>NC_133815.1:7341279-7941279 GCF_043250625.1 Sebastes fasciatus | reverse complement strand
ATACTCTTATCAACATGGGAGTGGGCAAATACTTGCTTTATGCAAATGTATGTATATATTTATTATTGGAAATCAATTAACAACACAAAACAATAACAAATATTGTCCAGAAACCCTCACAGGTACTGCATTTAACATAAAAAATATGCTCAAATCAAAACATGGCAAACGGCAGCCCAACAGGCAACAACAGCTGTCAGTGTGTCAGTGTGCTGACTTGACTATGACTTGCCCCAAACTACATGTGATTATCATAAAGTGGGCTGTAAAGGGGAGACTCGTGGGTACCCATAGAACCCATTTACATTCACATATCTTGAGGTCAGAGGTCAAGGGACCCCTTTGAAAATGGCCATGACAGTTTTTCTTCGCCAAGATTTAGTGCAAGTTTGGAGCGTTATTTAGCCTCCTTTGCAAAAAGCTAGTTTGGTACCAATGGATTCCTTAGGTTTTCTAGTTTCATATGTTGCCAGTATCTTCACTCTAGCTTTAAAACAGAGCCCGCTTCAAACAAAAAATTGCAAGCTACGTTAATGAATTAAAGAAATTAGTGCCGTAAAAACTAATTTGTGTTAACGCGTTATTATCGGTTATCTTTGACAGCCTTACAAATAATCATACATATACATGCATGCAATTTGCAGTTATATGATTCCCTAACATATGTAGATTCCAGGTTAATAACTTTCTAAATGGGCTATTCTATATGCTAACATAATCAAATGCTATTCGAGTGACATGTTTTTCTGTCTACTGCAGGTGGACGGTCTTCCAGGCTTGATATTGTGTTCTGGGACCGTAGTGGCTGTAGGCATGGAGCCATTCAAGCATGCAAACTACAACACACAGAAATCACCAGCTCCAACAACACATCCTACCAAACAAACGGGTCACAGAAGACTAAAACGTAAGTTAATATAAGATTGTTTTGGCTGTATCTCTATGTAATCATTTGGTATTTATTTAGTTTATGAGGACATTTATTGACATTGATGGACACAGAGTGCGTCTGCATTAATCTACCTGCTCTCATGGGATGAAGATTGTGAAAGTGCTGAGGCGATGATATTATGCGTAATACCATGGATGACCTACATACACTGTCTATGTGGCTGTCGGCTATTGTTCTTCATGAGCTGTGAATAGTTGTACTATCTTTCTAACTTTTTTTCTCTTTCTTCTCCTTTCATGCTTCTTGGGTTTCCTCTTCAAACTGCCTGCCTTTCCTCTTCAATCCTCGCCTGAAATCTTTGAACATTTGGCTCTTTTGACTGACTGTAAAGGTAAAAAGAAGTCACGATCATACACTTCAAAGCCAAGAAATTTCTCCCCCTCATCGGAGAGGTACATCGTGAATCGGATCCACAACTCCATCACAGAAAGCTCATGCGACCTACCCAATCACTCTGTCGAGCTGGAGTCAGGTCGTATGCTGGAGTCGGTGCCAGAAACACCTGAAACCGGCCTTGGCGTTGGAGCTGAAGGGCAGGACGGCTTCCTGCCCGCAGAGGACGACATTGAGAAGTCCTTTCGGGTGAACCAAGATGGTAGCATGACAGTGGAGATGAGGGTGCGGCTTACAATTAAAGAAGAGGAAACAATCCATTGGACGACCACTCTGGCACGTTCAAGTGTAGCCAATCAGCTTAATGTGACCCATTTACCAGAGTCTGAAATCAACTCGCTAAAATCCGACTCACTGGATTTACAAAGTCCTGTTGCCTCCATTGACTCCATCAACAAGGACAAAACTCGGGAAAACAATGACGAGGATCCACCATCGCCGAGCAACAAAGTTTTCAGTGAGAGTAGTCATGAAGAGGCTGTTGTCAAAGTACAGACGGACGTTGTGACTCCTAGAAGACCTCCTACACCAGGGCACAAGCAAATCAGAAAAAAGCAAGCGTCTGTGGAGAGCATAACATCAGTGACGGCAGAGGGGATTCAGGAAGGAATGGTTGGCTCTTACTCCTACAGAGAGCAGACAGAAAATGGAGCTGTGACAGAGCAGTACTGCATGGTCAAACAGAGCAGCAGTAAACCGGTGCCCAAACCTAGAAGACTTGGCTCTGTGGATGGCAATAATATAAGCAATGTATCCACGTTCAAATCAGCAGAGATGACTGAAGTCCTACAGATTGAATCCAGTGGAGACGAGGTCACTGAAACTGTCTTACACGTATATGAACAGCAGACCTGCCAGGATAATTTCTTTGCAAACCTTTCTGGGATTCCTTTTTGCAGGCCGGCTACTTCAGAAACTGGACAGCTCTCCTCCAGTAATGAGTTTGAACCCCAGCTCTGGAGACCATCGACTGCTTCTGAGTCAGTTAGCGTCTGGAGACCTGAGAGCAGGTCTGTAACATCTGATTCAACCTCACCTTCACAGAGGCAACAACGATTCCCAAAGCCCACGAAAGGCAGAGACAAGCCCCAACAACGAGAGGTCAATAAAGATAAGAGGGTGTCCTCAAAACCAAAAGTGATCAACAAACGTGTTCGGCGGCTTACTTCACCAGGGAAAAGACGAAAAAATTCTGCAGGAGCAACCGAGAAAAATAAGAAAGTGAAAACCTTCTCCAGTGCTGGCTTCATTAAGAGAATTTATGGGAGTAAATCAAAATCAGCAAAAAGCACGATGAAGATAAAAAAGGGACGGACACAAAATGGAGATGGGGGCGTTACAACAAAGAGCTCACAACAGTCGGATGACGAATGTATTCTCAAAGACCCAAACACGCCATCAGCATTGAAAGAAACTACGAGTGAGACAGTTTGTAGTGAAAAAAGCAGCCTGAATGTTGCTCCCAATGAAGTAAGCCAAACACGGGGAATACTGACACGGCAGACATCAATGCATCGAGAGAAAAAGAACAAGTCCTATGATGTCAGTGGAAGCATGTCACTGCCTCCTGTTAACTCCTCCAGCTCTGTTACTAATGAATATGTGGAAAACTGGCTGGAGAAAGTCCATCTTAACCCCACAGCCTACTCAGATGAGGAAAATAGACAATTAGAAGCACTTGGACAAACAGAAAATGGCAGGTGTGGAGAGACTGAAAATAAAGGCGTGATGATTGTGACTGATGACGTGAAGGAGGACACAGCTCTCAAAACTGACTTACTGCTTGAGCGAGGAGCTTCTGTCAAACAAAGAATCAAGTCCTTTGAAAACAAATCATCAGGTCCACCAATGGAGAAAACCACAGTCAAACAGCAAATTGCCAAAAGTCAAACAACCACTACAAACACAGAAAACTCCAATAGTTTAGCTCCGATTAATACAGACGAAGTAAAGCCTCTTTGTCCTGAAATAATTCCACCAACTAATGGGACCCCAACAGAAATGCCATCAGACAGTGAAAACAAATCAAGTCCAATCAAAATCTCATTTCAAAATGCAACACCTTCCATTACGCTTTCCATGGAGCTACCACTACCGCCGCCACCACCACCTGATGAAAATACAGAGCTATCAATCACTGAATATAACATGATGGAAGCACCCTCAGTGGCCAGCAGCCCATTATACAGGCTATCATCAGTAAGCAGTGAAACGTCAGATCATCATCCACTATCCATCAGTCCTACATCTGACAAGGCCGCATCACCTACCGACCACACAACGGAAATGACAACATCAATTCAAAGTGACATTCCTTCCACGCAGAGGGAAGCGCCATTACCAAGAACGCCATCCATTAAAAGGGCCCCGTTGGTCAGTAATACATCTCTTGACAAGAACATGTTTCTCAGAAAGGCTTGTCTGGACAAATATACTTTATGTAGTGATGCCACTTCAGAGACAAGCACATCATCTACATCCATCAACATAGCGGGTGATAATGTGCTGTCAAACGGCATCTGTTCAACAGGGACGTATCGGTCGAGTGAAACCCCACCAGAAGAGAATTACAGCATGTTAAATATGAAAAGTAGTCCATCATGTTGTACTTCTGCGTCTCCTACTAGTTCAGCATCTGAAAAGAGAATCTCCCCAGGCAGTATTTTATCAAGTGAGGCTCCAACACCACGCGATCTTCCATTTAAAGAGACAAAAACACCAATTTTAACTCAAAAAGAGTCACCTAAACCCTTGGTGAAAAATGTAAAACTTATGAGCAGTCCATCCAAGAAACTCTCTTCCGAAATTCCTCATAACTCTCCAAAATTATCATCATTACATAACCACCCTCAAGATAAAACTACGTCACCAAATATTGGAAAACAAAGACATGGAACACCGTATGCTAGCCCCAACACTGAGAGAAAGATTTATAGACCTAAATCACAAAAGAGACGGTCTCCATATTCTCAGTCTCTGGACATGGTGTCACCGCCTGTCAGACACAAGTCAAGTGGAAGGTCGCTTTCTTCAGACGATGCATTAGAGCCAACAAGTAAGACACAAAGGAAAACATCATCCCAAAGAAAGCATCGCCAAACGCCACAGTCAATAGAATCAACAGCTGAACTGGACAAAACACTAATTTGTAAAGCTCTCATGCCATTGGAAGCTGATCAGAGTGATGACAATAAGGTGCCAGATCAAGAGAAATCCATAACACAAATAATACCACAGCCATTAAACATCGCAAATCAGCCAAACATGAAACCCGTGCTTGAGAAGATTTGCTACTCAATAAAGTCAATTAGACGAATCACACAGAACAAACGTCCATCATGTCTGGAAAAGTCCAACAGCCTGCCTGACTTCTCCTCTCATGTGGCGTCTACGTTTGGCTCATCATCTAAAGCTCTCCTGGCATTCTTGTCCGTCATGACCCTAAAGGAAGGCCTAACTAACCAAAATATGGATGAGCTGAACGCAAACAATGTCAGCTGTGCCGAGGCTTTAAAAATGATCGATTCTCTCATGGAAATCGCCAGCATGGAGGACTCCCACGAGCTAAAAGTTAGTTTGGCCAATTTACAGCAGTCGGCTTCGATGCAGCTCCTGCAGAGTTGGAAGGGCTTTCAGGATCTTGGCGACAAATGTAAAAGTCGCAGCTCAACGCCAAAACATTCAGAGCAGGAAGCTGAAACCAGTTCTGAAAACGACTGTGGCATTGATGAGAATGTTTTTGATGAGATTTTGGATAATCTTGACATTCCTGAGCAGCTCAAGGACGAATTGACCTCTCTTTCAGCGGGTGTCCAAAGTGACAGTGACAATGAAGAAAAGATTGAAAAAGTGGAACCAAAAGATGCCAAGAAATCCAATTTCTTTGCAAAAGATGCCGCCAAAGTCAGGGATGTTACTCAAGACGAGAAAGTTGATGTGAGCTCCATCATTAAAAAATTCACAGATATCAACCAGCCAAAACAATCAAGTATAACTAAAGACACTAAAGACAAGGACAGCTTAAATGGGCAGAATGGTGTGGCCAAATGTCCACCAGCTGAACCTATTGATAAACCTGAAGAAAGGCAGCTTTATAGCACAGTGATGTTTGAAAAAGATGATGGGCAGCAAGGCCACATTGAAGAGAAATCAAACCAAGAAAATGCTAAAATGAACAGAGTAGTTAGCAGCAAGAAAAGTCTTGAACAAGACAGTTGTACCTCTGAGGCAGAGGAGCAAGACATGGAAGGTAATCAGCTGCACTGTGAGGAGAATGAGCTTACCCATGATGACGAGTCAGGTTCAGACGAGGAAGGGCAGAACAAGTCAAGTGGCACTAAAGATTTAGAGCAGAACGAGAGCTGTAAGCAAAGTGTATCAGAAGCAGATCAGCAACATAGTTCAGAAGAAGAACCAGAAGTTGAGATACAACAGGAGACCAGGGAAAGTGAGGACCTGTCCAACCCTGAAAGTCACTCTGAGGAGGAAGAAGTGAAGAAACCAAGCTCAGATTACTATGTAGAAGTGAATGTAAGAGGGAAGGAAAGAATATCCAGCCCGGATAGTCAACACAAGTCTCTGTCAGAGGAAGATGAACCAGAGGTTGAATGTGAAGCAAGCTGTACGGGGACGAGTGTTGACGAAAGCACATCAGACGTTGATGATTCGTCTTCAGATGAAGAGCAGTCTGAGGCTGGATGTAAGAAACTAAAGGTTATCATTGAGGAAACTTCGTCTGGCAATGAGGAAGAGGAGGAAGAACACCATGTTCATCTTCTGGATCACAGGCATCACATTAAAAAAGGTTTGTCTTTGATAAACGAGACAGAGGAGGAGGAGGACATAGTGAGCTCAGACGATGAGGACCGCCATGAAGAAGGGGGTCTAAGCAATTTGATAGAACATCAGGATTCATATACCAAAAAAGACAATAAAAGTTTAACAAAGAGTTATGGATTTAGTGCAGATGAGGATAGTGGGAATGACCACAGCAGCTGTGATGAACATGTAGAGGTAGAGCAACCAAAGGTTGAAGATGAACAGATCAACAACTCAAACTACAATGAAAAAGAGTCCAGCTCAGAGGACAAAGATGGTAACATGGACAGATATATAGAAGAGCCAGAATATCAGGAAGCTCCAGCGTTGGTGACACAGTCTAAATATACAAAATGTGAAAAGGCTGTGGAAAAACAAAAGCATCAATCTCAAGAAATGATATCCCAATCTGTTGCGGAGAGAGTAATTCTTCTGGACAAAAAAGTTGCTGATGCCCAGAAAACAACAGGAAGTTCTGCCATCAGACGTTCCTCACAAAGAAGTACCCCACTTGAGTCGGATGTTGAGGGTTCGTCCTCTGAATCGCCCACATCTCAGTCGGCTGCCGGCACCCGATCGGCTCCTCAGTCGTCTTTATCTTTCAGCTACGACTCCAGTGGCGTTATAACCACAGAGCCTGAAGGCAACAGGGTCAGATCCATCAGGGAAATGTTTCTGGCAAAGAGTGCCACAGAAATCCAGCATGGACGCTTCCCAAGCCCGAACGCATCAAAGCGGACCGAGTTAAGAGCAGAGACCTCAGCCAGTGGCGGGTATCAGTCTCAGACTTCAGGTGAGCTGTCTAGCGGCGAAGATGACTTGGCACGGAAATCCATCACTAAAGGACTCGTGAGAAAAACAATTGAGAGACTTTATGGCAAGAAAGATGCTGAGGAAGCGAGTGAAAGGCCGCCATCTGCGCCAAAAGAGAAAAAGAAAGAAAATACAAGCATTTTCTCTCCTTTCCACATTGCCAAAGCAATGTCTGAATTGTCCTACTTCAACTCCACTAATACTATGGACACGGCACGATGCGCTGCTTTTAATGCACAAGTCGGACCTGAAGACATTGTCCCTGTTGGTGATGAACAATGGCTCCTTCGAGAAAACGCGCTGATCAGAAAGTCCGTTTCAGACCCGGTCGGAATAAACAAAAACTTATCAAATTCTCCTCAAGGCGGAAGCATGTGTGACGATACAGAGGAGGACGCCCCGTATTCCCTCTTCAGCTCAAAGTCTGAAGTGGAAGACAAGAAGGCGTCATTTTCAAGGAAGTGCACCTACTTTTCTTTGCCCCATGCGAGCGACTCAGAACCATGTCAGGACGAGATCAACACAGTTGCAAATAGTGACAGTATCACAGACGCAAAAGACGATCCAGAGGACACCAAGACGTGGGCGGAGAGGAATGGCAAATTGCCTGGCGCTGGCGTTACTGACTTTAAGATGAAGGATAACAAAGTGCACCCGCTGGTAGAGCCTGCACCTGATGGCGAGGTCGTAGTTGTGCAGCCTGGGAAAGGTCAGGGTGTTATGGCCAGAAGGATGCAGGAGCCTGATATGTTGGACATAATTTACAATTTTTGTGGTCAGAATTGTCCCATCCTATGAGGACATTTTAGCTTTTTAAACACAAAATCACAAGGACTTTTTTTGTCTGAATAAGTGAACATTGTTGGGCTATACATAATGTCTTTGGTGCCTACATTTTGATGTTGCCATAGCCTTGGCATAACACACGATCATATGTAAACCCATTCAAGCCAACTGCAGAATGTGTTACAAGCCAATGGATCAACCTTCATATTTTACCATGTATGTTAAGAGCTTGTCATCAACTTGTCAGTTTATGCTCCTTGTTTAAAGGGACAGTGTGTAGTATTTTTGCGGCATCTAGTGGTGGGGTTGCAGATTGCAATCAACTGAGTACCCCTCTGCTCACTCCTCCCTTTCCAAAACTGCGGTAACGTGAGCTGCTTAGTGCAAAACCGTGGTAACGCCGTTCGCCTTGCTCAGAGGCCATCTTTACCATAATGCCGAATTCACACAAGGAAGCGGCGAAGCGCGGCGAAGCGCGGCGAAGCGCGGCAAAGCGCGGCAACCTCAATAACTACATTTTTCTGCGGCCGGAAGACGTATTCATGTGTTTCAGGCGGTAAGAAATTCTTTGTAATATAGTTCAACATGTTACAGGAGTCACAGGATCTGTTTACTGATTGGTTGCGGGTATTCTCTGGCCGCACTTTGCTGCTAAATGTGAAACTTATCCCAACTTTTATTTCAGCCGTAGAACCAAATGGTGGCAGCTCGCTGAGCTCGGGAGCATCCACGGCAGCTTTTCATAGACATTGTATAACAGCTCACCGCAGGCCGCACTTCGCCACTGCTCTGGTGTGGCTCACGTTACCACAGTTTCACAAGTGTTTCGGAGAACTAGTGTGGCTTTCAGGTAACGTAAAAACGCGAAAGGCTCTCTCTAGAGCCAGTGTTTGGTTTGTCCGTTCTGGGCTACTGTAGAAACATGACGTACTCTGTAAAGAGGACCCGCTTCCTATGTAGATATGAAGGGCTCATTCTAAGCCAACGAAAACACAACGATTCTTATTATCAGGTGATTATACACTAATGAAAACATAGTTCTGAATACTATACTGCATTTCTGCTAATAGATCTGCTGAAATGTTACACACTGTTCTTTTAATGTAAAAGTAGTGGATGTTGTTTCCTAACAAGTGTATTTGCCACACACTCCCAGAGCAGCTCTTTTCCTCTTATAGGTTGCCTGTCAACAGATCAAGTAACCAGAGCATTAGTGTAATCTTGTTTTAAAACTCTTAAAACAGATCAAGTCCCCGCAGCAGATGTCAGGCAACAAGGCCAATCCCCACTGCACTGAATGACCAGTGTCAGTTTGTGGTCGCAGCTCAGGTACGAAGGGATGAAGTTCAGGTCAAAATCGTGCTAAAAAAAGCAGCTGGGTACGACACAGGTTATGTGTGAATTGTAGATGTCAGTCTGATGCTTTTGTATATTGGATGTCTAAAGTGTAAATAAGACATTACAGATTTTTACCAAGTAATCATAGCGTAATACATATTTACGATAACCTGATCTTTATAATTAGGATGGTTTCAATGTGGCAGCTGTGACAATTTTGTCTCTTTAAATTGATGTGTGAGAATTAAAGTGTGTATTTACAAATGTTTGGGTTTTGTCTTTTATTTTGTGGTGACCTTTTTTCTAGACTAAATGCAGTTAAATCTCAATGGATTCTGGTTTGGTTTAAACATAGATGCTTGAGATGATCTTAGTGTCAGTGAAAGTCAACATGCCAAGGTGACCGTTGTTGTTAAAGATACCTTAGGAAGCTCAGGCTGTTTTCTCCTGCTGATCAGCGGGAGCTGTTTTCTCAACTCTCTGCCTGAGGAAGTATCTGTGTTGTTCTTGGGTTGTTTTGTTTCTCAGAAGTTGCCATCGAGCTGGACCATGTTGTGACAGGAGCGTCGAGGAATGCACCAAGAGGGGAGTGTTTACGTCTGCATATACAAAGAGACAACATGATAGCCAGACAATTCACACAAACATACATTCTGGAGATAATGAATGTTTTTACATCAAAATAATGCATAGTAGAATCTTTGAAATGTCACTGACACACTAATGTTTACAACAGCAACGTCCACTAGATGGCATTAGTGACCAATACAACCACAGGAGTTAAGGGGTCAGTAATAAATGTATGTAGAAAGCACAGAGCTAACTCACCTGTTGTTTCTTCCAAGAAGAAAAAGCAAGCAAAAATGTTTTAAATCGTTTATTATTTAAATAAATATTTACATAACAGCTTCGTATAAATCAAATTTAATTTTCTTACACGACACATCTTTCTAAATCAACCGCTTTAACAAGAAGGAAGAAGAAAATAAGGGATGGATTACAATGATACTGTAAATCTGTGTTGAGAGAGGTTCATCTCAGCCACTTGTGTTGTTGATCACTTGAGCAAATAATCCTGTTTGCTGAACCTGGATGACCATCGCTTGAATACCATTTAACACCGGAGCCTTAAGGCCTTGCTCATCCATTATACATGTTATAATATGCATAACTCTACATGATAATTTGATATACATTTTAATTTGTTGTTACTAAGGAATAGAAGGATGATACTCTACACTAACTCAATAAAAAAGCCATAATTTATGGCTAAGAAATACAAAAAAATCTTAAGTCACACATTATTCATTCAGGCACAAACAAAGCAATAGACAGCCTCGGTGAAATTATAAGACATCACTCATACAGTTTAGGCTACAATGCCCTGCAAAATGGTGTCCAGTATATGGCTCAGCTCGGAAACGTTTCAGGCAAGGTGATCTAAGAAGAGCACACAAGTAATGCCCAAGCTACATTTCGAAACCCACATCTCTTCAAGCAGATTGTTGAAATGAGTCTCTCTGATTAAAATCCCCTGGTTTGGATGATCAGTTTGAAATGTTAGAATAAAACATGACAGTGAAATTAGGGAGGGATTGATGTGGAAAAAAACGAAAACTTTAACCGCCCTTTAAGCGTTATCGCTGATGCTTACAACACAGCTTGAGACGACGGCAGCATCACTTTCAACTGTTAGGAGATGAACATGAAAAATCCCTCAATGTACACATAGTTTACTACGTCATGTAAGTAAAGATGTCAAAACAGAATGAGGACAAAACTCTAAGGGTGCTTTCACAAGCCAACAGTTAGTCCGTTTTAATCAAATTCTGATACGGTTCGTTTTGGGTGGTTGTGGACGCAGTAATCGTACTCTGGTGCGGACAAAAACAACGCTTGGAAACAGTCCAAGAGTGCTTGAGAACCAAAACGTAGGCTGCCTGTGCGGCCATTTGTTGAGATGGACACAGGTAAACGACAGGTTAACATGAGTGGGAAAGGACTGACCTGGACTTCTGCAGAAGTCAGATGCTTGCTTGACATCTGGGCCAAAGAGAACATACAGAATATGTTAAATAAAGTCCATAGAAATAGTGACGTTTATAAAGTCATTCGAGAAGGAATTTGTGCGTACAGTAGATCAGTGCCGAGTCAAAGTTAAAAAACGTTGACAGCAATATCCGTGATTCCCTGCATAAAAGTGGCAGCTCAAAAAAAGAAACTCGCTCCTTCGTCGACGCCCCTCAGCAAATTATTATATTTTATGTGGTCCTTAATTTGTGCATTGTGAAACTGAACCAGACTAAATAGAAAAACAACCAAAATATAGGTTTTCACTCTGATTCGGACTAGCCAAACGGACTTTGACTTGTGAAAGCGCCCTGATTCACCATTTTATTCAATGCGACCTTATGCTTCTCAGGAATTAAAACAAAGTCAATGAAATGTTTCCTATTGCTGTCAGGTCATGCATGTAAACTCTATACTTCTAACAAAACCAATTGTTTACTTAAAAATGTATAAAGAAAATATTATTTTTCTTCCAAAATACAATTCGGGGAAGGATTAAAGGGCGAATTAATACAATTTTTCAACAACTCCTTGTTGTTTTCATCCTGAGATTTAAACCAATGTGTGTCCTCTTCAAGGAGTAATTTACAGTTTGTTTTTAAATTGTTGCAAATACAGATTCTGCATCAGACACCGTTCAGTGATGGCGCCTCCCGATGGCCAGCGGGCGTCTCAGTCAAATCCATCGTTACCGATCCCGGAGACTGTCATACTGCGTCAGTGTTGGGCGGGGCCGAACGAGTTCCACTCACAAAGTTATAAACCAAAAATTGGGATGTGCCAAAATAATGCGTGGCGAAGAGTTTTCCATCAGGTGTGGGGTCGGAGAAAGCGATCTCGTCTTTGCTCAGGTACGAACCGAATATGAAGTCGTTCCTGTGCAAGAAAAAAACAAAAATAAAAAGTCAATTTGTTTTGAGGTGATATAACATCAAATAAAAGGTGTCGCTATATACTGGTATTGATGATAACCGTGATATTTAAAAAATGAAATATTGATATCATGTTAATAATACACATATGATATCATGTAAGTAATACAGCGTCTCTTAAATTACGCTTCGAACAGTTATGTTAGAAACTCTCTCCACCTCCAAAGATGAATTTGACTGGTAGCATTATTTTTTCCCAAATTTTCTATAGACATCACATTAATACCATTATGGTGAATTCTTTTGAACATGGTGATTGTGTAATGAACATCTGATATCATGACAGCCCTCATCATCAACAACATCAAATCTCTGTGGTTTTGAAGACGCACTGACCGGAGGCACTCGAGCATGCGCGAGGCGATGCCCTGGCGTCTCATCATGTTGACCACCCAGATGCGGCTGATGCCGCAGATGGCCGGCTCCGCCGTCGTGGAGCAGCACCAGGCTCTCTGACGTTCAAACATCACCTTCTCTCCCTCTGAGCCCTCCGGTTCTGGCTCCTCGATCACCCGGTATCCCTGCGAGCATTCACAAGGCTCAGTATACTTTATGTAGTCAGTTATCACTAGATTTGTTTTCACATAATACACGTACATCAAACATGTGCTGATGACACATTTCCTTGCAGGCTCTTACCTCTTGTATGTGCTCTGCTATAAGGCATCCTCCCACTTTCCTATCATTGGAGATGAAGAGGAAGGTCTTGGTCTGAGAGGGACACTTGGTCTCCACCTGCTGGAAGCCGAGGTCGTTGTCCACCATCTCCCTGATCTCCTCCACCTGACAAACAAACAGTTACTCTGTGGTGAAGTAATAATATGCTGGTGTTTGAAATGAAAGAGGCTCTAAAGAATACTGCATATCAGGAAGAAAAAACTAAAGCCGTGTATCTATTTTACCACTTTCATTTCTATTTCCACTTCCAAAACTAAATAAATTTGAATTGCTTTAGCAGGGCTGACCTCACCAGTGATACCCAGCAACGTTAAGGTTAGTCCCTGTTAACATACTGTACCTTCTTCAGAGCATATTTGGGATCATCTGGCAGGACAAGAATGATCTTGCCGTCAGGATACTCTGCCAGTATCCTCTCTTTCTTCCATCCCTGAAAAAATAAGAAAAAAAAGAGTGAATTTTAAGAGAAACAATCTTTATTGACCTCATGAGGCGTTCATGTTCTTCATTTCCCCCTGGGGATGAATAAAGTATTGCTGAAATAAAACGACAGAAATTGACTGACGGACTGTAAAGTGTATTGAACATTAAGATAGTCGGCTATCAGAATACCGAGTGGCTCTTTTTGTCATCATAAAAGTCAGCGAGAGTAACATTTTATACACTCTGGATGCGATCGCACGAAGTTCTGTTGACTTTAATGGTGTTAAGAGTCAGAACTTATGTGAAAGAAAATGTGTTCCATAGACAATATTGAGAAGGCATCTCACTCACACTAATACCTGCAGTATATGTCACATACAGTACGTACGGTTGTTCCCTGAAATTGGTTCGGATTACCCTCTAACTCAGTGTATTTCTAGAATAAACACTGTGCATGGATGCATCTGTGTATTGCCCTGATGAGTTAATGTTGTGAGACAGTAAGCAGGACAAATGAGATGTGTAATCTAATTTAAGGAAACTTCCTCTCACCACGTATTTGACAGCGCTGATGAACTGGTTGTGGAAGAGTAAATGTTGAGATTCATCTTCAGGGTTGGCAGCAGAGTAGAGCATCCCACACACGCTGCAGGCCACGGCTCCAAAATGCTTCTGTCCTGCGTCCTATGAGAAAAAGAAAACACACATTACATCCAAATATATCCTGCTAATATATACAAGACCTTCCTTGGTGATGTGGAATAGCCCACAAGGCCTCTACCTGTTTACTTGTTACACACACTGTATAATAATAACAGACAGATGCTCACAATAATGGTTTGGGTGCTGTCTTTGTCGGCCTCCTTTAGTTTCTTGACTTCTTTCTGCAGACAAGCATCAGAAAGAGGAGTCCTGCCATCCTGCGGCTCCGCTGCTCTGCTGTGATACAAACACACATCACGTTACTTCAGATTCCTGCTGCTTCGAGGAAAAACATGTCAAATTACTTGAGAGACGCTTCTTACTCTTGATGTTTGTCCGACGTCTTCTTGGTTGTGTCGACTGGTTCTGTCTTGTGCTCCGGAGGAGGAGGATCAACGTCAGCGACTGTAAGAAAAGAAAATATCCTTAAACAACAGTAGTAAATCAAGAACATAAACTCATCTCTTTCAGCTCTTTGTTCACACAACTGTGACACAAAATCAATTCAACAGTCTTCTTGATAATTAATATCATAATAGTAGGATGTTTTTTCACCAAGATTTCACAATCCTGAAAAAATTAAGAAAGAAAGAAAAGAAAGTAAACTGAATATCTTTGAGTTGTGGACAAAACAAGACATTTGAGGACATCATCTTGGGCTTTTGTGAAACACTGATCGACATTTTTCTGCCTTTTTATAGACCAAACAACTAATCAATGAGATGATAATAATCACTAGTTGCAGCCCTATTTAAATAAATCATGCCAACAGCAAATAAAAGCTCACCTGCAGGCTTTTCTTCACACTTCTGTGTGTCGTCAGACACTTTTGAGTTGTCTTCAGAGGGAAGGGAAGAGGTGGGATGAGCTGCATCCTACGCAAGAAAGAGACAGTGGATGAGTAACATTTATTAAAAAATGACACACATTATGGCAGAATTTTGTTTTGAGTTACCTTGCATTTGCCATCTTGTGATGACGGTGGATTTGGGGTTTTCTGAGGCAGTGAATCGGCCTGAGGAGCGGCAGGCTTCGTCTCAGATGAGGATGAACCAGCAGCCTGACGTGCTGCTGACTGCTGGAGCTGAGCTGAACTTCCACTAACAGCAGGCTTTAACTGGGGTGAAGCAGCAGCAGCAGCAGCAGCAGACTTGGACTGACCCGGAGCTGAAGCAGCTTTTGACAGAGGCGTCGTCAATACAGGAGACTTTAATTGAGCTCTAACTGGAGGAACATGTTTTGAAGAAGTTGCGGCCTGTGGCTGGCGTGTTGTTGGAATGGCGGACTTTAACTGTGGAGCGGTGGAAGCGGCAGGTCTCGACTGAGCCGTAGCTGCTGCAGTGGGCCTCGACTGACCTGAGATCTGTCTAGCAGGTGTGGTCTGAGCTTTGAGTTGTGCCTGGTTGGCGGGATGTGATGAAACAAATGTGGGTCTTGACTGAACTGTGGGTTTAGATTGAGCGGCGGCGGGGTTTGACTGATTAGGTCGTGTCGGCTGTGCGGGCCTCGCCTGAGGACCGGGCCTTGTTGGAGCTGCTGGTACTGGGTCATCATCTAGCTCAAAGTCATCGAAGGAATACTTGGGTCTCGGTCTGTACGGCTTGTACTCAACAGGCTTCGGTTTTGGAGCGTTGAGTCCGTTGGGCATGGGCGGGGGTACTGCTGGGAGGGTCCTCTTGCCTGCGGATCTGGTCACTTTTTGGGCGGGACCCGGAGCGGGGGTCTCTTTAGGAATTATAGGCTTACTTTGCCTGGTGGATTTACGTGTTCCAGCGTTAGGAGTCCCAGTTTTGGAGGCTTCTTTCTCTTTGTCAGGTTCAGATTTAGTGGGTTCAATTTTGGAGGTTTCTCTTTCAGTCTTACTGGGTTCAGCCTTGGGTGTGTCAACCTTGGGGGTTTCTGCCTGGGTGGTGCTGGTCGAGGCAGGACTCGGGAGAGGCGTTTTCGCCGGACTTGCTGCGGGTGGAGGAGCCGTGGTCACAGGACTCACTGAGAACGGAGACACATCCCAGTCCATGTTTGAAAACATCTGATTTGCTTGGTCAGATTTCAGTTTTTTCACACGCGCCCAAGACATTTTCTCTCTCTGCAGCTCAACCTGTCTGAGTCTTTGATATCTAGTCAGCTTCTTTTTCTCGTGGGCTTTTAGCGGCACTGAGATCTGTGTGACGAAGAAACGCCTCTTTGGAGGCTCTACAGCGGGCTTAGCATTGGCTGAATCCGCTGTGGAGGGCTTGGCTGTGGCTGCCTCCACAGCGGGGGTCGCCGAAGCAGAGCTGCCTTCTGGTCCAGCAGGAGTCGTGACAGTAACAGCGTCTGCCTCCTGCGTGTTAACAGGTGGACTTTCCTTCTTGCTGGCTTCACTCTTGGCTGCTGCTGCTGCTGCTGCTGCTGCTGCCGCCACCACCGCTGCTGCTTGTTTTTCTTCTTCTATCCTCTTCAGCAGCATGCTGTCCGTAGCGATGTCTTCTGCAATCTCGTGACACAAAGCTAAGAGGTTCAGCTGCTGTCTGTTTGCCGTTCTCTTAGCCGCTGCAGCCTTTTGCTCAGCCAGAGCTGCCAGACGGGCTTTGGTTCTGGCCTGCGTGTTCATCTCTTGTTTCTTGGGTTTTTCTGCCTCCTGTCCCTTTTTATCACCTCCACCCTTTTCAGCTGTGCGGTTTTGCTTCAAGCTGTCGTCTTTAGTTTTCTCTTTAACTGTTTTCTCAGACTTTTTCGGACTCGGAGGGGCTGCCTCAGGTGTTTCCTGGGGTTTTTCTATTATTGTAATATCACTATCGTCATCATTATCTTCCTCTGCTACTACGATCTCACGGCCGATCTCTATATCCCCCAGAATCTGCACTTCTTGCATGTCCAAATTAGCCTCAGCATTCTCTATCACCAGTGCGTTGCAGTCTTCATTAATGACTTGAGCGTGAGAGTTTGCCATCTCAGTCTCTGAGGTATTAACGTCCATCACGTTGTCAGAATTTTGAATAACTTCAACACCTTCCTCAGTGGAGATTTCTGTCCCAATCCCAGTCCCGTGATCTAAAACCTCACTTGAATTCGTCACTTTGATCTCATCGGTTGTTTGACATTGCTGCACTTCGATTTGTTGGGAACCATTTTCATTTTCCACGTCGCCTTCCAAAGCACTGTCTGGATCCATCTGGTCTGAAAGCGAGGCCGACAAACCCGACTCGGTCGCTGCTTGAGTGACAATATCAAAGTGAATTTCACCCCCTGGGACCGGCTCTAAGATCACAAACTCCTCAGATGTGCTATCTGGTATTTCAACTTCAGTGGTGGCCGTAGTCGTCGTCACCGTGACGTCTGCGTCCTCCTGAAGTCCAGCGTCCTCCTGCACCTGTTCGGGGAACTCCGTAGCGCAGTCTGGATACCCGTTCCTTTCACTATTTCCTGGTGCGTCCTCTGACTGGCCATCTGGCGCGCTGACGTCATCGCTAGAGCTGATCACCGCGACTTGTTTCACATCCACGTTCATGTAGCTCTGCTCCGACTGTGCAGGGACGCAACTTTCTGGCACTTCCATTTCAACTTCTCGGCTGTCTGAGGCACAAATCTGTGGCGCAGCGTTTTCCAGTTGTTGGTTACGGCTGTTTTCTTCATTAGTGGATGAATCTCCTTCCATGTGCTGGGTGTCCTGTATGTCCAGTAAAGACATGCCGTCGTGGTTCTCTGACACTGTAGGAAACTCTCTACCATCATTACTCTCCGGGCTACTAATGGGCTCATACACTATCTGGTTTTCATGAATCTCAACCGTCTTAATCTTCTCTTCTGATGCCTGAATTGCAACATCATCCGGTTGGTCACAAACAAAAACTATTACTTCATTGCTTCCAGTTCCCTCTCCGTGTCCTTCAATATTACTGACAGCTTTATCAGAGGAAATGATTGCAGCCTCTTCTTTGACCTCATTAGTCACTTGCCTCCCTGTTTCCTCTTCGAAAGCAGAATCTACCCTTCCTATTGATCCACTTATTACATCCATATCCCCTTGGATATCCTCAGCACTATGCTCCGTCTGCATGTTTGCATTATCCTTACGTTCAGCCACAGGAAGAGGTTTGTGAGTTTCATTTGATAAGGCCATAGCGGGTTCATCGACGTCCACCATCACTTGGTTTTTCTGCTCTGCTGCATTAGAAATATCCTCTGGTGTTGTAGTAGTTTCCATATTTATGTGAACCTCCGGAACATCAACACATTCAGCAGTAACCGTGTCTTCATTTTCTTTACGCTGACACTGAACACCTGTGTTGAGTTCACTGACCTCCCGGCTCCCCCGGCTTTGTATTTCCACTGCAGGTGGTGGATTAGAAATCTCCTCTGGTGTCGCTGTTGTTTGCGCATCCATTTCTATTTGACTCTCAGTAGCATCCGCATGTTCTGCGATAACCTTTTCTTCACTCTCAGTATTGGCAACAATAACATCTTTTAGCATTGCAACATCTGTGGTGAGTTCACTGACCTCCTGATCTCTCTGGTTTTGTGTTTCTACTGTAGTTCTTGGATCAAAAGTCTCTTCTGGTGTCTGCAAATCCATTTCTCTTTGATTCCCAGTTGCACTGACGCATTCTGTGATAACCCTGTTTTCATTTCCATCACTCTCAGGAGTCTGAATCATTGGACCTTCTTGAGCTTTCTCAGATATGTATGTTGCAGGTTCAATGACGTCTCGGCTCCTCTGGGCCTGTGTTTCTACTGTAGGTGCCATGTTAGAAATCTCCACTGATGTCGCTGCGGTCACTTCATTTGGACTTTGTGTTTCCACTGTAGGTGCTGTGTTAGATTTCTCCTCTGATGTCTTTGTAGTCTGCATGTCCACTTCTATTTGGCTTGTCTGTATTTCCACTGAAGCTGGATTTGAATCCTCTGATGTCGATGTAGTCTGCATTTCCATTTCTGGTGCAGTCACAGATTCAAAGTTTACCTTGTTTTCTTCCTCATGAAGTTCCCTAGTTATGTCTGAGGAGCCAAGGAGTTCAATGACTCCTTGGCTCCTCTGGGCCTGTGTTTCCACTGAAGGTGCCATGTTAGATATCTCCTCTGATGCTGTTGTAGTCTGCATGTACACTTCTGTTTGGCTTTTCTGTATTTCCACTGAAGCGGCTGGATTTGAAACCTCTGATGAAGATGCAGCCTGCAAGTCCACTTGGATTTGACTCTCTGGTACAGCCACAGGTTCAAAGATCACCTTGTTTTCTTCCTCATGAAGTTCAGTAGATACATCTGTGGTAGGTTCACTGACTTCTTGGCTCCTCTGGGCCTGTGTTTCTACTGTAGGTGCTGTGTTAGACATCTCCTCCAATGCTGTTGCAGTCTGCATGTCCACTTCTGTTTGGCTTTTCTGTATTTCCACTGAAGGGGCAGGATTTGAAACCTCTGATGTCGATGTAGTCTGCATTTCCATTTCACTCTCTGGTACAGACACATATTTAAACACCACCTTGTTTTCTTCCTCATGAAGTTCAGTAGATATGTTTGTGGTAGGTTCACTGACTTCCTTTCTTTGTATTTCCACTGTAGGTGCAACGTTAGAAATCTCCATATTCACTTCATTTTGATTTTTCTGTTTTTGTATTTCCACTGTAGGTGCTGTGTTAGACATCTCCTCTGATGCTGTTTTAGTCTGCAGGTCCACTTCTGTTTGGCTTTTCCGTATTCCCACTGAAGCGGCCGAATTTGAAACCTCTGATGTCGATGTAGTCTGTATTTCCTTTTCTGGTACAGTCACAGATTCACAGTTTACCTTTTTTTCTTCCTTGTGAAGTTCAGCAGATATGTCCACGGTAGGTTCACTGACCTCCTGGCTTTGTATTTCCACTGTAGGTGCAACGTTAGAAATCTCCTCTGATGTTGTCGTAGTCACTTCTATTTGATTCTCAGCATCAGCGCTGCCTTCATCTTTGACGGTATGACAATTTGCAACAGGATGTTTCTGCGCTTTGTCCGTGGTGCGTTCACTGTCTCCTGGCCTCTCCTGGCTTTGTACCTCCACTGTAGATGCAGGATTAGAAATCTCGGATGCCGTTGTAGTCTGTCTCTCAGGTCCACTACTAGTACGTTCAAACTTCTCATCTTCATTATCCATTATTTTAGAATTTAACACATGATCCTTATTAAATCCTGTAGATGTGTCTGTGGCACGTTCACTGACTTCTTGGCTCTTTCGGCTTTGTATTTCCAGTGTAGCCGCTTGATTAGAGATCTCCTGCTCTGGTGTTGCAGTGGCACATTCAATCACATCCATCTCTTTTTCTTTACTTGTCTTTGCATCTTCTTTGACTTCAGGTATTTCTGTAGTGTGGTCTTTAGCTTTGTGTTTATCCTCTTTAGGTGCCGAGTCAGACCTCTGCTCTGATGTTATTTTAGTCTGCATGTCCACGTCTATCTGACCCTCTGAGACTGTGACACCATCGGGGAGCGCCTCGCTTCGATTTTGTTCAGGAACAGACTCACAATCTGGTGTCAGTATCTCAGTACAGCTGTCACTTGTCTTGTCGATCACTTCTTGGCTCAGTTGTAGCTCAGCAAAAGACCCAGGACTGGCAACAGGCTGACTCGACAGGACGTCGTCTCCTCTCCTTTCACTTTCTCCAAGCTTTTCTTCAGACTTTCTGACTAGTTTGTTCACACCATCACACGAGTTGGTAATTGTATCTGGCACTTCATGGCTCACTCGACCCTCAGATTTTGATTCCTCTTTGAAAGTAACTTGAATTTTCACACTGAGGTCTGTTTGAGTCTCTGGATTGCCAGCAGACTCTGTTGCTAGATTTTCCTCCGTCTGACTCTCTGGATTGCTACTTACTCCTACCAGAATCTCTTCTGGTGCAGAGTTTGTTTCGTTTGACGATGCTTTATCTTCTACATCACTGTGGTGTGCAGAGACATTTGCTGCTTCAATCACTTCCTGCTCTCCTTCCTTACTTTCACATTTTGCATCCAGCTTTACCTCCTCAGAAACAGACTCTGTGGTCTCCTCTGTTGCAGTTTCACTGCTCACATCTGGCTGACTTCTACAAGCTGTCCATTCATCACCTTCCCAGGCTGGATTTGCCACTTCAGTACAAGAATATAGTGTTTCCACTGATGTCACAATTGTTTCAGTATCTACATCCTTTTGGCTTTTAATGGCAAAGTCCGTCTTTTCATTTCCCCCAGCCCCAGATGTGATACAAGGCGACCCTGCAGTGACAGAGTCTAATATTTCTCTACATGATGCTAGTGCGTCATTATCTGTGAGCTTTTCTACATTTTTAAATTCCTCGTGTTTACTTCCATCAGCTGCACACTCAGATTCAATGCTAGCTTTTGCACTCCCTCTTACAGAGTCTAGAGCTTCCTTTGACTCTGCTTGTGTTGCATTAACTGACACTTCTTGCCTCTCTTGTTCAGTGACAGATTGTTGTCTCTCCTCTTCTATAACTGAATCTGAAAATCTACCATAATTGTGTTCCATCTGAACAGGGTCTTCAGGTGCAGATGGTGACCCTTGGCTTATCTCCTGGGGGTCGGACGTCGACTCTTCAACCTTGCGCTTAGCTTTGACTCGATTTGAATATTGTCTGACGCAGCGGGACTTGTCGCCATCGTCCCTCTCTCTGAACAGGTCAGTCTTACTGCTGTCACTACTCAAATCGTCCTCGGACTCTGTGGAGGCTGTTCGCTTCAGGGAAGCTTTGGAGTTAGCTTTCGGTGAGGGAGCTTCTCCGCAGGAGGCACTTGTGGCTTTCAGGAGCTTGGCTTTTTTGAGAGGTGGATCAGAGATGGTTTTGCTGGAATCCTTTGGAGGAGAACTCTGTATGGATGCTGGTTTATTCCCCCCTTCTGCCGAAGCACACAGTTTTTTCTTAGTCCGAGGGGCTGCTGTGTTTTCTAGTGTATTTCCTGTTATAACGGACCTATTGTTGGAAGCTGGTGCAGTTTTGGATAGCAGATCCTCCCCGTCCTCATCCAACTTCCTCATCTTGGGCTGAGAATCATGAGGAGATGATCCTCTCTTTGGGGCTGGCATCCTGTCAAAAATATGTGACAAAAATAAAGTAAAATAAGTGTGATGAAGCCAGGAAGAGACGCAACTTAAGCCTAAGATTACTTGCTAGGATTAACATGTTTTTCCAGGCATCCTGCAGTTTTCTTCCAGGTTAAGAGTGGTGAAGTGAATATAGAATATAATAAAAATGAGCTGTGTACATAATCAATAAGTAAATTCAACACTAGTATTATACTAGTAAGAGCTATAATCATTTTCTCTCTTTGGGGCTGGCATCCTGTCAAAAATATATGACAAAAATAAAGTAAAATAAGTGGGATGAAGCCAAGAAGAGATCCAATTTAAGCCTAAAATTACTATTTAATCAAATTAGCTAGGATTAACAAGTTTTTACGGGCATCCTGTAGTTTTCTTTTAGGTTGAGAGCGGTAAAGTGAATACAGAATATAATAAAAATACACTAGTATTATACTAGTATGAGCTATTATCATTTTCTCTCTTTGGGGCTGGCATCCTGTCAAAAATATATGACAAAAATAAAGTATAATAAGTGTGATGAAGCCAAGAAGAGATCCAATTTAAGCCTAAAATTACTATTTAATCAAATTAGCTAGGATTAACAAGTTTTTACGGGCATCCTGTAGTTTTCTTTTAGGTTGAGAGCGGTAAAGTGAATACAGAATATAATAAAAATACACTAGTATTATACTAGTATGAGCTATTATAATTTTCTCTCTTTGGGGCTGGCATCCTGTCAAAAATATAGGATAAAAAATAAAGTAAAATAAGTGTGATGAAGCCAGGAAGAGATGCAACTTAAGCCTAAAATTACTTGCTAGGATTAACATGTTTTTCCAGGCATCCTGCAGTTTTCTTCCAGGTTGAGAGTGGTGAAGTGAATATTGAATATAATAAAAATGAGTAAATTCAACACTAGTATTATACTAGTAAGAGCTATAAACATTTTCTCTCTTTGGGGCTGGCATCCTGTCAAAAATATATGACAAAAATAAAGTATAATAAGTGTGATGAAGCCAAGAAGAGATCTAATTTAAGCCTAAAATTACTATTTAATCAAATTAGCTAGGATTAACAAGTTTTTACGGGCATCCTGTAGTTTTCTTTTAGGTTGAGAGCGGTAAAGTGAATACAGAATATAATAAAAATACACTAGTATTATACTAGTATGAGCTATTATCATTTTCTCTCTTTGGGGCTGGCATCCTGTCAAAAATATATGATAAAAAATAAAGTAAAATAAGTGTGATGAAGCCAGGAAGAGATGCAATTTAAGCCTAAAATTACTTGCTAGGATTAACATGTTTTTCCAGGCATCCTGCAGTTTTCTTCCAGGTTGAGAGTGGTGAAGTGAATATTGAATATAATAAAAATGAGTAAATTCAACACTAGTATTATACTAGTAAGAGCTATAATCATTTTCTCTCTTTGGGGCTGGCATCCTGTCAAAAATACATGTGACAAAAATAAAGTAAAATAAGTGGGATGAAGCCAGGAAGAGATGCAACTTAAGCCTAAAATGACTATTTAATCAAATTAGCTAGGATTAGCATGTTTTTCCAGACAAACCTGTAGTTTTCTTTTAGGTTGAGAGTGGTGAAGTGAATACAGAATATAATAAAAATACACTAGTATTATATTAGCATGAACTATAATCATTTTCTACACGATTTTCAATCGCAGTTTGAATCATGAGGAGATGATCCTCTTTGGGGCTGGCATCCTGTCAAAAATATATGATAAAAAATAAAGTAAAATAAGTGTGATGAAGCCAGGAAGAGATGCAACTTAAGCCTAAAATTACTTGCTAGGATTAACATGTTTTTCCAGGCATCCTGTAGTTTTCTTCCAAGTTGAGAGTGGTGAAGTGAATACAGAATATAAGAAAAATACATGACAAAAATAAAGTAAAATAAGTGTGATGAAGCCTGAAAATGACTATTTAATCAAATTATCTAGGATTAACACGTTTTTCAAGGCATCCTGCAGTTTTCTTTTAGGTTGAGAGTTAATAAGAATGAGCTGTGTCCATAATCAATAAGTAAATTCAACATATAGAACTATACTAGTATGAACTATAATCATTCTCCCTAACAAACAACATGCTAACATTGAACATAAACAGTGATAAATCGCAGTTAAAACCAGCAGCTAGCAAGTCACACAATGTACCATCTACATTTACTCACGTATTCAACATTTAAACACAGTATCTCACTGGTTGTCTGATTATCTCAGAGATTGTTGTCACCAAGAGTTTCTCAGATAAATGGTGAGTTAGCTTAGCGGTGGCTAATGCTGCTAGCTGTGATAGACAGTGATGGGAGCTAACAGGGAGCTAACTAGCTAGCATCAGACAACTCTCGGTTAAAGTCGGTAGAAACATCAGTCAGACAGACCGAGAGGAGACTACAGAGAGCGGTTCCTACTCTTCTAGTGTCTGAGAGAACATGAAGACAACACTCGCGTTAATCAAACTCACTTTGATGTTTTCTTTCTCAACAACAGCTGTTTGTTTTTTTTTTCCTTCCTGTGAATAAAAATTAACTGTACTTCCGGTCCGGAGGGGAAACGGCGGATGTGACGTAGCAAGCAGCAGTAGCCCTCCAAGGCCAGACTCAACATCCAGATTAAAGTTGTACTTTTATTAATTTACCATACACACTAATGAACATCAGGTTGTGATTGTGATGTAAATGTGCCATATTTAAACAAATAAATGATTTCTCTACCTAGTATAGGCGTAAATAATAGTAAAAGTAAATAATATGCAGTATACAGGCAAAACAAATATATGTAGAATATCTTTATAACAAATATTATCGCATGCCAACATATAGAATACACATTTTATATAGGCTTACAGACATATGTATATATATATATGTATATATATATACATATATTTAATTTTTTTTAAATATATGTCATAAAACATGAATAAAATCACAGAAAAACAATTATACATATAATCCCTATATATATATATGTATATATATACATACATACATATATATGTATATGTATACATATATATATACATATACATATATACATATGTTTGTATATATATATACAAATAGATATGTATATATATGTATAAACAATTATACAAAAAAAGGCATATATATATATATGCCTTTTTTTGTATAATTGTTTTCCTGTGATTTTATTCACATTTTAGTTGTTTTACTCTGTTTTTATGTGTTTAGTTATTGGATTTTAGTACATTTCGTTATACTTGTGTTTTAAAAGTGTTCTGTTCTTATTGTAAAGTACCTTGTAACTGTGTTTCGAAAGTTGCTATATACAGTTAATATGTATTTTAATGTGTCCCATCTGGATGTGATGTGTTGTTTTATTGTACCCCTTTAATAGCAGCATTTGCACATGCAAACCAAAGACAAATTTCTGCCTTATACGTGAAAAGCAGACAGTAAAGTATTTTCTATTCTATTCTATAATTATAATCCATTAATCCATAATATACTTTTGGTACTTTAAGTGTATTTTGTGCTAACACTTTTGTACTTTTACTTAAGTAATAGTTTGAATGCAGGACTCTAAAAGATCTGAATACTTTCACCACCGCATGTCAGCTGCATGTCTATATTGAGTATGTGTTCCTTTATTTATCTACAGTATAACCAGCTCCAGTGCACCTGGTTGTGGTTTTCTTCAAAGCGTCTTAATACGGAAGGAGCAAAACCACTGATTATTTGAAGAACTACTGTAATAGTGCATCTGTATATCTCACTAGCTTAAAACGTCTGAAATACCACAAATGAGTCATGCTATTGGCATCTTTGTACATCCTTTCAACAGCTTTGAGGGTGGTTTTAAATGTCTGTGTGCACCAATTCAAGCTGTAATATCAGTAATTTGAGGGAAAAGTCTGACAAAATCAAATATTAAGTTGCCCATATTCAATATTTGCTGCATTCACAACATTCTTTACATGTTTTTAAGGAATATTTTGTGCAATTATGACAAACATATTAACACAATACTGAATGTGTATTGTTACTAATGTGTTTTCAACTATAGACACCATAGTATAATAGAACACAAAAGCTCAAACATTGAAGACTAAATGAATTTCCTTTCTCCTCGGGATTGATTGACATGAATAATTATCAGACACAAACACATTTTATGTGATTTTATTTTTCAGACGTTGCAGATAGTTCATTGCCAAATCACATTAGTGGCAAGCAGAACAAGTAAAGCACTTTATAGTTGTTAGATGTAAATATACAGAGACAATCCAATATATAAGTTTTGCATTTTTGCAAGTGTACAGTTCAGTGAGTAGTGGGAAGGTGATATCCATTGATCAATGCACTGACAGTAGATGGAAAGCAACAGGGGGAAGGTAAAAGCATCAATAATAGCATTGTGAGTGCATAAATCCCCGTTTACTTCTTCATCTCCAGGATTCCACTCCCTGGCCCGCGCTTCTTCGCACTGCAGATGTTACAAAACTGCACCCCAGGAATCTGAAACAGGAAAGAGAGAAAAGGTACAGGAGTCTCAGTATAGGACAGTCAAGTTATGTGATGTGTTGTGTAAAGAGTGAGACAGATTAAAGGGAAGTTACTTACTGATCCTGAAGACGGTAAACATTCCTTGTGAAACATGTGTCTGCAGTGAAACACCACCACGCTGAAGGGTTTGGCCATGTCTGAACCACAGGGGTGAAGCAAAAAACTAGCAATGAATAGCTTTCAAATGCAAAACAACAGTAAAATACTTGGATGCAAGTACACAGAAAACCCACCTGACGGTAATATTGTAGCATGACACGATTCGCAAATGTTCTCCTCTGAAAAGAAAACCAACATTTGTGTTAGTGCAGTTTAAAAATGAATTAATCTCCGCTGCTGCCTCAACATGAACGCTAAGAAAGTGCATCGCCCACCGTCGAGCCGGACTCCTCTCATCTGCGTTCGGTGCATCTTCTGGAGCAGCGAGAGGGAGTCGGCCACCAGGATCTTCTTACATCCTTCTCTCAGAAGAATCTTAGAAAACGAGAAAACAAACGCTGGTTAATAAGCAAAACAACATGATGATTGTGTCACTTTGGGTTGCAATATAACCAAGATGACGACAGCCAAAATGCCGAACTCGAGGCTTCAGAACGGCAGTCTACAAACCAATGGGCGACGTCACGGCGACTACATCCACTTCTTATATACGGTCTATGTGCAATCCCCAACTGACTATACTGGTACCTGTGATGGTTATTTTAGTTTTTATCTTCTATTTTAACTGAACAAAAGCCGTACTAGTAGTAAAGAACAATGTTTACAGCTGCACCACTGTATAATCTTATAATGTATAAAGATTTCTAATGAATAAGAGAAACATTTCTAACCTGTAGATTGTAGTCCTGGAGGATCTTTACTAGTGAATCTCGGAGGTTTGGGATCTCCATGCCCTCCTTAATGCGATGGATGAGCAGGATGGGATCCACATGAGTACCGATGTTATTAAGGAGGCCGGTGATGAACGCTGGGGAGACAGTAGCAGGCAGATAGAGACAAAGAAATATATATATAAGAAAGTGGCAAAATGACAAAGAAAGACAAAATCAAACATGGTCAATGGGAGACTGCATCATACGTGGTTTGTCAATGGAGTAAGAGATGAGATCCTCCCAGAGCTCTGCGTCGTCCTGCTCTTTGGCGAACTCTATGGCCTTGTCTACGTTCTCCAGCTCCTCCATGATCATCTGCAGAGCTCGTCTGCAGTTCCCCATCCGGCCTGGGAGACAACATGCTCAATTAGTTTCCTTTAAACACACTTAAAGTAGGAAAACAGACCTTAACTAACACTTACTGAGCAGGAAGACAGTCTCCTCTACGAAGTTCCTCTGCTGACAAACCTCCAGAGCCTGACAGAAAAAAGAAGAGACAACATAAGTCATGTCTTGTAGCTTCTGGAAACATGAACATGCAGTAGGATGATATGTAAGAATTGTACCTTTTCAAGCGGGCAGTGTGTGCTATCCCTCAGGAACGGTAAGAGATTTGGACGGTCATATTCGGCGTACAGGCCAATCTGTCTCTCGTGGTATTTCTGGCCTTTGTGATGGTCCCGCTTGAACAGTTTATGGAGGTACTGCGGGGAAAAAGAGGAGTTAAATCAGTTCTGAATTAAATCTTGAGAGTTAATATGATTGGATTTAGTCAACTCACCACATGCAGAAGCTCAGGCCTGTCTGTCAGCTCTTCCACCACCCTGTCTGTCTGTTAGAGGAGAGAAGAGAAACAGGATCAGTGGGCTGCAGGTTTTCATCACATCGTTAATAAAATACTGAGAGAAGTCGGGAACACTCACCGATAACTTGTCCTCGTTGTCCAGAAGCATGTCAACAGCTTTCTGTAAATTTAGAGAATTTATTACTCAAACATCAAACTTATAAAATGAAAACATGACAGTAAAATTAAGCACGTTTTGAGTCACCTCTTTGTCAAAGTCCATGAGGAGTACGATCTTGTCCTCTATGGAGGAGAAAAGGTTGTGTTTGTGGATCAGCTGGTAGACGTCTTTGTGCCTCAGTCTCAGGTAGATTTCTAAGGCTCTGTCGTACCGCTGGTCGTACGTGTAGCTGCAACAGCATCAAATACCAATAAGTCACTTTATGGAATTTGATTTTGTGTTATTATAAAGTCATTTGAAAGCTTCAACCAAACAAGTTCTACAGTAAATACATATTTACAGACAAATATTGTGCAAACATGCATTGTTCAGATACACAGAACTGGATTTAAAACTTCAGTCTAGATCATAGAATTTAAAAAAATACCAAATAATTGACACAGAACTCCTCACAAATGTGTATAAAATAATGCACAATGTATAAACTTGTAGCATTTTGTTGTAATATTAAAAACTGGCAACTTGAGTTTAAATATTTCCCTCAATATGTATTAAAATGGGTGAGTAATGCACACGTTAATATCACTTACAGTTCAGCTAATGTGGTGAGCAGGGTTCTGTTGGTGGGGTCCCTCTTCAGGTGATCGGTGACAGCCTGAACAATGGCCATGTTGTTATAAAGCTCTCCAGGCCACTCCCGGATCAGTGTGGCAAAACCCTTTGTGGACAGCAGAGGAAGTGGGACAAACCATTAAGCTGACGATCAACCAGTGGATTAACTCTGGATTTGTCACAGGATATTATGGGACAAAGTACCTCATAGTCGGTTTTGAGAAATTCATGCAAGATCATTTCATAGATGGCCGGTCTGAGACGCAGATCTCCTCGGGGCAAATACTGACTGATGGCCTGAAATTAGAGAGAGAAGGAGCAATACTGATAACAGACTGATGCTGGAAGAAAGACTTTCTGAAGGAAATGCATCATTATTTCATGTCCATAATCACTTTAGTAATTGAGTTCTATTAAGGAAGAGAACTTCCTACCTTCAACTGTCCGATGGTTTTGAACCTGTACACTTCATTTTCCCATAGTTCCATGTTTTTTCCAAGAACCTTTTGGCACTTCCTGAATCATTCAGATGAAATAAGAAGGTTCTGGTCTTTGACTTTGTTAGCGGTGGACATGCTTGCGGCTGTCGAGTCACATACATGACATTAACATACAGTGAATAAACTAGAATACGATCTTTGTGCTTGAAAGTTCATTCTTCCTTCCCTGGAGATAGTAGTTTGACAAAAAAAAAATGAACCAAGGTCCACTTACTGGTTAAAGTGAACCTTGAGTCAAGATTCTTTTGTCACACTATTAATTATTGGTTGAATTTGCAATGAACATGTATTACAGGTAATTAAAATCTAATTTTATTCTTTCAGTAACCATGGTGATTTTAGTGAAAATACATTTGGATTATGTTTAAGAGTGTTCTCTCTTCCTACAATTTTAAATAAAGACATGAGTGAAATATTCTGCTTAGGGGTGTAAGAAAATATCAATACACTTGAGTATCGTGATGTGTTTTGTGAGACTGTATCGAGTTCATACAAAAAGTTCATTTTTAATTAATAGTTTACATGCAAAGATTTGTGCTTAAACCCTGACTGCTAGATAGCAATGTTGTAATCTATCTTCAGCCATTTGACTCTTCCACTCCAACGTAAAAAACATACACTGAGTAGCGTAAGGGTGCATTGCTACCTTTTTTTACTCATATTTTATGCATAAAGTGGTGTGTTCTTTATACTATGACAGTTTTCCCAAAATTATATTTTGAAAGAAACATATTGCCTTGCTTACAGTTTCACAATATATCCCAATACATTAAATAGTAATCCCTGTATCATGATATGTATCGTATCGCCAGATATTTGCCAATACACAGCCTTAATTCTGCTCAACACTTTCTGTAATATGGACACTGGAGATGTAAAAAGAGACACATATTGTTTTTCATGTATCTCACACACGCTCACTCACTGTACAGCTTATGAAATGGATTAACTGACTGTCCACCTGCAGAAGTTAAACCCACCTCGCAGCGCTGTCATAGTCTCCTTTCTCCACTAAGTGATTGATGTAACCCATCCCAATCTGCTGAACGTCGTGTCTCTTGATGTTTTTGAAGCTGATCTCTGCAGCCATCAGCGCCTCCTGTCACAGTAACGGGACACACACAGTTAAACTATATAATTGTAGACCGTAACCTTTTGCTGAATTCATAAAACTCAACAACGCAAACCTCATATTTCTTCTTTTCAAGCAGCCAATCGATGTGGTCGTCCTGGTCTCGCTCCTTGGCCACGACAATGTCTTTGGGACTGATGATGTAGAAGAGCGACTCTCCCTCAGAATGCTCTGTTAATGAAAATACATTTATGCCTCTGCGTACTGCGCATTACAGCTGACATTTGATGGCCGATGCATAATGAAATCAGAGCTCAGTAAAAGGCCGCGTGACATTTTCTCTTTTCATAGTCTCACCGAGGCGGTAGTCTCTGCACTCGTTGTCTTGGAAGTTGCGCACGGTCAGCGCGTCTGAAGAGATCTCCTCGCAGCTCTCAGGGAGAGGCTGGATGATGTCGAGACGAGGACGCGCACGAAACTCCTCGTCCTGCACACACACAAGAGTACAACATCTTACACCATATTTGCCCCTTTAAAGAGGCTCTATTATGTGTCTTTTTTCCCCTTTCCTTTAGTGTGTTATATAGTTTTTTGTACATTTAAAAAAATCTGCAAAGTTACAAAGCACAAAGTCCACGCCAAAGGGAGACACATTGCTCCTGAACTGCCTGAAACGCCTCGCTGAAAGTCCTGCCTTTTCTTCCGTAACATGGTGATGTCATCAAGTAATACATTTGCATAATACCCGCCTAGTGACTAGTTTAGCACGCGCTCAAACAAAGCTAGCTAGAGCGGAGCTGGAGAGGTTGACCAGGAGCTCAAACAGAGCGTTTCAGACAGATCATGAAAAGAGGTGCTGCAGCACAGCTGGTATAAGAAAAGTAAAGTGTTTTTTGGACATTAAAGCATGTAAACATGTTCTAGTAGAAACCCAAAATACAAGTTTGCACCTGACAATGAGCATAATATGTCCTCTTTAATATCTACATGTAAAAGAAGTATAATTACCATGTGATCAGAGTTCTCCTTGACGAAGTACAGGGTGACGAGCTGATCAGCCAGCGGGGCCAGGCCACTGATGAAGAACTCCGTCTCAAATGCAGACACTGTTTAAAAAAGAGAAACCAAACAAAAGAGGATCAAAGATAATATGATAGATAATATGTTAGAGTGCATTTAATGCATCTGTAAGTTGGCAGTGGTAACATAATGATATTCTATGCATTTGTTGCCCTCTTAGTCGATTAGGCGGTCGTTTTGGTCTTAGTCGACTGAGATTTCTTTAGTGGATTAGTCATTTTTTATGCTTTTTTCATGCTGAATGACTCCAATATACTTATGAGCACATCTCTGGTAAACACAAGATTTAAAGCGGTGCTTTTGTGTGATTCTTTGTGGAGAAACTCAGTTTTACAGATCTGTTGATTAAATCAACGAATCGATTAGTCGACAAAATCGTATGAGTGTTAGTCGACTAAGAATTTCTTTTCGAGGACAGCCCTACAATTTAGTGATATCCTGCAGTTGTGGTCTTGACCGGACCTACATAAAGTGGTTTCGTGACCGGTCTCCAGTACTACAACACTCTTTTTAATCATATAACTCTAAATAAATAGTTAATTTGGCTCCCTCTTATTTTATCTCAATTTTAACTACCATGTTTTTAGTTTTATTCTTACTTTATGATATATTTCATTTCACTACTGTGATTGCCTGTTCTGGCTTTATGTTGTGAAGCACCTTTGTTTAGAGAAGTGCTCTATAAATAAAGTTTATTATCGTGTAGTTTATTATAATGTGCAATGTGTTTTATACCTATTTCCACATAGCGGCTGGGCAGATCTCTCATCTCAGTGGGATTTCGCTCTTTCACAACACAAATCTGAGGAGAAATAAGAACAAAAGAGAAAGTCTGAAACACTAGTGAACAGCTAATAGTGTCTTTCATGGATTTAAATAGAAAAGCAGCAAACCTTGATGGAAGTGCCCCAGCCCACAATGAGAGTGCAGTTGTCCTTCCAGCACAGGCTGCAGGGGTACATGTCCGGCCTCAGGCTGACGTTATCCCGCAGCACGTTTGTGATCCGCTGCTTTGTGCCGATATCATAGATCTTAACTCCCTAAAAGACATCAGAAAAAACAACAACATTTTATTTGGGCTGTAAAAGTTAATATGATTACGTGTTAACACAAATTTGTTTTAACGGCACTAACTCCTTTAATGCATTAACTTAACTTGCTATTTTAAGGTTGTAGCGGGCTCAGTTTGAAGATACTGGTATCATATGAAACTAGGGTCTTTCTGAGTTTATTCTGGGCATTAGAAATTAACGCATGATGCGTCACACTGATGATGGCTTATAGCGGAAACGTGTTTGTTTTTTTGCCCAGAATAAACTAAGAAAGCCCCTACAGTATATCTGTGAGTACCGGTGATTTGTTTCTTCTGTTCTTACTACTACCTGGCACCCGATACTGTTCAAGATTTGGAGACGTGCTTGCTGCTACTTTCTATTTTGTTTATTTTGTCTGAAACTAGAAAAACCTAATAAATTGATTGGTACCAAACATGTCATACTGGCTTGTCGCGAAGGACGCTAAATAACGCTCCAAACTTGCGCTAAATTTTTGTGAGGAAAAACTGGCATGCCAATTTTCAAAGGGGTCCATTCACCTCTGACCTCAAGATATGTGAATGAAAATGGGTTCTATGGGTGCTAAATGCAGTACCTGTGAGGGTTTCTGGACAATATTTGTCATTGTTTTGTGTTGTAAATTGATTTAAAATAATAAATATATACATATATTTGCATAAAGCAAGCATATTTGCTCACTCCCATGTTGATAAGAGTATTAAATAGTCTCCCTTTAAGGTACATTTTGAACAGATAAAAAAAAAATTGCAATTCATTTGCGATTAATCATGCTTAATCATGGACAATCATGTGATTAATCACAATTAAATATTTTAATCGGTTAACAGCCCTACATTTTACACATTCAATATTTTTTATTTTAATACTTTTAATACTTTTTATTGAAGTCTGTGGTTGATCACTCACCACATTGTTGGCCCAGGCAATGAGGTTACCTCTCCACTGGATGTTAGTGATGGAGCCCTCGCCTTCATGTAGAAGAGACGTCTTCCAGCGATTTAGCCAGTTTCTTTCATACAGTTGCAGCTGGGAAAGAAAACACATTTAATACTACAGTTTGCAGTTGTGCAGGCCGGCCTACAGAGGGCAGTAGATGAACAGCACAACGCACGGGGACAGCCAGTCAGGAGCTGAGTCTGATAAAAGAGTGAAACAGCCTTATAGATTTAACTTAAATCTGTTGGAAACTTTCTCATCCACGCTGCAAATTATGACGTAAAACCAGATTTTTAGTTCTATATGAAGATCTTAATTCAGCTTCAGAGCATTTAGGCATAAAGACGATGAAGACAGATTGTTCATTAGACTCCATCAAAGTGAGAAAAGCTTCACATTCAGTGATGGAAGAAGTCATTTTACAGGTTTCACATAGTCGACGTAATTTGAAGATGGTGTGATGCATTACAAGCATGATTTCATACATCCTTTTCGCTCCCATCATAATGGCTGCGGCTTCTTTAGGATACACACCATTTATTGTTGTCACTGTGGGCGGTGTAAAGTATAGAAACAAGTATTCAAACATCACATCTTCATGCTATGTTTAGGTGCGGAAGCTCAGCGAGAGTGTTGTGTTTCCAACCGCAGGACTGCTTCATCAGCTGTCGTTTAATGTTCAGGCCTTGTGTTGTATGAGGACAAAAGCCCGTCATTCACATTCCCTGCATTGTTACTGTCCTCACTATATAAACTGCTAAATGCTCGTAATATGACCAAGGATGCCGAGAGAAGGTTGTATAGGCTCTTTAATTCAGCAGTTGTGCTATGTTAATAAACAGTTTGCTCTACAAAGAGATGATATGACAAAAGAACTGTGGAGACAAAATTGAATTTCCTTTGACAGGATGTGGCTCCCGTTGAGGCGTATTGATTTTCATCACGGGCACATTGTGGAGGCCTTCGCAACTTGGAACTGAGAGGAATCAGCGCCAATTGAAAGAAAATGGCAAAGTAACACTAACAATGGGGTTTGATAGAAAAAAAGTTGTTTTTCCTCACCCGTTGTATAAATGTCAGTATACTTTATTTACGGATGGATTTGCAATGACGCTACTTGCAGTTTATAGTTTTGTGTGTACAGTAATTGGCGTGTGGTAATAGGTAGGTGGTTTTACTTCCGAAAAACAAAATGACAAATATCTGAGATAGTTTCCGTGGTGACATACCTACCAGAGAGAGATCACCGCATGCGCCCCGGAAACCCTAAGACTATCTCCCCTCTTGATAATGACATCTACTTGCCGTGCTCGTGAAGCATTGCCTTTCAAACACTGTTGAGCGAACAGCACTTTGTGAAAATGGGCAGCTCTCCCGAGAGCACTCCAGCAAAGAGACAGAAAACTAAGAGCCTTTCACGCCAGACAAAGGCCCGCGCATCGCAGCCGGCCAAGCCAGAGTGAGAAGGTTGGCGGGATTCGGTATTCGCCCCCGGACACAATCAGGATGAATTATTGTGGCAGGAAATGGCGAAAAACTGTTCATAATGACTGCACGAGTAAAAAGTAGTGCTCAAACCTACCTTGTTGCCCCCGGTGACAAACTGTTTGTAGTTTGATCTGGTGAACTGAGGGTGTAACGCCACCACCTGCAAAACAATACAGACAGATTGTCTCATTTGGTCCAAGTTTACTTCCTGTCAGCTAACAAACAACGCAACAGGAAATACAACATTTAAAATGTTCAAGTTGTCCAGTTTTAAAAAGGTCCATATGCAGGTAATGCTGTAGCAACACATGTATGATGAGGCACTTAAAGGAATACTTCATCCACAAAATGACCATTTGTATATCAATTACTCCCCCAGCATTACCTTGAATTCTTAAAGAAAACTTTCTCACATGCTCCTCCATGGTGAAGGGAGAATCAAAAAGAGTAAATCCTTGAGGAATTGAGGTGAATGGAGGCCGCGTTTAACAACAGCAAAACTATATCAAAAGATCCATTTTGACACTCTCAAACAACTCGCTCACTGTAATATAATATATAATAATCCAAGTCTCATTTATCCAGTCGTATGCTCACTACTTCTCAAACACATGCATCTTCGCTAAAACCTCCACCAAAAAAATAAATCAAGGATCTGTTTACTGATTGGCTGCGGGTCCTCTCTGGCCTCACTTCGCCGCGAAAAATTAAACTTTTCCCAACTTTTGTTTGGCCGCATCAGCAGCTTTTTGTGCGTGAAAAATGTCTGCAAAGTTACAAAGCCCAAAGTCCATGACTCCAAAGAGAGAAACACTGCTCGCAGAGCACGGGAGCAGCCGCCGCAGCTTTTCATAGACGTTGCACGGCGGCTCACCGCAGGCCGCACTTTGCCGCTGCTCTGGTGTGAATTCGGCATTGAATTTCCCTCGGAATCAATAAAGTTACTATCTATCTATCTATCTATCTATCTATCTATCTATCTATCTATCTATCTATCTATCTATCTATCTATCTATCTATCTATCTATCTTTCTATTAAAAGTGGTCCCCATTTACTTCAATTCAAGATTTTTCTCAGTTTTTTTTATTCTCTGTTCGCCATGGAGGCATGCAAGAAACACAAAGTTTTCTTCAACAATTCAAGGTAACACGGGGTGAGTAATTGATGTACAATGTGTATGTATGTACAGTATATACAGTATATGGGGGTATAAGTGTGAAATGAACTTACTTTGATGGGACAGTCAAAGTTCTCGTGGAAACCCTCTCTTGTATAGAGACCAAACACTTGAACCTGAAACAAAGACGAGACGGCCGAGCAGAAAAGCAAAAGGTGAATAACTCAAAAATGTCTCCTTTAATTGCTGCCTCTGCAACTATCCGAGGCCAGCGGGGGGAATTGTGGTCAGAAAAGACTTTGATTGGCTCCCTACTTCTCCGCTGGGTCACCAATTAGTGGACGAGTTGATTCTTTGAACCCCGCAGGGTTTAGAAACACATGTCGTCATCTTTGTTGGCTACAACAAACCCTAATGTACCATTAGAGTACATGACACCCAGTTTCTCTTCATCCGAGGCCCCAAAAAGAAGAGTTTTTTTTGTAAGTAGAGGAATAATATAAAACTCCGATGCAATCTCATTTTTCGAACCGCACCAGCGATTAAGGATTAAGTTAGATTTTCAAAGGATTAACAGCCAACTGAATTGGTTGAGGGCAAACAATTGCTGCGGCATTGATTTTAATTGTCTGCTCCACTTTTTTTGCGCGACAAGATCTTGTTTTTGCCACCAGAGTGCTGGAAGTAAGGGGAGGGTGATATCAGAGAGCATATCTTGACTGCGAAATCCATGAAGGATGGTGGTAATGATGAGAAGAGACAAGATAACAGCGAGGTGGAGAACATGGAAAGGGTATCCATAGTCGGCTGATGGCTGACTGACAGCTCGACGGATCCTTTCCTCCCTACTATTCAAAATAGGTGCAAGCTTTTTATAAATTCATGCATCATGAAAAAAAAAATATGTGTAGATATGGTGAAGATAAAACTTCTGGAAGAACTGCCTTCTAAAAATTCACAGCCAAGTTCCATATCATTAGCATAAAGTTTAACAGTGATAAGATGAGTTTTTAGGATGAATTATGAGAGATGAAAAACACCCAAGGATCAGTAACCAGCGGCGATGAGCAGAGCGATCTTACCTTCCCATCCTCGGAGCAGATGCCCACATGCTCTCCACTCTCATCCAGACTGATCTGGTTGATCTTCACTGAACTCTGCGGAGACACAATATCATGGCATCTTTTTTTAGAGGCGGCAGGGTGAAAATATCTTTGCGGCTGGCCAAATGTTGCTGGCTGACATTTTACCCCGTTAAGTGAAATGCCAGAAAAAGAGAAAAATTTGAGTATGTAATGGATGCACAGTCCCGTATGTGTCAATGCATGGAGCGTGGCATTAATACTGTGAAGGTTAGGGGGGTCTAAACTCACTGCTGATGCTTTTAAAGTTTACACATTCATGACACTATAGGGCTCTTTAGATAAAAGGAGACGACCAAATGGCATAAATTATAGCAAATGTTACTTAAAAACCATCCCTGAAGGAGAACAAGGTTTTGCTTATCACATATATATATTATACATTATACACATTAACTACATTAATTATTATACATAATTATACATACATTTATACACCTGGGTATTTGGTACGCATATTAAATCCTTTTCACTGAATTCAGACCGGTTTATTTTGAAACTATGTCACAAATCCATCAACCAGAACTCAGTGAAATCACTTCCTTGTTTCTTTTAGGCAGAGTCTGATAACTGGCCAGTACTGTAAGTTCCTCAGGTGAGTAGCACTTGAATCAATGCGCTCAGCGGGAACACTAGTCAAATCAGCCCTGATTACTGATTTTGTTTGACTTGCAAATTAAATTATAGTTTAGAAGTCATTCCATCCACATCAAGGGAGCAGAAATGTTTAGTGAAAGTAAAATAGTGGGAATAAATCAGATATTCCTGCTGGTTATAAATCCAACACGAGCAAAATGCCTCCTCATGCATCCCTTTAGGAGCTAATATTAATGTCCCTAACCATTAAATGGTGTATGTAAAATAAACTGTGCTTCTGCTGTGTTTTAGAGACAAGAGGACTGTTAAAGGAATAGTTCGACATTTTGGGAAATATGCTTATTTGCCTATTTCATAGTTGAGCGTGTTAGCATGCTAACATTTGTTAATTATCATTGAACACACAGTAGAGCTGAGGCTGATGGGAATGTTACTAGTTTTGCAGGTATTTGGTCAAAAATATTAGACAAATCAAAATTTGTACATGATGATGGCGCTAGATGAAAAGTCACATATGGGTACCAAATTTCATGGCAATCCATCCAATAATTAGGACTGTCCTCGACCAAAGAAATTCTTAGTTGACTAACACTCATACGATTTTGTCGACTAATCAATTAATTGATTGATTGACTGAGTTTCTCCACAAAGAATCACACAAAAGCACCACTTTAAATCTTGTGTTTACCAGAGATGTGCTCATAAGTTTCTTAGAAATAAGTCACTCAGCATAAAAAAAGCTTAAAAAACAACTAATCGACCAAAGAAATCTTAATCAACTAAAACCAAAACGACAGATTAGTCGACTAATCGACTAAGAGGGGGCAACCCTGGCAATAATTGTCAAGACATGTCACTAAATAACACAAATGTCAACCTGCTGGTGGCGCTAGAGGAAAAGTAAAAAAATCACCAAAATCATTAAGATTATTTAGTGTTAAAGGTGTTTAGTGTGTGGAGGATCTGGTGGCATCTAGCGGTGAGGCTGCAGATTGCAACCAACTGAAACTTCTTCCAGAGTGTGTAGGAGAACTACGGTGGCCAACGCGAAAACCTGAATGGCCCTATATAGAGCCAGTGTTTGGTTTGTCCGTTCTGGGCTACTGTAGAAACATGGCGGCCGGCTCCATGAAGAGGACCCGCTCCGTATGTAGATATAAACAGCTCATTCTAAGGTAACGAAAACACAACGATTCGTATTTTCAGGTGATTATACACTAATGAAAACATACTTGTTAATATTATATTCCATTTCTGCCAATAGATCCCCTAATTGTTACACTCTGTTCCTTTAATATCATTAATAATATATCATATAATTACTAATATTAGCATTAGTCATTGGCATGGCTAAAAGGTTAATCACGTGCACCAGTAGGCCTTAATGAATTTCAGCATTATAATCCATTTCAATGTACTCACAATTTCAAACTTCTGAGTTACGTTTCCTTGGATGTCCAGCAGGAACACCTTTCCAAAATGAGTACCTAGGGCAAGAAACTGAAAAGAGACAAATGTAATGTAAATTAAACCAGAAGATACATGAAACAAATTCTAGTAAAAAAAAACATCTTGTGCTGACGAAGGCTGTGAGAGAGGATAAAAAAAAAAAAAATCACTTCCTGGAGCTGGAGCGACATGAGCAGAGTGGGATTGGGTGGGCTTGGAGGCAAAACTGTGAAATTGCAGGGGGTGGAAAAGCCCTATTTATTAAAGCATACAGTGTGAAATGGCATTTTTTTCACCCTCAAATTAAAATGCTTAAGCATAATAAATGCACTGTACATCTGACTTCTTCCCATGCTCCCCGCGCTACCCTCCCTGCCCAGCACACAGCTATTATTTCCACTGAGCAGCAACTGGTTTCTGTGTTTTGTGCATATGTGTGTGTGTGTACGTGAGTCCACTGGGACAAAAAAATTATAGAAACTGGGGGCTTTTGGCATTAGATTAAGTGTGTGTTCTTCCACCCCAGCCCCTGCTCCGTGCCCTCCTCCTAATCCCCCTCCCTTCTAGACCAGCATGTGGATGTGCGGCGAGTCCACCATGCTTCAGTGCAGTCTATAATGAAATGCTTATATTTACAGGCACAGCTGAGCATGTCAGACAGAGCCCCGGCAATCTCCCCAAATAAAATAACCAAAAATAAATAAATAAAGGGTTCAACCTTGTGAGGCGGAGCGACTTTTAAAGGGATTTATCAGAATGGAATTGTTCAAATGAAATTCCGATTCAGACACTTAAAATATGAGGCAACATGAGGCAATATGTGCCGCCGGTGGCTTTAAGGCGGTGGGAGTTTTGCCGCGGCGGAGGGAGGGGGGGGCTGGTGTGACCACACAGGTAGCTGGATGGCAGGAGCAGGAAGAAAGACAGTCAGATCAAATTTAGAATTGCAGCAAAGCGACGTCTCTCGCTGTGGCACGGTTTCTATTTTGAGGTTAAAAACAAAATACTCAAAGTAAAAATAAATAAATGAAAATCAATAGCGGTTAATAAAACATCAGGTGAGGAGACATAACTGGGGATGACTTTTTGCTCTGCTCAGGCGTGCATGTGCGCTGCTGGTGCCACAACGATTAACCATCTCGCCGAAGAGTGGCCCTCTTAAAAATACCAACAAACGGAGGAGAGGAAAAAATATGTAAGAGTGGGAATAAAAAAGAGGAGAAAACAATGGCGCCTTCTGATGCACCTCCCTGAGAGGGAAAAGCAGGGGGAAGGTGAGAAAAGAATGGGCTGCCATCTCTACATAAACAATGTGTGCTTGAGATGGGTGGACTTGAGAGTGAAATGCCCTTGTGGTGGGTGGTGGATTATAACCTCTACCTTGTCATGGACGGTCATACAGCTGGCTGCATCCTTCTGGAGGATTTCTGTCACCCCATTGGAGAGCCTCTCATACTTCAGCTTGGGCTCCTCCTCGCTGTCCTCCTCCTGGTGGAGAAAGCAGACGTGTAAGATGGGCTCTCGCTATAACGTGTTCTTAAAGGTATTCATTACAACAGCACAGTGTCCTCTACGGTTCACAATGTTCTTTGAAAGCCATCGACAAAACCCCTCCACGCAGCAAACTGAAATATACACAATGTCCACCTCAAGTCATTTAAATGCTGTACTCTCCATTTTAAAACAAGTGAGAAGAAGAGAACAAGACTTTATAAGCTTCCAACTCAGCTTAAAGGTGCCCTGTAGAGTTTTTGACCACTAGTGGCGCTATAGAGCAATGTATTTATGTGCAACTCCCAACATATCCTGCCTTTGGTTTCACACTAGCGCTGTCAAAGTTAACGCGATAATAACACATTAACACAAAAAACCTAAGGAATCCATCGGTACCAACCATGTCATACTAGCTTGTCGCGAAGCAGGCTAAATAACACTCCAAATTTATGCTACATTTTGGCAAAGAAAAACTGTCATGGTCATTTTCAAAGGGGTCCCTTGACCTCTGACCTCAAGATATGTGAATATAAATAGGTTCTATGGGTACCCACGAGTCTCCCCTTTACAGACATGCCCACTTTATGATAATCACATGCAGTTTGGGGCAAGTCATAGTCAAGTCAGCACACTGACACACTGACAGCTGTTGTTGTCTGTTGGGCTGCAGTTTGCCAGGTTATGATTTGAGCATTTTTTCATGCTAAATGCACCTGTGAGGGTTTCTGGACAATATTTGTCATTGTTTTGTGTCGTTAATTGATTTACAATAATAAATATAGACATACATTTGCATAAAGCAGCATATTTGCCCACTCCCATGTTGATAAGAGTATTAAATACTTGACAAATCTCCCTTTAAGGTACATTTTGAAAAGATTAAAAAATTTGCGATTAATTTGCAATTAATCACAATTAACTATGGACAATCATGTGATTAATCGCGATTACATATTTTAATCAATTGACAGCTAAAGGAAGACAGCTAGGTAGTAAACATGGATGTAAACAATTCATCATTTTAAATGCTCTAAAAAGAAGAAGGAGATGCATTCAATGTGTTTGTTAGACGTCACAGATAAACACAACTTTTGTTTGTTTACAAGAAAACTCCGCAGGGCACCTTTAAGTCCATCAAATGTGAAATAAGCTTCAATTAAGCATATTTGTAAGGCTGGTTAAATGGTTAAAAATCAATATCAGAACATTCATAAGAATATTTTTCCAATATAAATGTATGCAAAATCACATTAAATGCAATTAATTGCGTTCCTCTGTTCATCAGATAAAACTCTTCACAAGTGTAAATAAAAAAGAAATAGACAATGCAAAGCCTCTTGAGGCAAATTTGTGATTTGTGATATTCAGTTACAGTATATAAATAAACTTGACAGGACATATTATTGTTTTTTAACTATATTTTGCTAAGAATTGGTGATATATTTTAAGGTATTGTTGCTTACATCAAGGTGTTGTATTTGCAAACTCTGGGTTGTTAGACCGCATTCATCTTCATTTAACTTGAACAAGAAAAAAACATCCATTTAGGGCTGCAACTAACAATTGTTTTCATTAATGATCAATGTGCTCATTATTTTCTTTTTTTATTAAGAATTGTGTCCATAAAATAATAAAAAAGAAAAAGTGACATGACAAACATCTTGCGTTCACACCAAGAGTTTAAAATCCAAATAGTTAAGTATCATAAATGGCAAAGAAAAGCATGAAATCCTCTCATTTGAGAACCTGGAAACGCAGAACATGTGCTTTAAAAATGACAAATGATTAACCAATTATTAAAAAGCTCTACATCCATTTATACATAATGTATTTATACACATGCATACGGTATAATACCAATGTATATAAAAGATAATAAAGACAGGGTCCTTCCTAGTCTTCAGCAGCATTCCTTTAACAATCTGCAGCAAAAAGTAACTAACTAACACATCATGGGAGGCTGGTTTCACATGCACAGTGCCCACCATCACTACCACAGTGACATTGAACCCAGCAGAACCTCACTGATGTCCAATCCTACATGTATTCTGGCCTCTTTAAAGACATTCATATGTCTTGCGTGTGTGTATCAGGAGATGTATGCACAAAGACACATTTCCATTACCTTGTGTGAAATGCAGCATAAAGTCATTTAGATTTTTCCACGAGACCGTTCATCCCCAGTGACATACATGCATTTAGTCATTTCATAAAGCAAACTTAAGGTATTCTACTGTGTTACACTTTCCAGCGTGAGCCAACATTTGCGGCCAGTCACAGCCTGAATATTACTCCTAATTCAGTTTATAACCAATGCTGCACAGTCTGTGGCTGCCCAGAGGGTGCATCAACTCAAAACAGTGTCTGCCATTATGTGCTACTGGGTTGGAGGTGGGGGGACAATAGCGTGGAAAAAATGTTATTTTCAAAAACAATCCTTTCCCACTCAACAACGCCATATCTAGGCTATTTCCTGTGTATTCTGGTTGTGAGATTTCTGATGCGGGGGCAATTGTCACGGGTTTCAAAGGTGTATCAAACAACAAAAAGAAAACTTCATCCCCGGAGAGAAACTACCCATTTTCAAACTTCTGCCATCTCTTGTAAGTTGCTTTTTGTTTTGTCAACTACTGAGCTGGCCTTTGTGTTGTAACCATTTTGGCCATATTATTTGCTTATTGCCAGTTAAGATACAACAGACTGAACCAAGCCGTCTGTCTACAATAAGAACAACATGCTGCTTTCAAATACAAACTGAAGACCACACTAGTCACTAACTTACATTCAGGATATGAAAGGAGGACATGTCCTCTTCAATATTAAGAACATAATAGATCCTGCACCCTACTCCTCTATTTACTTCCGTCTCAAACACAATGTACAGATGGGTGACGAATAATAGGAAAAACCTGAAGAAACGGCCTGATCTCAAACCATACAAACAACTAGGAGAGATTTTATATATATATATATATATATATATATATATATATATATATATATATATATATTAGTGAGATAATATATATATCATGTGAAATTTGAGAATATTGAATGAAATCCTGAATATATGGAATTATATATTCAGGATTTCATTCAATTTTCTAAAATTTCACATGATATATATAATAATTTCCTGAACGGCATGCCATAATATATACAGTATATAATATTTCTCTACTCGTGTACATAATCGTCCTGTCTATTCCTTGCCTTTATTTGTCCAGCTTTGGGGTCCTTGTCCCTAGCTGTTATTTATATATTTCTGTGAAAGTACGTTTAAAGCAATGCATAAAAGTCAGAGTGAAATTCCTTGTATGACGCACTTGGCAAATAAAACAAATTCTGATTTCCTTTAAACCACGAACAATCAAAAACACTTACAGCCAGGCTTATTGCTAGTATTATGTCATAACAAATCAGACTAGTCCGGCCAGATTACAAAGATGGTGAGTAGCATGCCTTTTACTTTCAAGATGAAATTGTTGTCCTGCTCATGTCCTCTGTGAGCAGCAGATTGTAGAGCAGCACACCGGCCCTCACTTCCTTCAACCAGTGAGCCTGCTGTCAAAACACGTAACAGCAGCAGCAAGACACCAAGTGAGCTACATTATTTTGCTGTATTCCAAGTAAATAATCAGCTGCTTGCAGCCACTTGGAGGAGAGACAATCCCACAGTCTGTAAGTGCCTGTTTCCCTGTGAGTGTTCATGTCCTACAGTACTGGACACACTGTGCACAGACAGGAAACAGGATGTAGGAGCTCTTTCTATTTACAAGCCTGCAGTTTTCCCCCTTTCCTCCTGTTCTTCTTAACTCTGCTGTCTGAGAGCCTTTCTCTGATATTTCATTCAATTCTCTGCTTTCTATAAAAAAAGACTTTCCCCTTCCTGCCAGGCTGATGTATAAAGTTATATTTTATTTAGCCTACTTGTGATTCTCACAAGCACAAGTGTACTGTAACATGCCGAAGCTCAGTCATAATATTGATGGATCTGGAGAGCTATCTGTAATTCATGAGTGTTTGACACCTCTCAAAAAACCTGACAAAGATCCTTCCGGGATCAAGCTGGGTTGATAAAGGCTGGGCTATGTATTACAGTCCTTTCAGTAGGCAGCGAGCTTTACTTGAGTTCAAAAAATCATCCATGCTTGACAGAAGTATGCGCAGCCCTGTCATCGACAACATGCTACTCTTGATGCATTTCCAGATGGACACACTGGTGCAACCGCATGACATTTTTAGGTGTAATTCTTTCCCCTTTAACCTCCATATTAACTCACTTTTTGTGCCTCACCACATCAGATCTGCTCCCTCTACAGAGTCTTTCAAAGCACAGCTCAAGACCCACCTCTTTTCTTTGGCTTTTGAATGTACTTGAATTGTGATTACTAATTGGCCTTTTATAAATGCTCATTATAACAGTCATGGATTTTACCTTGGTCTCTGTCTGTGGATGTGTGAGATTTTGTTGTCTGCTCTGTTGACCATTTTTTATTCTGCTTATGTCTGTAAAGCACTTTGGTCAGCTCATGTTGTTTTAAATGTGCTATAGAAATAAATTTGACTTGACTTGTGTTTTTGTAGGAGAAAGAAATGGCAGCACATGTGATGATGTTTCTTACCTCAGACTCATCTGTGAATTCCTCACTTTGTTTTCTGCCCTGAATGAAGACACATTTTGAATGGATTATTATTAAATGTCTTACAATATCAAAGCACCAAAGCATGCAATAGAGCAACATTTAAAGATAGAGTGCATTATAATGTAATTTAACTCAAACACCAGACTAGACTAGACTGCAAATAATGTTTTACTTAGAAAAGGCAACACACAGGTATCAAATCAATGTAAAACTACTATCAAACCACAAAATTAACGAATGAAGACAGATTTTAAATGGATTTCAACAATCTGTCATTACATTTTTACTATATTAAAGCACCAAAGCATACACATTTAAAGTTAGAGTGCATTATAATGTAATTTAACTCAAACACTAGACTAGATTAGACTGTAAATAATATGTTTTACTTAAAAAAAGACAACAAATAGATATCAAATCAATGTAAAACTACTATCAATCCACAAAATTAAGCTTTCCACGCCACAATAACTGTCACATAACACGTTAAATCTAATCAAAAGTGAGCTGACAGCATTCATTGATCACAATTCTTATTTATTTTGATGCATACATGTCTAAAAACATCAACATTAGCAATCTGCCATTACATTTCTTACTATATTAAAGCACCAAAGCATACAGTAGAGCCACACTTAGAGTGAGACTGCATTATAATGTAATTTAACTCACACACTAGACTAGACTAGACTGTAAATAATATGTTTTACTTAGAAAAGGCAACAAATAGATAACAAATCAATGTAAAACTGCTATCAAACCACAAAATTAAGCTTTCCACACCACAGTAACTGTCACATTACACGTTAAATATAATCAAAAGGTAGCTGACAGCATGCACTGATCACAATTCTTGTTCATTTTGATGCACACACATATACAAATATCAACATTAGCCAGCTAAGCATGCTATGCTCACCTGCTTCTCCTCCACATTCGCCATCCTTATTATTATTATTATCCGTATACGGAGCAGAATAAGTTACAATATCTCACAACGCTTTAAGAGAATACATGTTAAAGATCCACAATATCACAGTTAGGTTTGCTTTATATCAAAGATACATCCACAATACAACAAAGAGTGATGCTACTGTAGGTTTGTTGTTGAAGCTGCTTCCTCACTGTCATGAGTGACATCACATGACAGACACAGAGCCGTGATGCATTGTGGGTGTTGTAGTCGTTTTTGGCAGAAAGAGAGACGCCAACCGTCGGATGAAGAGACGTTGACACTAATTAACAACAGGTGACACGTTTTAATTGTTTCTAACGTGGTATTTATATTTGTTAAAAGATTTTTACGCTTTTATTACTACTTTTTGCTTGGTTTTAACTTTGTTTATACGCTTTTTTGTTGATTTTAGACAATTTTAGCTTGGTGTTAAGCTAGAAAGTTTCTGGAAAATTGACCGTTAGCTTTTTTTTTTTCTCTGCCTTAAAGCTAACGTTAGCCTTTGAACACCCACACAGGTGTTTTCAGTTATTCTAGCCCAGGGGTCATCATAGACCTAGTCCAGGGGTCATCATAGACCTAGTCCAGGGGTCAACATAGACCTAGTCCAGGGGTCATCATAGACCTAGTCCAGGGGTCATCAACCTTTACTATCAAAAGACACATTTTAGGCAACAAAAAAAACAACATTTGATCATTGTGATGAAGGTAACACAGTTCATAGTCTAAGTATATAGTATATAAGTCTAATGCAGTGAGGGCCAAAGGGACAATGTACTACGGAGTATTAGGGCCACATTGAGGGAAAAATATCGGAGATTTACAGAATAAAGTCATAATATTACGAGAAAATAGTCATAACTTTAAGAAAATAAAAGTCGTAATATGAGAAAAAAAGTCATAACTTTACGAGAAAAAAAGTTGTAATATTACGAGAAAAAAAGTCGTAATATAACAAGGATAAAGTTCTAACTTGAAGAAAAAAAAAAGTTGTAATATTACGAAAAAAGTTGTAATATGAAAATAAAGTCACAACTTTACGAGAAAAAAGTCATAATTTTACGAGAAAAAAGTTTTAATATTCCGAGTATAAAGTCATAACTTTACGAGAAAAAAAGTCGTAATATTACGAGAATAAAGTCTTAACTTTACGAGAAAAAAGTCATAATTTTACTAGAAAAAAAGTCGTAATATAACGAGAATAAAGTCATAACTTTACGAGAAAAAAGTTGTAATATTACGAGAATAAAGTCATAACTTCAACGTCCACACAAGAGGTCTAATCAGCCAAATTGAAAACACCTGTGGTAGAGGATACAGGTAGGATATATAGCTTAACCATAAATCATATCTTCACAGAGGTTTTTATTACAAATTTGAACGAGTGCCAAATTGAATAACTTAATAGCTAAACTGTTACTCCTCCAAACTTTCCCCAAGTGGATAAAATAATTGATAGCTAGCTTTACTGTGATGGAAAAGTAACTAAATACAGCTACATAAGCTACTCAAGTACAGTTTTTGAAGTATTATTGTGATACTTTACTTGAGTATTTTCATTTTATGGTACTTTATACTTGAAATAGTAATTACACATCAAACACCCTCAGGGGTAATTCTGATGCATTACCTTTACTATATGCTTTCATACTTAGGAGGAGTTTGAATGCAGGACTTTTATTTGTAACGTAATAAAAGTATTTTTACATTGTTGTATTGCCACGTCCACCACTGAATACAAATCGCAGTACGGCAGCAATATTAAAATACTTAATTGCAAGTAAAAGTCCTGAAATATTATAAGTATTATTAGCAAAATATACTAAACATAAAGTACTTATTATGCAGAATGGCCCTGTTCAGAGTGTTATATTTTTATTACATGTTTATGCATCATGTTTGTAGGTAAAATCTGATTCTGCAAAGTACAATATTTGCCACTAAAGGGAAGTAGGGAGTAGTCGGATAAAGTAGTATAAAATGCAACTTTACCTCATAATTATACAGTACAGTACTTTAATAAATGTACTTAGTTACTTTCCACCGCTGGATGACTGCTGCAGTTTTTTCTGAACCTGTCGCCCATGTATTCCTTTATTCAAAGTCCCTCTGCATTATTCAAACAAATCATTTTTGAATGGTTATAATATCAGAATTAGAGCTCAAAATCTCAACATTAAAATGACATAGAAAGCTGTGTTCGTACATGTTGTAAAGGCAGTCAATTAGCTTATTGGTTTTGTATATTTCCAGACATTCCTAGACTTGATGGCCCAATGAATCCCTCAGAGTCGACTCTCCTGGTTCTTCTTCACTCTGCTGACAGCTGCTTGCCAGAGTCCAGATGAATGGCGAAGGTATGATTTGCCTCTTCTTTATTGAGATTGTCTCACACCCCCATCTCGCCTCATCCATCCTCAGGAGAATCCTAATGCACTGATACCAAGGGGGAATAATTTTTTTTTCTTTACAATCTACTTAGCAATGATTTATTGATTGCGGCTTCCACCCTCGCAGAGAATTACCGATCCTTTTTGGGAAATCAGATTTTCACACCTTTCATGAGTGTGTATGTGGCGGCAGGTCTCCAGAGACAGTGTGAGGGGAAACTGACTTTGAGGAGCAGCGGTGTGTGAATCTCTGCGGTGTCACTCCTCTGCTGCCAATGCTATGCCCCGTGGATGGCCCTGTGATTCGCTACTGCTCTCCCCATTGCTCTCTATATTGTTGCATTATTTATCGCTTGATAAATACAGTGTCCGAGCTTGATTTCAATATGTTTTCCTTCTCTTTCAAACCTCTAAAACACATGATTCGCCCACTCTCGAATCATAAGCAATGTAGGAGCCCCTCTGAGGTATCAGCATTTTATAGAGGAAAAAAAAAAGGAAAATAATAAAAACAACCCTTGCCCTCATAGGAGGAGTCAGATTAGTGTGCTGAAAGCTTTGATGCTCCAGAATGTCAGCCCTGTGGATCGATCTAGCAAAAAACACACACACACACCTGACCAATCAGAGGCGTCTATCTGTTGTGGACCTGCTGGGCACCGTGGTTTACAAGCTTCAAAGAGCTCCTTTTAATACACTGCTTTGATAGCCCTCAGCCTTCACTGACCCACCGACCATCCACTGGGGAGCATTTTAGCTTTAGTGGAGTAGAGAGGAATAACTGCTGATCATATTAATAAGTGTGGAAAAAAATCACCTCAAATCTTAACTACTTACACCACCGGCCCACTATTCGGCCCAAAAGTATTCAGAGGAAGTAGATTAGCTAGTAATGGGACAGGTAAAATAAGACAAACCTACTGCATTTTTCATGAGTAAATCATTAATAGCACTAATTAATAGCATAAAGGGACTTTGGTGAAACTACACAAAGATCCACTTACCATGAGAGAGGGGAACAGTTTGGTTAATAACCCTAAGGGGGAGACAAATCATCATCTAACATACCACATTAGACATATGGGTCTTGGGATGTTTGCTCAGTACAGTAGAGTAAAACAGCAGCACAGTTATTCTAAATAGGTGCTTCAGAATTATTGTTGGCTTTTGACTGATACATCAACACAAAAATGTAAAGTTCACTATTCATGTCTTCAAAAAAAGTCGTTTTAAAGGTAGTCAAATCAACACTATAACTTTGAGAAAGGAATCCTTTTTCTTAAAACACCAGAATGTCTTCTTGTAATCTTACATACAGTCTTATATGTTTACAGTCATTTTTGTGTAAAGCATTCCTTAAATACACATTCATTATTAGAGCTCAAGAAGCCTTCATTTATATTTTGTTTAAATTAATTTATTCCTGGAAAACTAAATAAAAGAGTGACAGAAAATGTGACACATTTAAATAATTTTACTGCAGCAATGAATACTAATTCCTTATGGCCGATATCGGATATACATTTTGGCAGCCTACATTACTCAGGTCATTATGATTGCAATGCAAGAAATACTAACTCATTAGGTTCCAGCTGAAAAAGTAATCAGCTAATGACGGTATGCATTTATTTGCTATTTAGCCAGTAAGCCACTTAGAGCAGTGATAATGAATTTAAAATAAAGCTATTATAGGTGATTTGTGAAGTGCTTGGAATACATGATGGACAAGATAAACACATGATTTGACAACATTAATGTTTATAATAACGTGACATCTGAAAGAGACATTTGACACATGGTGAGGTGTATTTGGGTAGATTTTAAACCTCATTCTTTAATGATTTTTTTTCACATGGACTCATCGAATTCACAATCACAGGTGTGCTGAGGTCAATCCCAGCATGCACTGGGCACAAGGCAGGAAAATGGACAGGTCACCAATGCATTATGGAGATTATAAAACTCTTAATGCTGTGTCCCAATTCCATACTACATATTTAATGCAGAGCAGGTTTAGAATATGTTGTGTGTTTCACTGGAGAAGTAAGAAAATTAAGTATACACATAAACGTCAGTATGCGTACTAGAAAATGCTTGATTTTTTAGTTTACTGTGTACGGTCCGCGGTGCAATGCAAAAAGGAAAAGGGGCAAGGGGAGCTGCAAATATTACACTAATCAGACAGATTAAGGGTAATATTAGAAAACAAAACAAATATTTTGATTATATCTTTATTTTGATTTGATTGTCACTGACCTTTCAAAGTCAGTTTGGGTGAGAGAAAGTTCATTTCTGGCATAGGGCTGCACAACTAGCGATCATTTTCATCATCGATTAATATGCCTATTATTTTCTCAATCGATCAATCATATTGTCTATAAAATGTGTCTGAAAATAGTGAAAAATGACTGTATCCCACACCAAAGATGATGTATTCACCTTGTTTGACCCACAGATATTCAGTTTACTATCATGTACGACAAAGAAAAGGAGCAGGTTCTCCCATTTTGAAAAGCTAAAACCAGCGAATGTTTGCTGTTTTTGCTTAAAAAATTACAAAAAGCGATGTATTGATTATCAAAATAGTTGTTGATTAATTTTCTGTTGATTAATTAAGAAATTGTTTCAGCTCTACTGTTGTACAACTGTACTGTCTTCAGCAACTTCACCGAGGGATGCACCGATCCGACTTTTTCAGTCCCGATACTGATAGCGATACCCGGGCTTTGGGTATCTGCCGATACCGAGTACTGATCCGATACCAGTGTTTAATTTATCAGCTGTATGCCTCACTGTGTGGAAGTGACTGGGATCATTCTTTTATGTGTAAGCCAACATCAAGCTTGACTTAAACATTGCTTTCCTAACTTTGTAAAACAAAGTATAACAAATAAATACAGATATAAATTTAATGAATTGTTTTTTATTATTAAAATAATAAATCGTATAACATCAACTTGGAAAAAATCTTCAAAATTAAAGGAATTACAATTCAAGTGGAAACCTTTTTAATGCAGCAACAAATTGGTCAAAATTCAAATTCCAGTATATAATGTACATAGTATATAAATATAGAACTGAATTTAATAGATCAGCCCTATTGTCACCGATACCCCAACTAGCTATTTGAGTCAGTATCGACCCGATATCCGATCCAGTATCGGTATTGGTGCATCCCTAACTTCACCCTATAACTACAGCATCACCAAGACCAGACCTCTGTTTGTACATCACACTATTAACAATGTTTTCAACAGTTTGAATGATGTATGTCAGTGCATGTATTGCATAACTTCCTGTTGATGCAAACCAGTGAAGTACATAACATCTAACTTGAACACAGCTGTACAGTAGATACTCTGTTCCAACTGTTTGGGAGTCCATGATGAATACTGGCATAAATGTTAAAGATCATTGTGTATAAGATTGTTGTATCTTATTCTGATATTGTGACAATTATGAGTATTAATGTTTTTTTCTCTGTTCAATAACCAGAAGAGCCTTGAGTGTTGGAGTGGAGTGTGTCGGTCCCGGGATGAAACCCCTCACACAGTGTCCCCCTCACACTGCTACAGCACTGGTAAGACCACTAGCTATTAGCATGGGTATCTGATGACGCTCGGGACTCTGCTAACCACTGATTATTCGGCCACTGGGGGAGTTTGGTGAGCGGGAGGCAGAGGGGGGGGATCAAGTGCTTTTTCTTGTTCCTGCAACCTGTTCCTGAGCTGTGGCCAGACTCAGTGAACAGAAAAGAAACGAGACAAACCTCCCTCATGTCTGCTCCCGCCAACCCTCTTCCACACACACATGAACAAACTCACATTATTGCTAATCAGAGGTCTGAGGGTTACTTTAAAAAATGAAGCTAATCCGTTACACATCCACTGCTTAGAATCAGTAATGTAATTTCTTATGGTAATTTTTAAATATCCCTTTTTATTAGGGATTTTTACAATAAGATTACAGTTATCCCATTATGTGTAATTGCATTACTCCCCGAGCTTAAATTAATAAACACACCCAACCTAGTGGCATGATTGCAAATAGGCGAAGCAAACTGTTTTGAAATGAGGTAATTAACAGCTGCGTGAGATGGTGAGAGATGTGCTGCCCCCTTATCCTCGAGCCTCAGAGGCCAGGGGAAGATTAGAGCTCTGATCTCATTCCCAGCACTTGTTTGGAGTCTGTCAGGAAGAGAAATGCCAGCATTAGAGAGGTACCGCCACACTCCTGATATGATGAAATAAGGAGAAAAGGGGAAAGGGAAAAAGATGGAGGGATGGACAGAAAGGACCATGCCCTTCTCTGAAGTGTCAGTAGCTTGTTTATTCTATTTTTCATCGTAGCTGCTGGGGCAAAGATTCCCATTTTTCCTTTATTTTTTTCCCTCACCTCCTAACAAAAAACGCTTCTCTCATTTTTTATAGGTCTTGCAAACTCTCATGCCCCAGTGAAAATTACATTGTGAAACGGTAGAATTTCAGGGCTGCCTGTGCTCTGCCCTGTCCCTCTGAGCTTTCAAACAGTCAACAGACTGTGAAGAATAAATAATAAAAAACTATTGATTATTTTGATGACTGCAAGATTCAATTAGGTATTAATTTTGCCCTCCAGTGGACCTATCAAGCAACTCAAAGGAGAGGAGGTAGGAGGTGGGGGTGGACCCAAATGCATGCAGAGTGTGGCCAGGCTCAGACAGAGGGGAAAATGTGTTTACCTCGGCGGGCAGAGAGGTGCATTGATGCGCAGTGTCCCACATTTAAGTGCTCCACAAATGAAGCCCTGATGACTAGTGACATTGTTACCGGGGATATGAGTATTGACCAGCCGGCTCACGTTTTTAACGACCGCTTAAACTATTTCTATTGATTAACATTTTCATAGATTATCATGTGTCATATCAAGGAGGGCTGATTCCTGTGATGAGCACATTAAAAAGGCCCCTCTGGGCAGGAACTCATCGACCACCCTGATAGAAAGGGTGGGGGGTGTTGATGGGTGCGGGGGCGAGATAAGACTCACCCTCTTTCTGTGCCTATATGTACAGGTCACCTGTCCTTTGCTCAGATATATTTAGGCTGGACTTTATTCATAAATAAGGAAGCGGGCCGTAGTCCTGCTGCTCTGTGTCTGTGTCTCAGAGCCTGAGGTGGGGTGAACACTGTCTGAGGAGCTCTCCAGTCACAGGACACAAGGGGGAAGAGACAGGAGGGAGGGAGTGTGTGAGGTAGAGAGAGAGAGAGAGGGAGGAGGTGACATCTCCAGTGCCTGTCTTAGGAAGCAACCTCAGGCTTGAACCTGTGGTGGCCATTCAGATACACGTAGGTTGAGGAGGCTGCTTCTGGTTCAGCAGAAAGAAGCATGTACTAGCTGGTCTCTGCGCTGTGGTGGCATGTTTTAGCTGCTGTTTGACTAACTTCAACATTTGGACTTTCTGAAAACTCTTTTTTTTTACTCTTTTCTGCTGGAGCTTTGTTTAGGTAAGAGCAGCGGCTTTTGAGAAACTTTACTTTTGATATTTGTAAAAGTCAGAAAATATCCGTAGACTTGATTCTATTAATTGTGTTGGATAAAATGTCCTGATGGAAGCATTCATAAAATGCTCTTAAACATGCTTTTTTTTTGTATTTTTAAACCGTGGTGTTTCTTTCAAAGTTCTCTTTACTGAATTTGTTTCTATTACAAGTTGTTCAGACAGATAATGCTCTAATCATGTCATGTAGATGCTCTTCATTTTTGTCTCTAAATGCTGCCAAAAAATGAAAATAATTGGGAGAAAATTTGGGGATCAGTGACTTCATCTCTTGTTTAAATCAGGCCTTAAATTCATGTTGCCTCACACTCTGCTGCAAGATGTCACCTTTGATCTAATTTAATGTCCCCAACTATGTGAAAATTGATATAATCACTGGTGTGTACTTCCACTCATATCTTCTTTTTAGATGTAGAATTATATTTATTTATCAGCCCACAGCTTGTGGACCTCTTTGTAGGCTGCTGTCAGCTTAGTGTTTGCTGAAGATGAGGCACATGTCAGGTAGTAATGAGCCCTTGGAGATGGATGTATCACCGTTTTAGGACTGCAGGGTATAATGGTAACGCCACGCGATCCGTAACAGTTCTTCACCAGGCAGCAGCCGGCAGTATCAGCGGGGTAGCACCAGCCTCAGATAAAAGAGAGAGCTGGAGAGGGAGGGAGCAGGAGAGAGAGGGAGAGTGATGAGTGAGCGATAGAAAGGGGAAGCTGGGTAGAGAGAGAGTGAGTAGAGACATAGAGAAGGAGCCGGTGAGGGTGAGACGCCGAAGCACATCTAACCAGGGGTGTTTTCTCTTTTTTTTCTCCTCCCTGTTTCCCATCTGGGCTCCCAGCTCCCTCCAGGATCCGATGATTACAGGGCAGCTGAGCAAGTCGCTGCTCTCCCTGCGCAGCGACATGAGCGCGGCAGAACTCCGGGCGGACGACAAAGCGGCCACCCCAGACAGCGATCTGAACGACGAGCCCCTGCTCCTGCCCTCCGACGCCACGGACAGAGAGGGCACTCCCAACAAGCTGTACGGTAAGTCAGCTCATGTTTGTCCCTTCTCCTTTCATAAAGCTGCTGGCGGAGGTCTGGTTTAGGCAGCGGTGAGGTGAGAACAGAGGGCTTCCAGTGCTGGGACAGGTGTCAGCAGTGTCAGGCAGCAAACTAAGTTTAAGTGCAATGAGCAAGTCACCGTTTGGCTCTTTTAAAGCTTGGGGAAATTGTATTTTATGTCATTTTTGTGTGTTAAGATGTTTCATGTACCTTCAGACTTTCAGCCTTCAGATTTTTGTAGGGGTCAGTCTGGTTAGTTGAAAGTGTATTGACTTGAATACAACAGGCAGTTATACTGCAGAAATGTTCCTTTGGAAGATGCGGTACATTTTTGTTGTACTGTCTGTCTTAAATACTGGATGCATTTGATGCTTTATCACTGTTTTATATTTTATGGCAGCATCTTTGCACGACTTTCCTTTATATAAAATGTATTTAAAAGTTGAATTAACCCTTAACAATCTGTCAGGATATATAGCTTCAACCTCACCTTCACAGCTCGGGTGGTTATTCTTTTTTTCTTTCATTCAAATAGAGAAAATGTTATATTTGTTAGAATTCATAGCAACTAATGCAGATAAATAATAAGTAAGTGCTGAGTGAAATTAAAACCTCTACTTTATGTCAAGTATAATATTTATCATCAGCACATCAGATATAATATTATTGTTTCTAGATTATTGCAGAGACTTCTCTTCCTACAGTTATTTATTTCAGTTTATTCAGTAATTTTTAGTCTTGTGGCATCTTCAGTTGCAAATGATCTTCAAAATTAGCCGATTTTTATATCAGCATGCCTCATTATTTTTCCAGTTATCTCATGAATTGAGTGCTGACACTCACACTCTATTTTGGTTGTGTATAAATCAGTGTGTGTGTGTGTGTGTGTGTGTGTTTTTATTATGAGGTGTTTCAGTCAAGGACTAATTTAATCACTGGGCCCTTATTATGAATCAATAAGCATAATGATATAAATTACCATTTTAGCACATTTTCAAATTATTTGATGGAATGAGAAAGGTACAGTAATAGAGCTATAACGTTTTTTTCCTGAGAGGCTTTCATTAGAGAATCATTCAAAATAAAACTGAATAATTTTAATTAAATCAAACTGTGGTGTCCAGTCACTGTAGATATAATAGATTTGTCCTTGTGGAGAGAGCTACAGAATTTAAACTTGAATTTATATATTTAATTTTGAGGAAATGATGTGCTCTCATCCTTTTTAGTATTTGTGAAATGCATCCATTATTCTCCACTAAACAAATTAATTCCAAGACTTTGTTTTATTTGCTTAATTTCAGTAGGAAGCTTCTTTGAAGAGACCATTATAAATATTGTGCAAAACAAATTGGAAGGACTTTCTATGAAGAGCTGATTTGCTTAACATATCCTCATCATTTACCCTTTTTGTCAAGTTTTAATATTATTGTAATTATAGCATTTAGTTTTTTTTATGTGGATGCAAGGTGACAAAACTCCCTCTCTAATGACTTTAGATGCTGGTTTCTGTTTTGTATATTTATACAAACTACCTTGTCTCTTCTGCTTGTGACGGTTTGTGTGTTTTTGCATCTCTGAAAGTTAAACTGTGTGTTTATATGTGTGCGTGCATGTCTTAGTGTGTATGTGTGTGAGATTCTGGCATATAATTGTTTTATCGCTGGTTATGAATTTATACTGCGGTAAAAAGTGCACGTTTTTTGTTTTTCAAGATTTTAATGAGAGTTGTTAATAGAATATCATTATGTCTGGATGCCTGTGTGTGTGTGTTTGTTTGTCTGTCTGTGTGTGTGTTTCCTGGGCGGTAGCAGAGACTGTAGTATAGTTCCTATATACTGAGCTTGCCAAACATTTGTGAACGAAATAAAATACGAATTTGGACAAGAGATAGCCAAATATGACGCTCAAACCTAATGAGTGAGAGTTCAGCTGTCTCTTAAATCCTTCTTTCAAGAATAACCCGAGGCGAGAGTCTTCTAAACAAGGACTGTGTACTGCAGGATTTGTCTCAGAAGTGTTGCAATTTGGTTTAATAAGCATCAAGTCTCTCCGTCTTTCTTCGTTTCTGATCAGTCTCTATTTGACTCCTCTCCTGCTGCTCACTCGCTACTTTCTGCTTCTCTTTTTCTTGCGTGCACGTACACTTAAATGTTGTTAAATGCTTTAGTATTCATTTATATTTGAAGCTATTTTAACTTTACATTACTAATGCGCCTTTGTCAATGAGAAATTACTTAGGAAAAACATCAAGAAATACAAATCATTACTTATAAAATTAAGATTTTTCTATGTCTAGTTTGTGCTTGGTGTTCGCTGATGGCCCGTCTGATGGCTGGACGGAGCCTCTCCAGTGAGAGTTTTTGGGGGAATGGTTTCTCTCTGCCCGGTGGCGGAGCCCTGGGCTGTGCCAGCGGCAGGATTGGTTTGGGAACCGCTGCCCACATGACCTGTCAGAGAGAAAGAGAGAGGCAGGGACCGACGAGGAGACGTGGTACAGTCGTGTCTTTTGCTGGGGGAGATAGGAGGGAAGAATAAGAGAGAGAGAGTGGGGGGCTGAGGAACAGAGACTCAGCATTTTTCTGTAATGTAGTGTAGTGATCGGTCACTCACATTTTTTTAATCTAGAATTAGGATGGTAGTCTCCGTGTTTTGTTTGGTATTTAGTTGAAGTTTGAGTGAACATTTTGTAAACTTTTAACTGCAGTTGATGGATGATATAACCCGCTTTGAGTTGGCTCTATGAAACCTCTCTAAAACCAATTGAGCGTAACACACATGGCCATAAAGGTGAAAGCTATCCTGTTTATCTTAATTCCTGACAAATTGACATTTTGAAGATGCACAATTTCCACACGATGACAAGTAATGCATCTTAAGGTACAGTATTTGGACCTTTTGAATAGCTAAAAATCAGTTGGATTTGATGTTGTAGTTATTTGAGCCACATTTGCTCGTATATGTGTTTGCAGTGAACATTCATGGTTGCAAGGAGATGGTATTAAGTTTGCAATTCTCACCGTTCTATTATCAACATGAATGCCACTGATGTGAAAACAACCCTGAATTGAGCCTCTAAACTAGGCCTTACATTATTCAGTGGTTTTCTTTATGTGGTTCTGAACTGTGCAGAAGCCACAATATTTACTTGCATTGTGGTGAAGAAGCAAGAATACTGTCGAAAAATTTAAACTTTGTTCTTTTTTTACGGCTGTTATTTTGCATAATCTCTATGATATAGTGCTCCAGTTTCATGAGTGACATTTTTACACAAACTAACACGCTTATCCAATGCACAGAATAACAGCACACAACTAATAGTTTCAAGGAAATGCAAATCATGTTGAGAATTAATTAATTAATTAATTAATTCATAATCTTCTATCTGAAACTGAACACATTTCTACTAAGTTTAGAGTAGTTTTATGACATACACACACATGCATACGCAGTGTATGATTGAAACAATTGTAGGGATAGCCTGTGAGTCTTCTACCTACAGCTAATTTGTTATATACTCCCAGAAAATATACACAAGATCTCTTGTCACTGGGGTTTTTTGTTACAAAAGTTGTGATAAAGATGCAACCCTGCAGTTTACATCAATATACACATTATTATATTAATATTGAAAAGTTTTGAATCATCATTGAATGCTGATATCTCTGCATGTCTACTTTGTGCTGCGATACATGTGCCATACCCTGTATGTGTATCATATCTAGTAGGGGTGTAAATCTCAAGTTTCATCACGATAAGGTATTATATTGATTCTTTGGACAACGATACGATATTTGCTGATATCACAAAGTCTGCCACGATACGATTTTGATTCAATTCAGGGGCCTGTGATCGATATGATACAATATCATGCGGCCATTTAATACAATCAGTTACATTTATATCAACTCACAAAGAGCAACTAAAATATGATTTGACAATTTTATTAGTGGGCTCTTCCAGATATTTAAATGATCTATTTCTTTATTCAAAAAAATATATATAAAGTGTGAATTTCAAAATAAAGGCATATCTTAAAGATGATATGTATCGATATTTTCACTTTGCATCGATGATATTGGATCATTGATCATTGAATCGATATATCGATCCAGATTGATGTACTGTTACACCCCTAGTATCTAGAGAGACCTACCACAACTTTTCTTCCCTGCAGAGTTGATGGACTTTAGTTTTAGTCCCTTAATACTATGAATAAGAGTTTGTGCTAGTATGAGAAGCAGAAGTCAGTTGGAGACAATGACAGTAGCGGTCATGTTTGTCTACAGTAAATTGTCCACCTTCCACACCCACCACATGCTTACTGCAGTGGTGAAAGGGTCGTTCTCCTCCTAAAAGCTTGCCTGTGCAAATAGTCTTCCACTTCAGCTAACAGGGGCTACGAGGCACCACAAACATCCTGCCGCCTTGTATTTATTCCAAGTAGAAGTGGACATTAGGTGGGAAAGCTGTGGTTAGTAGGGCAAGCAATTTTTTTTTCAAAGCACGGGATGGTGTTGGATGCGTACAGTTTCTGTCTTCTCTTCTCAAGCAAATCTCCCCCTTTCAGACATCAACAGACAAGATAATAAGACACTCAGAGCACAATTCCGTATTATATTCAGCAACCAAAGGCTCATCTCTTGTCAGTTTGCATTTACTCTCCCAAGGATGTGACGCTTCTATCATCATGCTGTCAAAGTGAGCCAGGCTGGAACGACAGGAGCACTCATTTCATACACTTACTGTCTACATGAAATGGTCTGCACTTATTCGGATTCTGCCAAAATGGTGGAACATTTTCACAAAGGTCACCTAGAGACCCCCCTCCCCAAAAGAGCAAAATGAATCTTTCATCGATTCCTGGTATTGGAGGTCATTCAGAACAAAAAGTCCACACCGAATGCATCTGTTGTAATGCTGCTCCTGGCTTTTATGGGTTTCCTGGTTTGTTAGGCTTCACTTACAATCAGATTGCACGCTGGATGAGTGAAATTAATTTCATCTGGACTATTCATGGACTAGTCACTGACACACAGGACTTTATTGTGGAGAGTACTTCGGGTTGCGCCATAAGAAAAGTTGTAGTACTTCTCCTTAGGGCTGTAGTCAACCAAAGAAAATCTTGGTCGACTGAAATTCTACCTACTCTTAAACCAACCGACAGTGCACTGAGTGCACTCTTCTGGTAGCCTAATTTAATCATAAATAAACATAAAAAGCTATGTGTAGCATATTAAATTATTTTTAACCTAATTATTTTATACTTAAATGATAACAACAGACCCAAAGCTGACCAGCCTGCACCTGCCCATATTCATATGATTTACGAAAATAGAATGAGCCGTCGAAGCTGTCATTGCACCTGTAGTTATATTATTTTTTAATACCCGGACCCACCCACAAAAATATGCGTTAATCAATCACCCAAACCTAACCTGCAAACTGCCAACTTTATGCATTATGGTAGCTCAATTTTTAGGTTTGAGGACTGAGCGCTGCGAGGCTCTCTGAGGTGCTCCTCCTGCTGGGAGCAGCTACATCTAGAGAGCTACTCTCAATTCAATTCAATATGCTTTATTGGCATGAATGTAACAAGGACAATATTGCAAAAGCGCTCTCTCTCACACACACACACACACACACACACATATGTCCCTCCCGCCCTCGAAAGTAATGGATTAAGAAGCGATTGTCTGACCAATGAGAGCATATCGACCAACCAATCAACCAGGCATTCTGATGCCACTGTTCTTCAATATAGTGGAAGAGTAACTGTACATTTATGTGTAAACATGTAAAAAGTCCTGTTAGCAGGTTATTTGGCCACGTCTGCCATTTATGGAGGTATTTATCCCGCCGTTGCACGACATGTCGGATCATCAGTGACACCTCACAAAGGCGATAACGGCGCATACTCTGACGTCAAAAGCCCAAAACTCTGTTTTCCTTGTTTCTGAAAATCAGTGACCTAAAACGCAATTTGGGTGTGGACGAAAGGTCAAAGCACATAAGTAAAGGCTAAGTTTACAAAAATACCCATGTAAGTGTGGACAAAGCCTAAGCTCCACATTTTATATTTGCAGAAGCCTTCAAGTGTCACAATTTGACTTTGATTGACTTGATTTGATTTCATACCATCTTGTATTTTTTCTTATTATTACAAAACGGTAAAATATACTAATTTTGTATATTAACATACTCAGTGCATACTTGATAGTATGATTATGTAGTGTAGATATGGGACAAATCCACTGTCTTTCGTGCAAAATTCTCTTTTGCCTTTGCAAATTCATACACACATATACACACTGAGAGACACACACAGACTAACACCGCTGGAGGCACGAGTTCTTATTATTTTTGTGTAATCAGCTTAGTGAGCAGGATGCATGGTGGGATAGGCTGCTTGCTGATGCAAAGAGCCTCGTAATGTTGTGTGGTGAGGTTAAGTAATAAAGTGGCGCAAACCCAGTGCTGAATGGGCCACGCTGAGTAAATAAGAGTGGATAAAGGAGACCGAGGGAGAACAAGTCTCTCCCCAGGAGGTGGATCTCATTATGGGGATTTCAGCTGTCTGCGCAAACTTGAAAACCAGCTTAATGCATGCCTATAAAGCAGGTGTAATACATTTGCTAATGTGCCCGCAATGCCCATGGCTACAGCAACACAATCGCTGCGTGGCATGGAGGACGGGGAGGATGAGCACAAGGCGCACTTCTTGTTTTCGATGCAAACAGCAGTAAAGGTCATCAGGCTTCACGGATGCTTGGTTATGCAGAAATGACTTTGAGCGAAACAAAGAACTTCAAAATAACTGACAATATAATTCTCCCTGTTGTTTGTGTATTTAAAGTTAAGAAGATTGTCGTCGCCTTGACTAGAAAGTATCCCAAACAAAAGCACATCACAAGGTCTGTAGCTGTTTCGGAAAATAAATTGAATTTCAATATTCATTTGTTTTAGTCATACAGCGTCTTTAAGTTGGGAAATCATTTTCAGAAAAACTTATATATGTCATGCATGCGCTCCATAACCAATATCAATAAGCCTTTCATGTAGAGCTAACAAAGAGGCATCACATCTCCTGGCACGGACACGGTCGGTGTTGTTGAGATGTAATTGAAGCTGCAAGGGTCACATTTTCGGAATAGAAATTACAGTCTTGTCTTTGACTTGTGTGGCGTGAACCAGAGATGCATCCCACAGCCCTTGTGTCCTTCACAAGCCTTTATTATTTATAACGCTCGCTCTTTGAGCAATGACCAGTACTAATGCATAACCTTCTGTCCTTCTGGCTGATTCGCTTCCTTTGAAACCAAAGATTGAGGCAGGAGAAGTGGGTGTATGGTGGATGAGGCAGGGGTGTGGGCGGGCGGTGGGGAGAGGGGGGGGATGCTAGTATAGGGCAGTGGAGATCCAGGCTATCGAGAAGTTATTATGTTTTTTCCCTTTATATCTGAGGATGTGGAATAACACTGTGATGATTCTTTTCTCCAGAATAGAGTTATGGGCTTCAAAGCAATACTATTTCCAGACGTCCCTCCTTCCACTATTTGTCTGCTCCACCAGAATAATGTGCTGGGAGGGGTGGGGTGTGAGGGGGTGGGCTGGGTGTCTTTTAGCTACATGATTATTTGCTTGTTTCCACCTTTACACACCCAGCTCTGTAAATATATCTGCAACAGGGGAACAACTAATACAGGACTTTTTTCCAGATAAACTATTTTCTAGATAAACTCCGTTTAGCTCGGGTTCATTGGAGGGAAGATATAGTCTCGTGCAGCTTGTATCACCTGATGTTATCCTATAGTGATTGAGCCTGTGCTGCAGCGCTGGTGTGATCCATTGTTATTATACCTCTATGACAGAAGGAACGGGTGAGGAGGGGGTAGGAGGGGAAGCTTTGAGGGGCAAGGGGTAGAAAGTGGGACATAGGCAGCATTAGTGCCGGATAGCCTGGGGGGCCCCGGCTGATGTGTCAGGCATGACATGTGGGTGTCTAGCCCCCCACCCACCCACCCACACACACACACACACACACACACACACACACACACTCTCTGCCCTGGACTGCCCTCACACCCCACTGACTACTGCTAAATGTCCTGCAGCTGACCAGATGCAACGCAGGATGGACACAAGTCCAAAAAGATGCTGTTTTTAAAGTGATTATACTTTGACGATCCTAGTTTGAAGATCAACTGCAAATCATTTTTAAATTTGTATTATTGAATAATCTCTTTATCTTGTTTATATTTTCCATTTAACAATCATTCTATTAACTGTTGGAAAATAGTCAAAAATGTCCATCTCAACTTTCCAGATTTATTTTTATTTTTTTCAACAAACAGTACAAAACTAAAAATATTTTTGATTTCTAATGATGTAAAACATACATACATAAACTAATAGTAGATAATGGTGAGACAGCTTCAAGCATACCTGAGAAAAGTACATAAGAAAAGTATTAAATCTTTGGATAAACATTTTCTTTGTATTTGTTAAAGGCACAATGAGTAGGGGTTTCCATAAAAATAAATGTATAGACTCATACACAAATAATCCCTCTCAATCATCACTTATGACCCACCAGTGTGTGAAGCGGTGTCTGAATCTGCAGAGACCCCGCAGCTCTCTGCCTGTATTTTCTTATTCTGCTGTGTGCAGGACGTTTCTGAGCGTCAGCCTCTATAAACATCCAAGAGGAAGCTATGAAAATGGAGAACACAGTGCTGAAAAAAACGTAAACATAGCAATGAATATTTTTTTATTTGTAATGATATAAAACAGAAGAGAACAGAAATCTGCAAATTTTCAAATTTGAGAAGCTGTTTGAAAAATGATAGATCGGCCCCATTGTCACCGATACCCGATATCCAGCTATTTGAGTCGGTATCAGCCCAATATCGGTATCGATGCATCCCTAAATTATAGATTACTGTCATTATTGTTTAATCTTCTGATTACTTTCTCGACCTATCAATTAAAAGTTTTGTCTATAAAACCAAAACAGAAAATAGTAACTAATGTACATTTCCAAAACCCCAAGGTGATGCCTTGTTTTTTCTGACCAACAGTCCAAAACCCAAATATATTTACTTTACGTGATATAAAGCAGGGTTTGATTGATTGAAAATTAACTTAATCACTTGTCAAAATTGACCAATTTTCTGTTGATCAACTAACTGATAATCATTCCTTGTCATATAAGCCTTGGGTTTCTATACAGACAAAGTCTGAACAAAGATTTGTGACACAGAGTGAGAGGAAAGCCTTTATTCAGCGCAGGGCGTCAGGCGGCCGGCAGCAGAATCCTATTTACAGCAAATATCATTTAAGTAATTTAGGAGGAGGAGCAATAGTGAAGCAGGCATCTCCTAAAAGGCTTACAGCTCTCTAAAGCTAGTCTTCATCTCAGCGTCTCGCCTCCGCTGATGGCCGTAAAAGGATGAAGAATAATTTGGATTGTTATTTGCCTCTTTCAACCCTGAGCTAATCAGGTTGACATTGCTTTGGGAATGAGGAGGACGCTCCATAACAGATGTGCTCAAAGTGTCCCAAGTCCCCCGTGAAGATGCAACACAAAAGCACCTCTTCTCTTCTCCCCTCCCTTTCCTCTTCCCTTCTCCATCCTCCTCTCCTCCATCACACCATCTCTCCTTCTTGACCTTTGAAATGGGCTTTGCCTCTTCTCACCAATTTACCTCCCTTTGGTCCCTCTCGTACTCGTGCTGCTTACATCTCCACTCCAGCATCGAGGGACAGACAGGTAAGAGCTGGAGCAGAGCACTCTCATGTCGAAGAGCCTTTTGCTGAAGACCTGTGGCCTCGAGTGAGAGCATAAGTGTTGGAGCACGGGGTCCTCACTGCTTTAAGCATCGTTTACATGCAGATTCATCAGAAACTGGGGGCTTACTTTTACTACTATTTTCTTCTGTTTACATTTAAAACCGCCAGCCAGTGGAGACATCTATGCATCCATTTCCTCTCTGTCTGTCCTCTGAGTCTTCCCCCCGCTGCTTGTGGCTTAACAATCACCTCAGAAATAGTCGCAGAACTGCTGAGGTGTAAAATCCTTTCTGTTCGGCACACTCCGCGGCACCACCCCCTATGTAATTCCTTAACTCCATAATTCCACTTTGTGCCAGAATAATGAATGAGATAGATCTTTTTTCTCCCCCGTATGGTCTCCGCCCTTGCGCGATGAGGAATCAGGCTTTAATGTTAGAGGCCCGGAGAGAGTGCCGTGGCCTCTTCTCCCTCTTGCCCTGCGCCGGGCTCTTAATTAAGGAAATGACAGCTCTCCTAGCAGCAGCGGTAGCCATAATGTAGCTAATAGTGTTACAGGCAGCCACTCAAAAGTCCGTCTCTGGTGATTTTCTATCCCCAGAAACACTATTGACCTATCCTTAGCAGCTTCTCCACCCCAGCCTCTAAACAGAGTATTACTTCCCAGCCGGTCCGGAGGGAGCCATCTGACTAAGAGCACCTGGAGTTATTGGCAGCAGATTATGCCCTGTGTTATTGTTGAGGGCTTTGGTGGGAGTAATGAAACACTGAGCTAAATCACTGGTGATTTCGGCCCTCTTGCATTCTACAAGGAGTTAGGTAAATCACTATAAAGCCGACACTGCATATTATAGGCTGCTCTCCTCCATACTGCACCATGACTTGTATGTAACATTACTTATTGGTAGGGCTGTCAATCGATTAAAGTAATTAGTTGCATGATTGTCCATAGTTAATCGCGATTAATTGCATATTTTTTATCTGTTCAAATTGTACCTTAAAGGGAGATTTATCAAGTATTTAATACTCTTATCAACATGGGAGTGGGCAAATATGCTTGCTTTATGCAAATGTATGTATATATTTATTATTGTAAATCAATTTAACATCACAAAACAATGACAAATATTGTCTAGAAACCCTCACAGGTACTGCATTTAGCATAGAAAATATGCTCAAATCATAACATGGCAAACTGCAGCCCAACAGGCAACAACAGCTGTCAGTGTGTCAGTGTGCTGACTTGACTATGACTTGCCCCAAACTGCATGTGATTGCCATAAAGTGGGCATGTCTGTAAAGGGGAGACTCGTGGGTACACAAGGAACCCATTTTCATTCACATATCTTGAGGTCAGAGGTCAAGGGACCCCTTTGAAAATTGCCATGCCAGTTTTTGCTCACCAACATTTAGCGTAAGTTTGGAGTGTTATTTAGCATCATTCACGAGAAGCTAGTATGACATGGTTGGTACCAATGAATTCTTTAGCATTTATAGTTTCATATAATGCCAGTAGAGCCAGCAACAACCTAAAAATCACAAGTTGCGTAAATGTGTTAAAGAAATTAGTGGCATTAAAATGAATTTGCGTTATTATTGTGTTAACTTTGACAGCCCTACTTTTTGGACATTATTCCAGGCCGCTTTAGACAGAAAAATGAAAGTGAAATGAGCTGTCGCTTTACATTTCTGTCTCTCTCAGCCCTCTCCGCAATGCAACATCAACTTTCCAAGCGGCATTAACAAAATCAATGGTCAAACAATCTGGGACAATTGGTTGTGCATTGATGGAATTAAAGCTTGTGTATGATGTGGCTTGTTGTTTATCTGGGCCCATCCTTTACGCTTCAACAGCTCACAGATCGCCGTCCAACAAACGCTCTGAATCAACACATCTAATAATGAAAAGCATATTGCTGTTTTGCATGTTTTTGTGCTACAATAATTATCTCTACTTCAATAATCCAATTTATTATAACAATTAAGAATGTAATCATCTTATAATCTTCAGTTCTTTAAATGTGTTCACATGTGAAATTATTTTCCATGGATTAGATTTCAGTGGCAAAATGATTGACACCATCTTAATAGCAAACACATGCACTCAGCCAGACATTTTCAAAAGGACCATTATAAAAATGGGGGGTTGGCTGTTCATTCTGAATAGCCTGAATCGTTACCAGGCCTCTCTCGTACATTTGACAACTTACATAATGCATTTCCACTAAAATAGCTTAAGTGTTAAAGCTTCTTTTATGGGCAAAAATTGATTCATGAATGCTTTGAGGCGAAAGCTAACATGAACACAAAGCTTTCAATAACACCCATTTTATTCAGACTGTCAATGTATGAAGCGGTTGCATTAGACAAGGTGGCATGCTGATTGCTTTATGAAATCCAGGCTAATTGTTTTGTGGTGTAGTCCTTGGGGCACCCTGCATTAAGACGGGCCGAACAAAGTCAAATAAATATGGCTCTTTGCCCCCCCCTCAACCACCCAACACGCACACACCCACCACAGAGAGACCTTCTGCCTTGTGTGGCATTGAAAGTCGCTCTCCAGTGGCCACTTTGGTGATCAATGAAAGAGAATTTATATAGTGGTGGATATTGGCAATATTTCCATGACATAACTCACATCAAATTGCACTCTGTGCCCTGTAATAAATATAATTATTTCACTTACATAAAAAAACGTTTCCACTGAAAATATCATCATGTCACTGTCAGTATGAGTTTGGAATTAATAAGACTTGATTCATATGATTAAATTCGTCCTCTTACTTTCAGTCAAGGCCGTGAAAATCGTACAAAATCCAAACGTTTAAGGGCTAAAGAGTTTTGATTTAAGGGCACTTGTGCCGTTACAACAGTAGTTAAACTGCTCAGGAAGATGAAGCCTGAATGTCCTAGATAAATGTAAAGCTATGTTGAATGTGCATCGCCTGTTCTTTCATCCGTTTGGCCTCTTCTTTCATCTCTCCTCACATCAATACATCCATTCATTCCATTTTACCCATTGTGTAACCTGCGTATAATCACAGCATCAAAGGACTTTCTTTTTAGTGAAGGTTTGATATTTTCTCTTTTCCCCCCTGTATATTATATTAATCTCCATCTGGAAATCCATTCAAGAATCATTCACATTGGATACGTTTTTTTTCTTCTTTTTTTTAAAGAAAAGCAAAACATGTACAAAGATTCTAGCAATAAAAAAGAATTGAAGACTGACTCCCTGGGCATTTCTCCTGTCAGCTATTTAATTTAGTTAAAGAAATTACACAAATCCTTTGGGGGAAGATGTGCATGTGTATTTATTTATTATCGATTTTTTCCCCCTGCGATAAACGTGTTAACGTTACAGATATTTGCAAGGGGATGAAGCTTTCTAAGTTATTGTGAAATGAAGGCGTCAAGGAATCGTTATTCAGTAAGTCTCCCACACTGTTTATCAGATAGAATACATTATTCACAACCAATATCTTAACTACAGTCATGAGCTATACTGTTTGGAGCCTATTGATGATGTTATGAAGTCCTTCATTATTGCTGAATATCTTCATTTAGCTAATTGGCTTTGTTATGATGATAAATGGATAATTCAGTGGCGCAAAAGTTGTTCAGTAACATAGCTGGGTTTATTTTATGTTATCACAGCAGCTTTTGAGATGTTGGAAAGTTGCAGTAAATGAAAATCAGAATGAAATTCATTACTTTAATTTAGGGCTGTCAAAGTTAATGTGATAACGCGTTTTAACGGCATTCATTTCTTTAACGCATTAAAAGGCAAAGGAGGATAAATAACGCTCCAGAATTACGCTAAATTTTGTCGAGGAAAAACTGTCATGGCCATTTTCGAAGGGGTCCCTTGACCTCTGACCTCAAGATATGTGAATGAAAATTGGTTTTATGGGTACCCACGAGTCTCCCCTTTACAGACATGCCCACTTTATGATAATCACATGCAGTTTGAGGCAAGTCATAGTCAAGTCAGCATACTGACACACTGACAGCTGTTGTTGCCTGTTGGGCTTCAGTTTGCCATGTTATGATTCGAGCATATTATTTATGCTAAATGCAGTACCTGTGAGGGTTTCTGGACAATATTTGTCATTGTTTTGTGTTGTTAATTGATTTTCCAATAATAAATATATACTTACATTTGCATAAAGCAGCACATTTTCCCACTCCCATGTTCATAAGAGTATTACATACTTGACAAATCTCCCTTTAAGGTACATTTTGAACAGATTTTTAAAAAAAATGCAATTAATCGCGATTAAATATTTTAATCGATTGACAGCCCTTCTTTAATTTGATAACTTCCAAAATGAGAACTAACTGCTTGGACCAAATACTGCCGCAGAAATCCAGTAAAAAAAAACATGGCCTTGATATTCACCCTCCAAAATAAATGTGATTATCCAGCAGATTATGATGACATTGTACTTTATCTGTCGCTTTATATTGACTCTAATACAGCCACAAAGTCTTTCCTGTATGTTCAGATTGATCTTAATTCCAGATACTGAGTGCACAGGGTGGGGCTGCGCGCAACGTGATCTATAATGGGTGAAATAATTGGTGAAAAGAGACTGGCTTGTCAAAATATCCACTGCGTTGCGAGGTTGATAAGCGAGAGGATGTGGACCTTCATCGAGACGCAGGGCCAGCCAGCCAGCCAGAGGTAGAAACCAGCTCAAAAAGCAGGCTCCCCCTTGGGCTTTCACATCAGCCATCAAATGCTTGAGGTTTGTTAGGTCATGCCACTCACCAATTATTTGGATTTTATGTAAAGATGAAATGATTTTAGTTGGCGGAGTGGAGTTTAAAATGTAATGCATAAATATACTTGACAGGCAATGAGATATTTCTGGCAAAGGCTATTGAATAGTCAGCTTTGTATGAAGCTTTTAGAAAAGGACTAGAAACCACTGTATGTTTAACAAGAAAAAAATCTATTCATGCTGTTTGGAGCGGACAAAGTATGCCTTTTAAACTCAAACTCAAAACTCAGTCAGAGCAGAAAAACTAAGGATGAAAATGTACTGGTGACACCTTGTCTCCAAAATAAGTAAAAAATACTCCCAAAAATAAAGATATCCACAAAGAAAGTCCTTAAATACTTTGGATAACAGCTTGAAGGTCGATCAAGGACAGCAATGTTCATCCAGGTTAAATCTAATGTTGTAAAACATGGCAGTCGGCATCAATAAAAGGCCTGAAGTTGTCATTGGCACACATGCGTGAGATGAATCAGTGAGAAGACGTTATCCACTACTGTATTGACAGCCTGTCAGTAAAGTAACAGGAGTCCTTGTTTATAATAGCACATAGTTGTATCATATTTGGTTTCTGCGGAGATACAACCTCACCTTCACCAACTTATTACAAAAGACATTCATCCTCTGGACATCTTTTCATCGCTCTTTTCTGAAATTCGAAAAATCTATTTTATTGTCAGACTGTTAACAGTTGTTTCTTTTTTTTATATGCCAGTATTCGATATTTCTTCACAAGGATATTGTTTTAGTTCAAGTTTTTGGCACATTGGGAAAGAGACATAACTGGTTGGTCTGTGTACTCAATCGTGAATCAAAAACGTGTTGGGTGCTTTCGGAAAACAGGGGAAAGATCAGGATAAACAGGAAGGCTATCTAGACACTCCAAAATGTTAGAACTAGGGCTGTCAAAGTTTATGTGATGATAATGCGTTAACACAAATTTGTTTTAACGCCACTAATTTCTTTAACACAACTTCAGATTTCTAGGATGTAGCTGGCTCAGTTTTAAAGCAAAATTGGAGATATAGATATGGTATCATATGAAACTACAAAACCTAAGGAATCCATTGGAACCAACCATGTCATACTAGCTTGTCACGAAGGAGGCTAAATAACGCTTCAAACGTACACTACATTTTTGCAAGGAAAAACTCATGGCCATTTTCAAAGGGGTCTCTTGACCTCTGACCTCAAGATTTGTGAATGAAAATGGGTTCTATGGGTACCCACGAGTCTCCTCTTTACAGACATGCCCACTTTATGATAATCACAAGCAGTTTGGGGCAAGTCATAGACAAGTCAGCACACTGAAACACTTAGAAACACAAGTTTTTATGCTAAATGCAGTACCTGTCAGCACACTGACACACTGACAGCTGTTGTTGCCTGTTGGGCTGCAGTTTGCCATGTTATGATTTGAGCAGATTTTTTATGCTAAATGCAGTACCTGTGAGGGCTTCTGGACAATATTTGTCATTGTTTTGTGTTGTTAATTGATTTTCCAATAAATCATATATACATACATTTGTATAAAGCAGCATATTTGTCCATTCCCATGTGGATAAAAGTATTAAATACTTGAAAAATCTGCCTTTAAGGTACATTTTGAACAGATAAGAAACGTGTGATTAATTTGCGATTAATTAATAATTAATTTGCGATTAATCGCAAATTAACTATGGAGAATCATGTGATTAAATATTTTAATCGACTGACGGCCCTCATTAGAACAAGTGACAATGAGGAAGGAATATTAAATTATTATATTATTATTATTATCATCATCATCTTCGTCAGGACATAAAAAAAAAAAAAACAGACAAAACGGATGTGGCCTGAAAATAATGAAAACAATGAAACGGCATGAGATAAGATAAAACAGAAAAAAACGTATTTATATACATCATCATTTAAAGATTTATACCCATAGGTTTTAAAATAGGCTTTAAGAAAAACATGGAGCTCATACAGAGAAAAGAAAAAAATATATTACAGAAAACATGTGAAGTCTGTATCCTCATTAAGATCAGGATACTTTAAAGCATCCAGTCGATGGATCCCAAACATGGCATATTGCTTTAGTAAGATCTTTGCGCTCTTCAAATTAAATTCTTCCAGCTTTAAGTTTTCTCTTCTTTTACACAATTAAATAAAGTCATTTTTAGTCAGGTGGTATTTTTCCTCTGGACAGTCAGTTTGGTGGAAAAAACATCTAAGAGACATTTAATTTTTCTGACAGTTCTTTCTGCAACATTTACTCAGCAAGTCTTTGTTTTAACAGTGAGGCATCATGCGATCCCGATATCATCGAGGTCAAAGGGTGAGGGTCAACGCAGCCTTTCCGACCTTTTAGAGCAATCCACACTCAGCGCACCGCTGAGAGATTCTACGAGATGGGGATTGCTATGATATCCAATCGGCGGCGTCCTTTGTTTTCCCTGCAGCCATCAGAGAGCTTATTATCATGTCCCTGTCTGCTCCACTCCACTCTGCCCTCATAGCAAACAGGTCTAATTGTGTCTCGTAGCTGCAGGCTCAGAGCGGAGGGTTGTGGGGGGGGGGGGGGGGGGGGTTTAGATGAGTGATACTCGGTGATGTAAATGGCTGAATAATATGGCCCCAGCGTTTGTGGTGGAGCTCTATCTCTCAGCGGTAATCTAGGCCATCGGGGACCCGCCAGTATGCATCATCCCCCATCAATGAGCCTCTCCGCTGGTTGGTAATTTATTCAGCGCTACAGCGGTTATTGATAAAGCACTTAAATACAAATTCCCCTCCTTTCCCAACTGCCCTCCTCTGCGCCGTACGACACTGTGTGTTGTGATATCACAACGTGGTCCGTGTCGTGTGTTTATCTACTTATATCGTCTGTGTTGATCTAAGATGGATTCTTTGTTGCCTCTTTTTCTCTCCCAGGAGCTCGCGACGGTTCGGTCCAGTCTGACACCAGCAGCAGTCCATCTGAACAGAGTCACCTGGGCCAGTCCCACCCAGGATTCTCTATGGGACCACAGGTGAGTGAGGAGATCTGCAACAAACTGAACCCAAACCTAAAACACTGTTAAATCACTGATAATGTGAACACTTAGAGTAAGCTAATATTTTCATTCAAGATGTTTATTGTCACTCCGGTTATACAAGTACAATCGTGAAAAATGCTTTCACCGGGAGGCTCCATAAAAGAAAAAAAGAAATGGTAAATATAAAAAGTTATAATCTTATAAAATGTAATAAAATATAAGAAGCAATAAAAATATCCATTAGGGAACATGATGAGGCTGCTCATCAGGTTTCAACCACCTGCTTGAGGCATTTAAGAAGTTTTCAAAAGCTGAAACTCCCACAATAGCTCAAATTATTATTATTATGGTTATGACACTCATCTGTAAAAGTTGAGTTAGCCGCCTCCTCGTCAAGCTTACAGAGGTCTGCAGAAATGTCATTAAAAGAAAACTGACATAATAAGATGTTAGGCGAACAAATGTAAAAAGGTTTGCACTCTTGAACTCAGGATAAACTGACATATTATCATGCAAAGAAAAAAGGTTGGCGAAGCTATTCAGAATCAATTTATTATCTCCTGCTTTGCCATTATTGTTTGTGAATTTAAAGCCCCTGAAAACCTTCACATCTTCAGTATTTCAAGTTCTTCATACTGTATTTTTATAAGTTGTAACTATTTCAGTAGCCCACTGTGTCTCCACCCTATTCTAACTGACCTAAAAAATACTGCGAAAAATTTATCTGACTGAAGCAGAGAGCTGCCAGCCTCATCAGGTTTCAACCACCTGCTCCACACATAGAAGAGTCAAGAAGGAAGGGTGACACCAGACATAAAGGTACAATACTAAAAAACAGGTCCAGTGACAATTTTGACCAATCGTTTTATGCTAAGTAGGTAAAAATACGACTGCAAAGTCATAATGCATCCACGTCTGACTGTGTTGATTGTCACTTCCTTATCTCTCCTCAAATTACCTTTCATTTGAAGATATGTTGGTTCATGTAGGAACAGTGTGGAGTGGATGAAATCCAACATATCCACTGTTTGGTTTGACTGTAGCAGTGGCGTACCGTTTGATACTGTAATGATGATAAATGATTGGACCAACTGGAGGCGGGTGCGTGAGAAGTCACTCTGATTGGTTGGCTCAAGCATCCTTCTTTTTGATGATGAGCGGTCCGACGTCGACCCCTCGTTGTGTTTAGTGTGGATTCCTCCGTAGGGCTGGGCGATAATTCAATATGATAACTGATCATCTTTCAATGGAATCATATCATGATGAGATCATATAATGAGATATTGTGATACACAGTTACGTCATCTAAATTGATAATAACGAGCACATACTGAAATTTCTCAGAAAATCTGATCATTTTGCAATTAAATTCTTAATAAAATGAGAAAATACTCAGTACTTTTCATTTGTCAAGTATTTAATTCACACAGGAGTATAGATTACCATGTGGTTATTTCATATAGACTATTTCTTGCATTACCAGAAAACATGCTGAATCGCAATATATATCGTTATCGAGATATGAAATGAAAAATTTTTTTGGCCATATCTGCCAACCCTAATCCTTCGTAGTTTATTTCTCTTTCTCCACATGTGTAGAACGATTCAAAGAAGCCAAACTGAGTTCAGTACACTACGAGCAAATACAAAAAATAGACGACTAACTCTGTTAATTGAGTTATGTTTACTCTGATTGCTGCCATAATGAGAGAAATATTAAGGTGTTTGACAGTTTCAGTAATGACATTCTTTGAGTACATATGGTGAGTGAAACAAAAAAATACTGAACGCTACACCGTGAATCGTTTTCAGCTAAAATGTGAAATCGTAAAGTATTTTGTCATCACACATCAAATGTAATTGAGTTGTGGCACTAATGAGCTGACAATACAGGCCTTGTCACAACAAGCAGGGAAGCAAAGAGCCTGCAGCCCTGTTAATAGCTCAATCAGGCATTGTCCTATCTGATTGGATTTATTGGCCTGGTGGCTCTGCGATGTTTAATGAACATCTATCTCATTAGCGTTGCTCAATGTCACCGCTCAACACACACATACAGAGCATCAGATTTCCTCCACCCTCTTTAACAAGGCCATTCTCCCTGCACTCAGTGTTACTCAATGACAGTCAATCCTCATCAGGATAAACAAGAGAGGAAACATGAGAGGAGGAGAGTCGTTCAGGTTTGTAGGGTGAGAAATCCCCGGTGAAATCTGCTGCAAGCGGAGATGAAGAATGGGCTTAATTAAAAGCACTTTTCTGATTACAGACACCCTCGCTGGTCAAAGCCACTGTTTCTGTAATAGATAAGAAATAAACACAAAAGGAAAGCATCTGGAGCAGGCAGCAGTTACAGTCTGAGCCTCAGCAGGCGGCTCTCAACAGTCACCATCTAATATATTAATGCTGTCAGTACAGTCTCTGTGAAGCTAACACTTTTCAGAAACAAAGGCGCTCCGCATGCCATACCCAATTCTCTTGTTCCAGGATCAATATGTTTTGATAGATTCTCGCTCCAGAGCCGGATATTGTTCGAACAACCATTATCCGATGGTAGTTTACCCAACATGAATCCACCTTCCTTCTGTTTCCCACTCGCAGTTAGGATGACAAAAGTCTGCTATCTGGGTGATTATGGGCAATTTCTCAGTGCCAGAGCTGCCAAGCAGATAGAAGGGCCTATTCTCCCCTGATGGGCAGAGAGGCTGGGTACCACATCCAGTCCTGAATGGGGCTGCTTCCCCATCCAGAGCCCAACACACACCCAGTCTGAGCGTCTGTGTGGCCCCTAGGAGACCACTTCTCAACACTCAGCTGTCAGGCCTGCCAAGCACTGTACAACAGATTTCCAACAGCACCTATGGAGAGGAGGAGTGAGAGTATCAGGCGGAAAGCCAGAAGGTGAACTGCTTGTAAATCTAGATGAGTGATGCTGGGGATTCTCGTAGTAACGGCTTGTTGTGTGGTTGCAGAGATGAGCTAAGTAGGCTCATGTTAATTATGATTTTGATGTGTGCGTGTACAGTGTTCTCACTTCAGATGAAGATCATAATCAGCCTTAAACTGGCACAACAAACAGCCCAAAGACCAAAAGCTTGCATGCTTTAATAGAAATCTGCCTCTCTGCAGCTGCCTGTGTGCCTAACAGCTGCCTGTTTCTCCAAAGCTGCCTGTAATGATAAATAAATCAGGGCTACATCTGATAATTGCAGAATTGTCTTTTAATGTTATTCCCTTCTATGTGAGGCTGTCTTTGCTGTCAAGCCTGGCAGTCTCATTTTGTTTGACTCCGAGATGAAATGTTCAAAGAGTGTCTTTGATTATATGTTGCTTCGATTCGAGATTAAATTTAACTTAAAACGCAAGATTAAACATATGTCACTTGCAGCTAACAAACGGGATGCCTTTGTTATTGTCCTTTGAGGATTCTTTGAGCTCCCGGATTATTAATTAATTTTTTAAAGTTAATGGCAAATGTCATTTTGGATGCTCTCAGATGCGTCAGATATTGTCATTTGCTATGCGCTGTTGTTGTGTATCAAAGCAAATGTTGAGAAAGAAGAATCCTATATGGTGTGTGTGATTACTCCTGCCAGCAACAATCACTTCTCCGTGCTTTTTTATTCTTTAAACATCTTAGAAACACAAACAGGCTCCCTCCACTGGCTCCCGGTCAAGTCCCGCATCACCTACAAGATCCTCCTCCTCACCTACAAATCCCTCAATGCCCTGGCTCCTCAGTATTTATCTGACCTCCTCCACCCTTACACACAGCCCCGGAACCTCAGATCCTCAGGCACGGGTCAGCTCTCCATCCCTCACACAAGAATGCGAACTTTTGGGGACAGAGCCTTCAGTGTGACAGCCCCCACACTTTGGAACTCTCTCCCCATAGAGCTCCGCAACGCACCATCTCTGGACACCTTCAAAAGACTCCTCAAAACCCACCTCTTCACCAAGGCCTATGGCCTCTAGCTACTGTTACATTTGTTGTGTTTATTTATGTCTTTGTTAAGCGTCCTTGGGTTTCATGAAAGGCGCTATATAAATCCAAGCTATTATTATTATTATTATTATTATTTGTCTCAGATATTTGGCCCGAGATCTCTCTGTGCGTTGTAGCTTTAAACCAACGTGACCTCGTACCTCTTAAACTGCGATCGCATGTATGTCGGAGCGGGTGCAGGCGTTCTGCACCATGCAGGGTTATCACAGTGACACGCCTGTCACCTAAGAGCACCAGCTCTGGGAGTATGGTGGGGTCTTCGCACCAGTCAGCCCGCTCTGCGTCCTGCGCAAGCTGCAGACACGCCATGCAAAACAGAAGCAGATAGCTGACAATTGGAGTTAAAGGCTTGTGAAGTCACAGTGGAGGAGTCAACACAGTGCAGCCGGGTTCACCTAGCAACGTCTAAAGGCTGCTTTACTGCGGACACAACACAAGCTGACAGTGTGCTCTTATTATTTTATTCCAAACAGTTCAATTCAATGTTTAAACAGTAATTTTGTTGGATTTTGCAGCATCCCCAGTATCTCCCGTCTCGTAGCTCCTGTGTAAATTCAGTTTGACGTGCTCAAACGCTGACATAATTTGAAAAAAGGTCTTATCAGAATGAATACAATTTAAGATGTCATTCCCTGTGTATTCATGGAGATTTCAGCCACGGTACAAACATTACCAATTCTGACTCAAAGCTCTCGATGAAAAAATGTGTTGGTGTATTTCCAAACCGACTTCCTCGGAAAATACATTTGAAGAGATCTTCTACTGTGCAAAATATCTCAGAGCGATACTTCTGATAACATATCTTTTCCTCTATGGGTATGACTGCACCGAATCCACTTGAACTAATGTGAATGAATGGATACACAGAGAGTTGAGAGTGATGTGTTATATCCCTCATCAAAAGAGTAAAGTACTGCTCCTTTTTTTTCAGAAAAAGCACTGTGTATTTCAGGCACATTTCTCTGGTACCAGGGATTTGTTCAATGGGTCGAATCATGAAACATAAATCACTCTGCATCTCCATGAAAGAGAAATTCTCAGCTTTTTCATAAAGATTGGATTTGATCTCTGTCAGTACCGACGGCGGTGTGTTTTGACTGTCAGTCTGTGACACAGCAAAGCACAGAATTCATCTGCAATACAACTGCATTCATCAAAACACATTGATTAGGGGTACAGTCACTTTGGTGACATCTGCTTTACTGCTTTATTTCTTGTCTCAATTGAGCATCCCAGGATAATTAATAGTGTATATATGTATTCATCAATCCAATGTGATGCCCTTATTCTTTTTTTCTTCTAGTATTCTGCAGCACACACAAGTAATGACGGTAATGTGTGTGGCGATAATTCAGTTATCATGCATCGACTACAGAGAAATCTTATCAAGGTATTGCCCTAAAAAATTTTGAACAAAATAAGCTATTGAAGGTATTGTAGCCTCCTTCTATAACAGACTACTAAAACTAACATATAAAATATAAACATAGAATAACAGTAACATATTATATACATTAGCAAAGTGTGCAAAGTAGTTGCATTTTTTTTGTTTTTAAATACAAATTAAATGTGGTAGTATACCGATGTGCAAATTCAACATGTGAAATGTTATTGAAGGAGTGAAACAGAATGGTGTTTGGTTGAGACATAAACTATATATAATACAATAATATGTAATATAGTAAATAACTTTGAAGTAATTCAAATATATCACATTACAAACAGTGTTTATTCATTATAAGAAGGACTATATTACACAGTATAAACTAAAAAACTGTCCAGCACGTTTCCCCATCTCACATTACTAATGATATTTTTGGTGATATGATACCCATTTAAAAATAAAAACTACCCATCTGTGATTATATAACCAATGATGCTATGCATATGTGTCTGCTGCAGTCTCTCCTGGTGGCCCAGCAGCTGGCCAACGCAGTAGGCGGCGTGATGTCTGGGGCGGCGCCAGGCATGAACCAGCCCATCCTCATCCCCTTCAACGCAGGCGGACACCTGGGCGGGCAGCAGGGCCTCGTTCTCTCCCTGCCCACCGCCAACCTCCAGAGCCTGGTGGCTGCTGCTGCTGCAGGGGGCATCATGACACTCCCTCTCCAGAACCTGCAAGGTAAGAACGAGGGCAGTGTAGACATATGGCGACTCATTCGTATGACAAAACAAGGTCAGCGTGATATCTCAGCGAGAAAGTAGAAAATAAGGCAGGTACTCTAGGAAGCTGATGGATGTTCTAAAAAATCCACTATGTGATGGTCATGTACAGTAACCTCCGGGTCTGAAAAGTGAAGCCAATGCTGAAGTGTCTTAAACTTGCATTCTTTCTAAAGGCCAGCAGGGGGCGACTCCTCTGTTTGCAAAAAGAAGTCAGATTGTATAGAAGTCTATGAGAAAATGAGCCTACTTCTCACTTGATTTAATACCTCAGTAAACATTGTAAACATGAGTTTATGGTCTCAATCTCTAGTTTCAAGTCTTCTTCAATACAGCATGATGTTCATTTAGTAAATTATGGTCCCATTTAGAGTCAAATAGACCATAAAGCAGGGGATCCTTTAGGGCAGGGCTACCTTGTGATTGACAGGTCGCTACCACGGCGTTGTCCGGTGTTGGAGTTGTCCGTGTTTTCGTTCATTAAAATTAATTGAAACATTTTGGTGGCCTAAAAAAAGTCTTATTCAGCGTTCGGTTGTACTTAGCTCCACCCTCTTGTGTCACTTTTGGCTGCAAAAAACAAGATGGTGACGGCAAAAATGACGAACTCGAGGCACCAAAACTGTAATCCACAAACCAATAGGTGACCTTACGGTTTTGTTTATTCTTTAATAAAAATGCTTTACAAAGCTCTTGACCAGGTACGACTCCTTCAGGAGTTTGTATCCCAAAAAGCCGCTATCCTCAACTTGCCCGAAGGAACAACCATATTAATTACAGGTCAACGTTTTGCAGTGCAGCGCAAAAGCACTTTATGCCTCTTTCCTGTGCATAAGAGTGCACTGTACTTCACTTTTTTATCTCTTTTCCACCTCATCTGTCCATCCACATGGCTGTACTTATCCTTGCCTTTTAAACTTTAATGCCCAAGTGTTCTCTTTTGATCACAGTTGTAAATGGTTTTCATTTTAATGTTTAAAACATTGTCTCTTTTATACCATTAGATTGAGGGATGGATGGGGAAACCATCAGTCATAAATCTTGGATGAGAGAGCTGCACTAATGTAAAAAGATGCCAGGCTACATGTAAAGCAGTGTGTTTTTTGGATGGCGATTACAATAATGCCAGTGCAGCACAAAGTGCAGGGAGCGCTCCCCTCATGTGGGGAAATGGATGGACAGATGCCCTGAGTGAGGAAATGTGGAGGTAGAAGCCTAATGGACACAAACATGCATAAATAACATCAGCCATCGCTGTGGGCAGAGCTTTTAATAAACCCGCATCTATCCAGCGAACCCTTCAATGTATCCATCAGTAGTGGACGATAATGGGCCCAGCAGGCCCGTCTGACTCACACTTCAACAGATCTTCCTCCTGGTGCACGAGGAGCAACCCAGAGGCTTCAGCGATCTGATGAACTGATCGACAAACACATTGTCAGGGTGTCAGAACGCCAAAACAAACACCTCTCAGTCATCCTTATTGTCCACTGACAAACAAACCAACAGACAGTCTGGAATCCAATGTTCTGATAAAATTCCCCATCCATGAGAGATAGCAAAAAAAAAAAACTGTTGTAGAGAAATGCCTCTGTGGCAGATCTTTTTTTAAGCGTGTGGACTGACAGACTGCCTGTTGGCACGTCCTCTTATCTAAAGGGGATGCATTGAAGGGACCTCCATGGAGAGAAAGTGACACAAGTCACGAGTGAAGCTAAATGTCTTGACTGTGTCCGGGCCCCTCTGGCCACGCGACGCTCCTCCACTCTCCCCTGTCTGAGTTCATCACAGCTCCGCTGAATGAGGCCTGCTGGCACAGCACCTCTGTCAGACAACTGCAGCTCTGGCCTCTGCCCCCGCGTCCCCCTCGCTCCCCCTCCCTGCCCCGCCGGGTCTCCAGGCCTGATTAATCACACATATAATACAGCGGCACGCTGTCGCCGGGGAGCAGTCAGCTCATTTCACGACCTCAGGAGCAAGTGTGCTTTACAGCGCTCACGCTGCTAGCTAATTAGCGTCAGATCAGACACAAGACAACTGTGCAGCACAGTAATGAGACTCCGGGAGGAGCCCGGCCAATGGCTGTATTTAAATGTAATGAGGCGGCTAATGACCAACTAATAAGGCTGTTTGTCTTGGGGAATGGGCGGTTGAGGCTGGAGGAATTGTGTTCTTTACATGAGAGCCGGCATGCTTGTAGTCTCCTTTGTAAGAAAGCAATATTTAATAAGTTATGTTGGATAAAAATTAGGTTTTTCTGTTTAATTTGTTCTTGCATTTTGTACATTTCCATATTCAGTTTTAATGATGGAAATTAAATGAAAAGAACAACAGCATCTTTGATCAGACGTTTTGATCATACTAATCAAAGCTGGCTCTGTAGGCGCGCATGTTGACAAGAGGGAAGCGGCTGAACCGCTGTGAGCTTTAGGAGGGCAGCTCGCTCAGACTGTGATGAATAACTATCACTGTAATGGGGTTGTGCTATAAATTTGGAGCGCTTGCTTAAATAAAACTGAGCAGCATCTCGTGGCAGACTCCGTAAACACAGGCACCACTGTAACTGGTTATTTGTCAGAATGATTTATGCCTGCAAACATGCAGTAAAAACAAATTCCCAATGAAACTAAACAAGGGAGAAAGTTATCTTTTGTGACAGAGTGCACACAATTCTAGCTGACTTCACAGAGGCAAAAACTAGGTTGGGTCATGCTAGAGGTCTGAAAATATGACGGCTCATATGAATAAAAAAAAAATCATGCGTGATTTCTACAATTTAAAATGATGCAGACAAAACATCTACAGATTTTTCGTTGTTGTTAGATATGATGCTAACTTTCTGATGCATTTTTAATAGGTTCTCATTTCGCATGATTTTCTAACAAGCAAAGCATGATTACCATACTTGTAAAACTAGTTGTATCAAAGCACTGTACATGTAATGCCCAATGGGAGGAAGCAGAACAAAGTCCCATCTGTCTACTCCTCTTCTCTAAGACTCACTCAAAGGTAATGCAAGAAGCTAGTTTACTGTAGCTCTTTCATATTAATAAGCACATCCCATCTTATTTGCTCTCAGCAGAAAGCCAGGCAGCGCATCACATCAGAGAGCCGAGCTCTAATGGTGAGGTGAGAGCATTGTTCCTCTGTACTCGTCCGCAGGAAACACAAAACAGCACTCAGGCTTCCTGATAAAGGTCGGCATCCCACTCACCTGCAGTAATGAGACCCGGTGTCAGCGCCAATCAAAGGCTTGTCTGCCGTTTTGATGGAGATGTTCAGCGGTGTGTCGTTCGCAGGTTGCGATACAAATTAGGGAAATCACTCTTCTCATTACACCACCAAAGGGTGGGCTCCTGGGGGAAGAGCCAAATGTTTCCACACTAGTAAGACATGTCAGACTGCATCTCTTCTGCCTCAGCTGACTGCTGCTCCTTTAAGAGGTTAGATCACCGGGCCGGGCCACTGACTTAACCTCTGTCTGCTGTGGGAATGCCTCTGTATCCCTTTACCCATTACATTATCGGAGCTAGAGAGTCTCAAGCATCCTTTTTGGGCTTGTTACAGCCACACTAGTTGCTCATTGTGAGCTGCTTTCTCTCATGTGTGCATTTGTCGAATCGTTTTGGGATAAGAAAAGAAAGAAGCTATTGTTTGTGTGCACATTCGGCCAGTAGAGGACTGCATTAAGAGGACCCAGAGCAAGCGGTCCACATTTCCTCACATCAACATCTGCCATTTTAACACAATAGAGGCCAAACCCATCCCTTCTCCCTTATCGCGGTTTAATTTGAAGTGTTCTCAAGCAGTATGTATTCCACGTCGTCCTTTAATGATTTAACTTTGCTGTGGTTGTACGATGACTCGCAGGGGAGAGAGCTGCATTAAATAAATAACAGTGATAAAATGTAGACCTCATACATTTCAAAGCTAATGCAACTAGCGGTGCAATAGGAGCAGCTGCACACAGTCCTGGAGCGGTAATTTGATTGATTTGTTGTGACAGCAGCCAAATAATTGAGAGTGAGAGGTGCTGCTGGAGATGAAGCGCAGGCAGAGGCAGGTTCGCCAGGCAGTCCCAGCAGATATGGCACCCGGGTTCTCATCTCTGCCATTGATATCTGCCAGTGGTTTATTGTTTGTCTTCAATAAGCAGCTTGGAAACGTGCGGGGTTACCGCCTTTGTGACAGTTTGGCGACGGAAAGAGGAAAAAAATCACCAATCAAAATGTACAGAGGAGCGATGAGAGGGTTAGAATCAAACACACACATTTACACTCGCAGGTTTACTGTACCTGCACGTACGAACACACAGACTCTCCCATGAGACTCATGATTTATGCTCTGATGTCTGTTTTGAAGCTGAGATGTAAGTAAATTTTCCCCCTTGGTGTTTCACTTGTTGCCGACATGCTAATGATTTGTTCTGAATTCAAGTTACATATATTTCATAATTGCACAAAAATAACAGAACAAATGGTGCGGAGTGTATTTGAATATACAGTAATATTTTTTTAACCTGTGCATCCCGAGGTATTTTTACATTTTCTGTCTGGTAAAGCACAGTATAGTGCTGTTTGTCTTAACCTTCTGGCTCTTGACTCGTGTTTTGTGTCTGTGGATGGTGGCAGTGTCACTCTGGCTCAGCCATGCCACAGGACAGCACGCTGCCAAAGCCTGAAATAGAAAGAAAGAAAAGAAAAAGTGGGGGGAGGAGGAGGAGGAGGAGGAGGAGGATGAGTCTTTATGGCGGTGTGGAGGAGGACAATAATATTGTTAATCAGATGTGGCTGTGTCTGCTCCTCCACAGCAAACCTTGACATCTGCCCTCACTGGTAAACACTGAGGGAGGCTTTTTGCAAACCTCCTGCCATAAACACACAATCTACAAGACAGTCTCTCTGCATTACACAGCGTGTCTGTCTGCACTGTGCATGCAGAGAGCGCAATGCATTTATTTAAATGGATTTTGTAGTAGGAGAGAGTGGGTTTGCCAACATGACAAATTTTCAAATTAGCTTCCAATTACATGAATAATTACGAACATGCTAAATTATTCTATTTTAATCCAGCTGTTTTCTATTCCCTTAGCTCCTGAGCTATAACAGATAACCTTCTCCCCGGTGTAATTACGTTTTTAAATATGAAACATACACACTTGTGTCCGTTCAACCAAATTAACAGTTTGTTACGTGGGTAATTTTTAATAAAATCTCAATTATCTTTCTTAAATGTTCTGCACATGATATCCTCAATAAATATTCAGTATTTAAGATTGTTGCATATATCGAGTAGATGTCCCCAACAATTATGCCCAATCAATAGTATTCATCTTTTCATCATAATAATAATAATCTGCCTTTTGTTCCTGGTGAGTAGACCAGTCAATCACACGTCTGAGGGAGGAGTGAATCTAATACAAATTATAGCACATAATAGCGTATTGTTTTCCTGATATTTCACCACTTGTAAAATGCTTCCAGTAAATGCCTTGACCACTTGGCCCCGGAGTTGTTTTGTAGAAATTACATCTCACTTTTTTTCCCTCCCTTTTTCCGGCCAGACTGTTTCCGAAAGATTTGCTAAAGGTCTGCCATGTTGCCGAGGCGCAATCCAGAGGCTTTCAGCAACAATCTGTAGTCAAGCATTTTAAATGAAAATTGATTTGTGATTTACATGGTCAGTGAGGGGAAAATGAACTTATGAAATGTTGTAAATGAAATATTAGACAAGGTGCAGTGGGAGAGAGCAGGCAGAGATGGTAATCTTGTGGAACTGGAATTCCCGCCTGGCAGAACTGGGTGACATTTTACATTTATCTGTGTTCTGCATGAGTTGTAATGTTAATGGTAATTTTATGGGACTGAACCGGAATGAAAATGGTGTTATCGCCGATTGCTTCAAATGTGGAATTGTGTAAAGTAGCACAGCTGCATCCTTTATTTCCCATTCCCCCAGTAATGTGAGTTATTGCATGATCTGTTCTCTAAGGTTTTTTATCAGAGCGCCTTAAATCACACACCTCTGCCGCAGCATGAAATACACACACTGCTGTGTTTTCATATTAGTATAAATGCCAAATTTGTTTGTGAATGTTCCTCACATTTATTCAACAATAGGTTAATGCCTCCCTGTGAATTTGTGTTTCACAGGTACTTAAAAAATAGATTTAATAGGATGCTAACGGCTGTTAACTAACTACATCTAGAGGAATGTCTTGATATAAATAATCCACTTCCACTACAGTAAAAATATTCTATATGTTCAGCATCTTTTTATCCTCTCTTTTGTTATAACTGTATACAACATTATAATGTAAACTAACATATTATCGATATGGACTTAATAATACAAGCAAATCAATGTAGCATTACGCTCTAATCAATACTACTTACACTCAGCCCAGATGTTCTAATTTTGATCGATACCTTGTGCAGTGAATGTTTCCTATTCCCTCTCTGGCCGTGTACAGCATGTATGGATTTTCATAGAGCTCGCTCCTCCGTGTTTGAAAGAGAAAAGCACCAAAGAAGTGAGAAGAACAAACGAAGTGGTCGCGCTGCTGCAGCAGCAGCAGCAGCAGAGAGGCTGTGGGAGTCTGGGAGCCAGTCTGGATCACACAGAGGTCATTTTTAAACACGGCTCTCCAGTTCCCCGTCTGTGAAACCAAAGAGTCCGTGGTGACATTTGTCAGCAGATGGTATGTAACCAAACCCCTCACCAGCGGGGACGTCTTAGCCGCTGCTAAAAGCTATCTGTGGTTACTAATTGCTGACCAGGGCCTAATTACCTTAATTAACGGTTGAGGTATCTCAGGGCCAGATTTGTGGGGGCTTTTATCAGTATCAGTGCAGCTTAAAAGGTCCCGTAGGAGGCCTGAGGAGTGTGTTAAGTCCCGCGGGTGCTATTTCTGGACTAACTGCAGACACATCACAGATGGATCCTGTGGCATCAGTACAGGGCGGCATGTTTGGGGAGAGAGATATCTGTTACTTACACATCATAAGTACATCTCAGGCTAGAGAGGGAAAAAAGGGTTTTCTTCTGAACATATATTCTACTTTTCGCTCTCATACACGCGAGCCCGTTTCCTGAATTACGCTGCTGTAATTCACAGTGACAAAGTAGACTTAGCACCTTTTTCCACAGACCGTGGGGGGTTTTGTTCAGTGAGCTCTCACTGTGAAATTAGCCCCGGTACTTTCATTTTCCAGCTGCAGTGAAATGGTTAAAAGACACAGATCAGCCAGTATGAAAATAGAACTGATTCAACAAAATCTGCTGCTTCCCCTTGCTTGCTCGTCACCCATCCAGAAAAAACCCTCCCCCCTATTCTCCCCTTTTTTTTTTTTCCTCCCCTACTATCCCATCCTCCCCCAACCCCGTCAGCCACCTTGTCCGCATCTGAGGAAGGCTTGTAAGTTTCGGGTGCATACATTTCTTTTGATGATATATTGTCCCGGCGCGGAATTTCATTTACTGCCGCTGCCCTTTGCTGAACCTGTTGCTAGTCAGTGAGCACGATAAGCGTATAAGTAGCATGCTACTTCATTCATCATACATCGTTCTGGGCTCTCAAATATCTCATATGCGATTCAGGAAGAAACTACTAAACCGGCACAAAGGATCCTACCAGGATCAGCTGAGGTTCCATTAAACGCTGTGTACAAAATATAGTACTTGTTATCAAATACACATTTCTAGTGTTGCATCTACAAAACATTAGCCTTCATTTCATGGTGTACACATTGTTTATGTAGCAAGGGGAGAAATGTATCTCAAGTGCAGTGCTCGTGTTGTACATAATTCCATTCGCATTGCATTTTGAATGCATGCATTTTGAAATCTGTTTTTTCCCCTCAATCATAGTGGCTGCCCTGTGTTGTATTAAACAGCATTAATAATCACAAGAGGCTCAGTGTCACTCAGAAGTCTCCACATCACTAAGGCAGACAGTGTTGTGCTGCTGGGCATGTTGTGCTGTGTGAAAGTGCTTACACGCTCCCTCAGACAACCAAAGGGAATAATTAAAGACAGAAGATGGAGGCAGAAGAATGGAAAGCAAATCCCATTGTTTGGGGTTATTTCATCCCACTGAATTTCTTTTTCTCACTTTCTTTCGCTCTCTTCTCACATTCCTCCCCAAATGCACTGTGGGTATGTGGTACGCTATCAAAAGCATATGTAAGCGAAGCGGCGCAGAACAAAATCCCTATGATGTCCTCCTCGTACCCACATTGTCTTTTGATTATTCTACAATCATTTTATATCTGTGTAAGTTGGAAAGGAAGGGAAGGCTTAATAACCCCATAATATACAATACTGTAGCTGCTCAGAAACCACAACGCAAGATGTGTTTTAGACGATTTGAAAACAAGCTGGCTCATTCGTCATTTGTTCTCTTTTTCTCTAATGGCGTAATTTCTTCCAAGCCCTCCAATATCCAAGTTGTTACCAAAATAATCCACAATGAAATTCAAATTTAAGGTGAACTAGACTATTAGAGCAACTCTACTCCACTCCATTTCCAGAGCAGTAAATGTAGCCCCTCAATCTCTCAGCTTTTACTGTCAGTCAGAGAGCACTCAGTCATCTCCGTGCATCAGGCCCGCAATATTGATTTTTCCACCCACTGAAACAGCCGCATGAACATAAATTTTGCATGAGGCTTTTACTTGCGGCCTCCGCTTTGGTCTGACGACACATGATGGGACCATGAACACGCTGTAATAACCCGGTCTGTCCTGCCAGGCAGACAGGCTTAAAGGAGGGAGGGAGTGGGGGCGGAGTGCTTCTGGACTCTGAAGGACAAAAGCGAGCGACCCCGTACTGGGCGTCACAGTACTACATACTGTCCACTAGGGGTGTAACGATACATCGATCTGGATCGATTTATCGATTCAATCCAATCAATGCAAAGAGAGAACATTGATACATATCGTCATCTTTAAGATTACGCCTTTATTTTGAAATTCTTGATAACTGATAAAGAAACATTTGCACTTAAAAATGAGAAATGTGGCACTTTATAGTGAACAACAGGAAGTCTGTTATTATTCTTTTTTATTTAAAAAAAATAGATTTCTTTCATTTATATTAAATTAAATTTAATTTTTCATTTAACCGTCTGGAAGATCTCAGTAATAAAATTGTCAAATCATAATTTAGTTGCTTTTTGTTAGTTAATATAAATGTAACTGATTGTGTTAAATATATATGAAATATGATATCTCCTCATGACGATCGCAGTCCCCTGAATTTAGTCAAAATCGTATCGTGGAAGACTTTGTGATATCGGCAAATATCGTATCGTTGTCCAAAGAATCAAAAAGATATTGTATCGCGATGAAACTTGTAATTCATACCCGTACTGTCCACATAGTATTTGAAATGATAGTTAAACTCATCTGTGACCAAAATCAGGGGGAAATCTCTCAATGTATACAAGAGATCTAGTTGGTTTTGTCATTACTTTGATTTTTTTTTAAAAGCGTTTTGAGGCATTGTATAAGTAAAGTTAAATGCAGTTAATGTAGTTAAATACAAGATTCATTACCTACATCTTGAGGTTTCCAATAGGGCTCTGTGATAATTCAATATGATAATTTATCGTCTTTCAGGGGAATCATGTATCGAGATATCGTGATACGATACAACTTTATTGTCAGTGTGCACTGAAATTCATTTTGCATCCATAGGCAGCTCAATTTGAGAAAAACTACACATACAATAGACATACTGTTACCATAGACAAACAGACAAGTAAGACACAATTAACGATACATAACACATTGAAAATTACCATCTGTCCTCTGGATTTACATCTCCTTAGCAGCACATTAATTATTTTGTGATACACAATTACGTCGTCTAAATTAATAATCTGACTTGATAATAATTCTGCTTATGGGAATACTCCAGTGGAATTAAATCAAACTATTATCTTAATCTAATTACTCTGTATTTGTGTGCATGCATGTTAACATAGTCGGTGTAAAGCTGGAAATATTTGTTCATTTATTTTTCTCTATAATCACACTTGACAGATGAAACGGTTATTATATTCATATAGACTATTTATGTATTGAATTACCCGCAAACATGCTATATTGTTATATATATATATCGTTATTGAGATATGAAATGATCTGTATCGGTGTAGAAGATTTTAGTCATATCATCCAGCCCATAAATCTTTCCTATAATGAAAGTTAACCAAATGCTTCATCATGTCATTGAATAAGGTTTTATCCTAAAGAACTGCATTTTAATTTTAGACCTAAATAAGACATAAGTGTACAGCAGCCTAGTGCCACGGAGGGACAAGAGTCTGCAGGTTTTTCCTAAAATCAGACAGCGAACCAGCTAACAAACCCTCAAGCAGAGAGACTTCAATTCATTTGTGAAATTAACTTATAAAGTCTTTAGTAGGAAAGAAAATATGCACGCATTCAACATCATTAGCACCTAGTTTAATAGCTGAGGTTCATATTAATAACAATATTCTTTATATATTCTCTCTCAAGAAGGAGATCGTGAAATTAAACTAGACCTTACTTTGCTTGGGACCCCCTGGATCGCTCTTAAGGGGCCCTAGAGGTCCCTGGACCACACTTTGGAAATCAATAACCTCGCGTAAGCAACACACAAAAGGGCAACATTATCGAGCACGCAGGGATTTTCTTGTATGTGTAACATCTCCATGGAGAGGATTTGATTCTTTGAAATGCTTCCCCCAGAGTGAGAACTCTACAACACAGCTTGATATTGCCTTGCATCACAAAGTGAAAGCATTATCTCTGGATCCCTACAAGCGATGTGGTTTACTCTCTAAAATCCTGTGGCTCTGCGACTCCACTCAAATCTTAACTGCCTATTTTATTTTTTTATTTTTTATTTATTTTTTTTGCAGTCGCTGAGTTCCCCCTGCAGCAGGGCTGAAACAGTGATATTGCCTGCTGTGGCTCTGAGTAATGTTTTTATTCAGTAGTTCAGTAGTTCCTTTAACGTTTCATTTTCTCCATGTTTATTCCAGCCATCGCCAAGGCACAAATCTATTTTCCATTCCTTTAACGTGATCACCAATTGTATGGACTTACTGATAAAAGGAATTTAACACAAATTTATGTTCCAATTTGAGGTACTTTGCTTGAGTATTTACAATTTATGCCACTTTATACTTCTTACTTCTTTAGCTATAACTACAGATGAAGATTGTACATACAAAGCATTAAACAAGCTTACAAAATATGATGCATTGTTATAAATTAAAATACAAAGTGGTATATAAAACAGTTAGAGGCTCTACCTCCACCAACAACACTAAAATGCTACTTGCACATTCATAATAACTATACATACAGTAATAATATATTTTTTTGCATTATGAGTACTTTAACTTTTAATATTTTAAATATATTTTGCTAATATTTAGGGCTGTCAAATGCATTAACGCAACTTGCAAAACCTAAGGAATCAAATGGTACCAACCATGTCATTCTAGCTTGTCGCAAAGGAGGCTAAATAACGCTCCAAACTTGTGCTACATTTTTTTTTTTTTATGCTAAATGCAGTACCTGTGAGGGTTTCTGGACAATATTTCTCATTGTTTTGTGTTGTTAATTGATTTACAATAATAAATATATACATACATCAGTATAAAGCAGTATATTTGCCCACTCCAATGTTAATAAGAGCATTAAATACTTGACAAATTTCCCTTTAAGGTACATTTTGACCAGATAAAAAAATGTGCAATGGATTGCGAATAACTATGGACAATCATGCAATTAAACCCTTATCCCAAAATGAAGCCCAACTAATAATACTTTGGTACTTCAGTGAAATTTACAATGCAGGACTTTGAATATTCACAGTATATTGCAGTACTTGACTGAAGAATTCCCAACACATTTCTTGCTTTTCTTTTTCTTTTATGTCTGTTTTGCGTCTAGTTACTTGTAAAGGTTTATAGGCTAAACAATTAATTGTGAAAAAACATAATTGACAGATTGATCACTAATGAGAATGTTTTGTCACATGAACGAGTGTTATCACAGTGACCAACGGAGACAGAAGTTAACTAAAGAAACGAGGGCAGAAACAGTGATGTTATCCACTTCATCAGTGTGCGAGTGCTCCGATCTAATCCACAGAGTAAAAATGACCTTCCTTTGACCACCTTTGTAATTACCAGATCTCATAGAGGCTAAATCTCCTTACCTCCAGTGGAGTAATTATCAGTGTGACTCTCTGAAAAGGCAATTGAGACAGTGGTTTATGGACTCCCATAGCGGAACGTGAGGCAGAGCAGTAATGGGGAGCTTGTTTGTCTCCTCTCACCTCTCTTGTTAGAGAATGACAGCTGTGTTTAGACTAGAGCAGTTCCTAAAAATACAAGGTGGGTCACATTGGACAATTTCATTAACTCTTGACAGGCTCATCCACAGCCTCTGATTAGCTCTTAATTTACAGCACATAAAAGATGCCAAAGACACTCAGACGCTACAACAGCAGTTAGGGATGATTTTCTTTAATTATGTCTCTGTGCTGAGTAGAAGACGTGATTCCAACACCAACTATATCTTTAAGAAAAGCATTCAGTGCACTGATCTTACATAAAAACTACTATAGATTTTATTCATCCCTGTAAACTCAATACATTCTTATCAAGGTTTGCACAGTAGGTTTTTCTTTTTGACCCCCCGGAAAACTTGAATTCCTGCGACATGAGTCGATCGCATCTGCCTTCTTCTGACCGTACTTTATGCCGTGTGGAGCGCACACACAGTCTGATGCAGTGAAAGACAGTCAAAGTCCTTTTGTGTAGACGAGATGACTGTAGTCACTCTTCATGTCGGCCTTGGCTGGGCCTTTTCTATGGGCTATAATATGATAGGCTCCTGTTTGTGTAGGCTTTCTGGCGAGCCTAAATGCATCAATAGAAAGTTCTTTGAACGCTTTTACAGCTGGAGTTAGTTTGAGTTGAAACCGTTATGTTATGTAGTGTGTATAAGGGGTGTAAGAAAATATTGAGTTTTGTGATACTGTATCGATTCTCAAAAACACTATTTTGAATTAATTGTTTACATGCAAAGATTAACTCAGGTAATATTCATTTTATTTGCAAAGATATGCACCCTCTCAGTGTATGTGCCCTCTCAAAGTAGTGCTATGATGTTGGGTGTTATATGGACTGTGATAAATGCAAACGCAGATCCCACTGTTCATGTTGACTGTCAATCGATTAAAATATTTAATCGCGATTAATCGCATGATTGTCCATGATTAATCGTGATCCATTGCAAATTAATCGCACATTTTTCATGTTCAACATGTATCTTACAGGGAGATTTGTCAAGTATACAATACTCTTATCAACATATCTTGAGGTCAGAGGTCAAGGGACCCTTTGAAAATGGCCATGTCAGTTTTTCCTCGCCAAAATGTAGCTTAAGTTTGAAGCGTTATCGAACCTCCTTCGCAACGAGTATGCCATGGTTGGTACCAATGGATTCCTTATGTATTCTAGTTGCATATGATGCCAGTATCTTCACTCTAGCTTTAAAAATGAGTCCGTTACAACCTCCGGAAGATCGATTATGCTAATGCATTAAAGAAATTAGTGGCATTAAAACAAATTTGTGTTAACGCATTATTATCGTGTTAACTTTGACAGCCCAAATAAAAAAGTAAACCTTTTTTTATTCAGATTTTATGCATATGGTTGTCTTTATAATATAACAGTTTTCCTAAAATTGTATTTTTTAAAAATCACAATATATCGCAATATATTGAATTATAACCTCTGTATCGTGATATGTATTGTATCGCCAGATTCATGCCGATACACAGCCCTGGTGTGTATCTTTGGTACAAATGCATCTTATGCCATTTTCATACGTGCACATCACACATACTGTGCATTTGTGACAGTTTTTCAGCATTAATGTCCTGCGTGTTCCTCAACATTTAGGTTGAGTATCAGTGTAGAAAGGTTGGCTCCTGCCCAGACTCCACCTGTACACAAACATGCACACACACAAACGATGTATAAGATAACTCTTAGGGAATAGTTGTAAACGCAGGTGTTGTGCATTGAGAGGAAAACAAGGAGTCGAATCAGCCCCAGAGAGAAAAGTGCCGTAATAGGGGGGGTTGGCAGGGACTACTGCGATAGCGCTGGTAATGAGAGAGCAGGCTGCTGCTTCCCCCCACCTTCACTCCTCAACCGCACAGGAAACAAAAATAGCATTTTGTCTGACGAATGAGCCGGCTTTGACCTAGCCTTTCGACCTCTGACAATCAGTCTCGCTTCGTCCTCCAGTACTTCAGAAAGCCGGGGCCGGGACAGTCAAAAGATAACAGTTGATTTCTACTGTGGCACTACAGCAAAAAAAGAAAGAGAGACGGCAGACAGTCTTTCAAAGCAGTGAGGTTGGAGGCCGTAGACTTCTCAGTCCCAAATGATTGTTGTTAAATGGTTAAATGGAGCACAAAACGCCACAGTTCAGCTTGTATCTGATCATTTAGCAGCATGACTCTCTTTATACGATGTGGCTCATTCCTCATTATAAACATTAGCATAGGCGAGTTGTGACAACAGTGAAAGTGGGACCCCTTGCTCTTCTTACACCCCCCTCGGGCGTCATGATCAAGTGGGAGCGCCGCTTGCATCGCAGTCGGAGAACTAGTGAATATGAAACACAACAAAGAGACAGTGGGAGATATAATGAGCACTATAGGATCCCGGCACCCTTTTGGCCTCTCTCCATCACGAGTGAAGCTCCCACTCTCATCCTCGGCCCTGTGTCTGCTGGAGGAAGGAGCACAAACAATTAGCTGAGACAAGCCGTTTGGATTATGTGCTCAACCAAAGCAATCAGACAGCTGTGGTTAAAAGAATGAGCTTCAAAATGCCAGATGCCCAGTTAGAGGGGAAGGGAGGGTCAGTGGTCCTGACAGTCTTAACAAGATGACAGAATTTATAAAGCACTGCTGTTAAAGAATATAGTACCTGCGGTGTAGCCCTTATAATAAGGCCACATGGGGCTTCTTCCATATTCCCTCTGTATTTGTTTTCTTTTGCCTCATATTTTTTGTTGTACCTCTTGTTCCTTGGCGTAATGGTTGGCGCTGCAGGAAATTCTCCAGTTTTCTTTGATCTTCGCCTGGTTTCGATAATTTTTTGACAGAAATCTCATTTTACCCCCCTTTTGTTTTTTCTCCGTCTTTGTTCCCTTTTTTTATTCCATCTTTAAATAGGCCTCAACATTTTGTCGTTGCGAAGTTGCAAACGGAAAAAGAGCCGGTCCTGTCAGGGGCTCGGCGCTCGCCAGACAACTTGCCCCAACATTTCAAGTGAGAATTGGACTCTTGCCGTTTGCACAGGTGATATATAATTCATGATGGGGGGTGTGAGAGAGGTGTCAATGTGTCAGGAGGTAGAAGAAATATAAAAGTGCACTGTTTACTGGCCAAGAGACGCCGGCTTTCTTTTGCTGCGCTTCTGCGGAGTGAGGAAAGAGGAGGATGATCTGATGTTCATCAAATGTTCATACGTGCCTGTCCTGGAGTCGTAGTGACCACACTAATCAAAGACTTATCTGCCCTGATGTTTTATTCATCTTTTATGAGGCAACCATACTTAAATTATTTAAGTGCATTGATTCTGTATGTATACAAGCTTGTCTACGCCTGTGTTCACAATTGCTTGGCTGCATTATCAATACACCCTTTTGTTATTCAGTCCTTTGTGTTTCAAGTCATTTTGATAGCACATTGTGCTTTCTCGTAATGCTGCAGATGTTAGGCTGGAGTGAGTGAGGGGTCTTTCAACATATACTGTATACTGTATGTTTTACATGCAATGTGTTAAACTAAATCTGTAATTAGGGAATTTGAATTCTTTCTTTCTTTCTTTTTTCTTTTATTTATATCATTGAGAGAAAATGTGTTTCTTTAAATTCGTTTTAGAGAGAAAAGGTTTATTTTGTGCAATTTAATAATTTATCATTTTTAATTTTCAATTTTTTCAATGCCCAGTTGGATTTCTTTACCAGTTTGATGATTCTAAGCTAACAGGCTATTAGAAGATGCACAATATATGTATTTTTCAGGAAGCAAGATTGATTAATTTAGTACTTCTAGACAGCAGTATATTGAGTATGCTTCACTCTGTATATCTACCTTGCTTTTTAGTCATAGAAATAATTTTAAATGTTCTTATCATTTATTATGGGAACTATCTTAACCTCGCCTGGCCTCAGTTTAAAGGAACAGTGTGTAACTTTTGGGGAATTTATTAGCAGAAATGGAATATAATAGTCAAAACTATGTTTTCATGAGTGTAAAATAACCTGAAACTAAGAATTGTTGTGTTTTCATTAGCTTAGAATGAGCCCTTCATATCTTCACAGAGTCCGCCATGTTGCTCCGCCATGTTTCTACAGTAGCCCAGAACAGACAAACCAAACACTGGCTCTAGAGAGAGACTTTCGCGTTTTTACGTTACCTGGAGGTCACCGTAGTTCTCCAACAGCTTGTGAAACTGCGATAACATGATTCGCAGAGTGCTAAACTGTGGCACCGCCAGCCGCCGTCTGACTTCCGTCGCTCCTTAAATAGTGTTATTATGGTAAGGATGGCCTCTGAGCGAGGCGAGCGGCTTGACCATGGTTTTGCACTTGGCGGCTCAAGCCGCACAGCAGTTTGTGAAATAGTCACGACATTTAATGTAATGATTTGTTTACAGCACTTCCGGAGCTATTTCAACCCAAACTGCAATCATTAAAGCTAACTAAGTAGTTTTGTTGCCTAAGTCTAACCAAGTCGATCTATTCCGAAACCTCACTTAGTAGTTTTATTTTGAAAAGACTGGAGAGGAAATTGACATGTGCGTCACATGTTGCTGGACTTTCGTAGGCAAACGCACAAACAATACGTCGCTGAAAGTCCTTGAAAAAACGGAAATTTGTGTCTATGTACAAGAATCAAATAGATTATATTTCGTGACTATTTCACAAACTGCCATGAGACTGTTGCGTTACCGCAGTCTTGGAAAGGGAGGAGTGAGCGGTGGGGTACTCAATTGGTTGCCATCTGCAACCACACCACCAGATGCAACCAAATCCTGCACACTGTACCTTTAAGGGAAATGTATTAAACTCATAAAGGTTTCTTTCTGTAGTGCAGTACAGTCTGTGAAGTCCAGTCAAATATCACCATTCAGCTCCGGTCTTGTTGCCTCCAAGCTTGTATTATCTTTGACTCCATAGAAAATCATGTTGAATCCTCTCATGGTCATCCTTTAGTTATCTATACAAAGCTTTAACATCACAGTCAAAGGCAACAGATAAACTGTCTTTAGGTCATTGCACGAACAATGTATTCTAAAGTCTAAAGCATTGGTGTTTACTTTAAGCCCTTTGCTTTTAGCGTGACCTGTGAATAACCTTTTCGTGTCACTGTATACAGTACATACGACTGTTTGTCTATATATATTTTTCTCTTGTGTTTGACTGAAAAAAGGATGTCAAGAGTGCTCTGAATGTGAGCACAGATATAAAAACACTTTTCTATCCATCATATCTGTGTGAAAACTCAGTTTGTCCTTTTTTCCATCTGTGAAGGTCAACTTAGATGCTGTTTTTTAGCCCAATTCTCCACATGTAGTATTACGGTTGATACCTTTAGTAGACATTATTTGTTGTATATGGATTTATGTGTGAACAGATGTTTTTGAGTGAACTGCCAAAGAAAATGACCATGAAGTTGAGGTGCACCGGCACAGTGTTCACACTTTTATATTTATTTTATATTATATTTGCGGTGGACATTCTGGGTCCGTGGGAGTATTTGCATGCTGGTGCGGCTGCAGCCTGGCTCGGCTTGAGTGTTAACCGTTTTTTTAAACAGCATAAAAATTTATAAGCATTTAAATGTAGAAATTAGGTTCTAATGGCTCGCCATTATTGGATCCAATTAGTTAATGGGTTTATTTCTGAAGTCTTCCAGTGAAGATGGATGTCTCTTTCTTATGAGATTTTAAGCCATTAAACCAAAGATTCTGACATTCTCCAAGTGACAATGAAGACTTTTTGGCTCCAGAGAGAGCAATTATATCAGTCAGGCTTGATAGCTTTGTCCTCCAACTAGCTAAATTAAATTCACTGACTCTATCACGCAGGCTAAAAACCCTGGAGGACCTTGTTGTGTCTCCATGCAATTTACATCTGTCTCTCACTACTCCTCCTATGCATCCCACACCTCTATATGTATTTCTATCTGAAGTGTGAGCATATTCTTCAAATAATGAGAGCTTCCTGTAAACACATGTTGTCATGTTGTCGGCCCCAATTTCATTTGTGTTTGTTGCTCTCTGTGTGGAGAGGTCAGGTCTCCAGCACAAAGAAGAATCAAACAACTCGCTGTTCTTTCATCAACAGCTACCTCATCACTGAACTCCCAGCTCCAACACCTGCAGCAGCTCCAACAGTTGCAGCAGCACCACCACCAGCAGCAGCAGCAGCAACAACAGCAGCAGCATCAGCAGCAACAGCAGCAGCAGCACCATCACCAACAGACCCTCGCCCACGTGCAGAACCAGCTTTCATCCCAGCATCGCATGACCCCGCCCAGCCAGCAGCAGACCTCCGTCCCGTCTCCAGGCTCCACCTGCTCCTCCACCTCTGGACATCCGCAGCACTCCCCGCCGCACCGGCCCAACCAGTCACCGGCCCGCAGCCTTCCTTCGCCCGTCACCCCACCCATGCCTTTGCCGGTGAGTCCATGAACTGCACCAATCCAACTCTTTCTGACACGTAACCTCATAGAATTGGCCTCAAACTGATCTGGTACCAACTCCCTTTTGTTTATATTTTGCATATTATGCAACTGATTGGGATAATTCTTCTTTGTGTAAGGTAACATGAGGCTGTAACTACATATCACCTCTTAGCTATAATTTGATATGTTCATACACCAGCTTTCTTTTCGGGCTTGAACAAATGTTAAGGATATTTTTCTAGAATATTTATAAAGTTGTGTTTTTACATTTTTTTTTTATCAAAAAATGACCAAGAAACTGATATTGATTTTAAGGAGACATATCATGAAACATTCACTTCATCAGTGCTTGAGCACATACATTTGGGTATTTTGGAGTGCCGACCAACCCACAAACTAAGAAATAAGACGAACCAGTCAGTTTTTTGTTTGCTGTCTAGATCAGAAAACATGTGATTCAACAAGCTATTCAGATTTGGCTCCCCTTCCTATTTAGGGTTGGGTATCATTTAAAAAATTACGACACCAGTACCAATACCAGCACCTTTAAAGTGATACCGACACCAATAGAGTACTTACCCATCAGCTAATCGCGGCCGCTGCACAGCGTTTATACAGCAGTTACAGCTGATAACGCCGTCCCACGACCCACGGTGGCGTCGGGGGACGTAACGGCCACCCTCCCATCCCCCCAGGTTAAGCGTTAGCTCTGTCAGCACTTATTGCCGTTGTTAGCATTGTTAGCACCGTTAGCTGCTCGCCCTCGGCTCAGATATCTCCGTGTCCAGAGCCGTGTGCAGGCAGGCAATCTCGGCTATATGGGTTGTAGCTGCTGCGGTAGTGGGCCAATCACACGTCGCAATAAATTGAAAAACGCTTGTGGCCATTGGCTGCGAGCAAAATACTTATAATTTCTAGATCTGGGCACAAAAAGGATCGATTGCAGGTATCATTTGACTGGAGATGTTTTGATACTACTTGGTTGTTTCGGTCGATACCTTAAAGGTATCAAATACCGATACCCGGCCCTATTCCTATGTCACATTCAGGCTCATTACAATATATCGCCCACAGCTTGAGAGCTACCTTTGCAAAGGTGCACCATATTTTTCTCACTATCCAGTCAGAGCAGACTGGGCTTTTTCAGGATGGGGGATCTTAAATAGACAGGCGCTAAAATGGAGCGTTTCAGACAGAGGGTGAATACAGGTATATTCAGACAGACAGTATGAGAGAAATAATGTGTTTTTTGAACATTAAAGTATGTAAACATGTTATAGTAGAAACCCAAAATACAAGTATGAACCTGAAAATGAGGATGATGATATGTCCCCTTTAATGAATCCAGCATGTCAGCCAGTATCAGCAGTAATACCGATCCAATTTATAAGACCAGTGCTTCGCTCTTTCACTTGTTAATGATCTCAACGCTCGTCATTATACAAAGATACAAGTCTCCCAGAAATGATCAGCGTCCTTTAGCCCATTCATATAATATCTCATGGACACATTGAATGAATTACATCACAAGAACCATACAAGTAACCCAGCTAATTAGTTACTACAAATTACATTTGCAATTCCTGTAATTTTCCACTTAAAGAACTGAAGTGGTTAAGCAGTATACACAATGCTTGATTCTCTGTCAGCACTTGATCTTTATCAAGTGGCAGCATTTGAACGGAGGCTGGCAGCTCTTCTGTCTATGTGGGGCTATTAGAATAATGCATCTTGTTGCTGAAGCTTTGACGCATTTGAGCACATCAAACCTCACAACCAGACTCAAATCCTCCTACGGCAGATTCAGGATGAGGTTATCTAACCTTGGGCTCTCCAGCTGTAATCAGTCCCTTAATCTCTGCTGCTCTTCCTACTCAACCTCCTTTTTAGTCACTTTGTCCGTCCATCCATCTCGGCCCTTCTGTCCGTCTGGCTGTCACCGTGTGACGATAATAACCTATTTTATATCCCTGTGGTTTCATTTCTGGTGGAGACTGGCCAGGGTCGCCTTCCTGTCCCTGGTCACATTCATCAGCGTCAGACCCTTATTGGGTTGTGGTGCAACCTTCTTTATGGCCAGGATGAGTTGGGCTATTTGTTTCCCCCCTTGCAGCCCTCTCCGGCCCTGTCACGGCCTAGTGAGACTCAGCAGGAAAAACAGCCTCTGGATTTAATGGGCTCCAAAGGCTAGCCGCTACATCGCACCAAACACACTGTCCAGTCTGACTTTGGATACAAGGGCTACTGACCAACATACAGATTCACACATTAAGCTTGCATCAGGCAATGTAAAAAGACCTTGGATAACCGACACTACTATCAGATCTGATTTACTAGGAAACCACTGCTTTGTTAAATTTCCTAGAATCTGAATATCTCACAAAGACAGCAGGTTTACTGTAGAACAAAGCATTGATAAGACTGCAGCTTCATACAGATTGTCTTCTTCTAAAAGAAGCAGCGAGGCTGATTATGATGACTGAGGACAGACCTCCCTTGAGGGGGGCCAAAGGGGCCACATCAGGTATCATTAAGATATTGCCTCATCAAATAGGATTATGGAACGTGTGTATGTGTGTGTGTGTGTGGGAGAGCAGAATGGCCATAAAAGGTTTAGTTTCTCTGGGTCAGCGCTGGTGTTGTCAAAGAGTGTGTCACCCAGCGAGGGGCCCGCCCAAGGACAGGTCGCAGCCTCAGCACCCACTCAAGGCTGCAATAGGATTTAAACAGCAGCTCCGCCTCTCTCCTCCGCCTGGGTCAGTGATTGGATTTCCAGTCCCAGAATCACTGAGCGACTCGCTGGTTAATTCGCAGAAGTTTTTTAATTCGTGGAGATTCCCCTGAGCGGAGACTTTCTCACGTGAATTGTCGCCGTGATCTTCCCCTTTGTTTGTTTTAATTGAAGGGCATTTCTGGTGTTCCCATGCTTCACCCAGAGGTCTGTGCCGTAAAGTCGAGTCATAATTACCATAATACAATCAGCATTACACAGATAACACCCCTATTTCCTGCTGTCATTACTCAGACGTGCAGAATCACCCAGCCATTCAGCTATTTGCTGAAAATACAGCAACGAGCTGCAGAGAGACAAACACTCATTATGTTCCAATTAATGTCCCATTGTAATTCCCTTCTCATGGGAGGTGTGTGATCTTAGGGAGGAAATCCCGAGCATTCATTACATCCCTAGTGTTTTTACTGTTTGCTGTTTTTAATTTGTGAAACAGAATTCATTAATTGGCTCATTAATATCCCGATTAGAATACAAATCAGGCCACAACAGACTGTGTCCTCTTGAGTCAACGGTCTGAACTCAGATTACTGCGGCTAATTTGGTTAAACGGAGTCAGAATTTACCTTTCCACCCCGCCCACCACCTCTCTGCTCCCAGAGTACAGTGAGATGCGGCCCGTGGCTTTCCTGAAATAGCCACCACAGTGATGACAAATAGACGGGGGGAGATTATGAAATTTGCTTAAGTGTGTTAATGGGCTGATTGCGGGAGCCCGCTGGATTTTGCTGGAAGTTGATTGATTAGAGCTGCGGGTTTTCTCCACGCCCGGAGAGCTCAGGGATTTGACGGGGTAAAGGCGCTCGCCAAGTCTGTTACACCGGAATTGATCTTAATTAGATCTGAAAGACCTGCCACAGCAGAATGGTCGCGGCGATTAAAATGAAAAACAGGAGAAATTACTGATCAAATTAATCATAATGTCGGGCTACAGCTGTAGGTCTGGTGTAATTTGCCACTCCAGTGAGTTACATCAGCCCAGGCAGGGAGAGGAGAGGTAGTACATACTGATCCGTGGCAGCGGGAAGCTTAGGCCAGCCTATCAACTCTTTTATTCCAGTTCGTATGTCCCGGACCCTCCTGACCCGGCTGCGCCATCCAGTGGAGCCCCAACATCTATCTCTCCGTGGCTCTGATCGAATTAATCATTGCCTTTTTTTTAGCCAAATCCTTCTACATTATGTCCTTCTCCATCCAGGAGCTTCTCTCTGCTGCTCCTGTCATAGCTGTCTTGTCACCGGCGTGTTAGCTAACAGCCTCTGACCTTGGTCCAGTGTCTGGCTGGCTGGTTTTCGGGGGGCCTGGCAGAGACGGAGGCGTCCCGTCTTCCTCCTCCGTCAGCCGTCTGTCTGTCTCTACTCCCCTTCGCAGTCGTCTCCTTGATCGCCGTCAGAGCCCCACACTGGGCCTGTCCACTCTCCATCCGCACACTCATAGGGGTAATTACAGCCTAGGGGCCTGCCTCCTACCCCTTTGCTCCACAATTTACCACCAAAGCGTCCACAGACATCTCTCTTCTTCCCCACTGCACCCCGACATCACAGGACCGCGGGGCCTCAGACCCACAAGTGCTGCAATTACCTGAGCCTCTCCTCTATCCTTTTCTTTCTCTCTCTTCTCACTCTCTCTCTCCTCTCCCTTCTCTCCCCCCTTGGCTCCCTCACTATTCCCTGGCAATCAGCCTTCATTAGAAGCCTCTGGTGAAAACCCATCGTCACCAAGGTCAGCGGCTGCCAACCACAACGGCCTTTCAGAGGCCTGGCTGTCTGCACTCTCCATCTCTCCTCACCTCCTTGCCATTCTCCCCTCCTACTCCTCCTCCTCCTCCTCCTTCGCTCCACCATCCTCCTCAAGTCTCGGGCCCATCTCTGCTGCTTTTGTCTCCAGCTGAGGCCCCTTCATGTCACTTTTTTCCGCTGCAGTGCACTTTTACTTATGTCAACCGCTGTTAAAATCACTACTGTCCAATTTGCTCCAAATGTGTCTTTTTTTATGGGCGGCGGGCGTCTCTCCCATTATATTAACATGTGTATTAAATGAGCCTTGCACATCGATTAATTGATTTTCCAGATTAGCTCCACGTCTATTCAATTTAGCAGAACGAGCCGCCATCATTCCACGGGGTATTAAATCAAAATTAAAATGACATGCTCAAATGTAGACCCAATGGTTTATACTGAGGCTTGTCGATGAAACCGGCAACGCTTAAGTTGAGGAAAGAGTCCATTATCTATCGGATGTCTCATAACTCAACTGTGGTGTCTGGTTTGGAAAAAGATCACAGAGTTTATTATTAGAAATATCGTCTTGCAGATGATCTTCAAACTGATTTCTAGCAGTAAACTAACATGTGCATAGAATCATTTTGAGTGCTTGTGAAAGCCAAACAAATTCATGTAAATTAAAAAAGGCACAAACATAATTATGTTTGTTTATTCAAGGTTGTCGTAGTAGTAAAGCACTGGGCCATACCGAATAATGAGGGCACTGAGGTCATGTGCTCCTTATTCTGATATTTTTTTACTTTTTGGAGGGAAATGCACATTAAATACATGTATTCCAAGTCTTAAAACGAGTATTCAGACCATCATGTTGGGAGATAAATTGTCAGAAAACATAATTAATCAGGTAAATAAAGGTGAGTAAATAAAAAAAAAAATGTCTTGGGGTGTGGGGTTGTGTTGTGGGAATTAGAGCTACAACGATTAATCTATTAGTTGTCAGCTATTAAATTAATCACCAACCATTTTGATAATCAATTTATCAGTTTGAGTAATTTTTTTAAGAAAAAAAAGTCTAAATTCTCTGATTCCAGCTTCTTAAATGTGAATATTTTCTGTTTTCTTTACTCCTCTATGACAGTAAAATTTATATATTTGAGTTGTGGACAAAACAAGACATTTTTCACAATTTTCTGACATTTTATAGTCCAAAAAAGTAATCAATTAATCTTGAAAATAATCAACATATTAATCAACAATGAAAATAATCGTTAGTTGCAGCCCTAGTAGGAATCTGGTCTCATGATCTCAGCATTTCCTAAAATCCTGGCTGCGGCTCTGGTAAAGTTGACTACTTACATTTAACATTAATCTTAAATTGAAGTTGCAAAAAATCTGAATACACTCCCATCTGACTATTATCCATAATAACACCTGTTTTAAAATCAAATTTTTCTAATAAAACTTTTAACTCTGTATAAATGGTGTGTGGTGGCAGTCTGTGGCGGTGTGGTTCAGAGCATGAACAGGCCCTCAGCTCTCCAGCAGCTCAGCCCAGCCTCTTATTAATGCACAGGAGATCCGGCTCTTAAGAAGGCAGAAAATTGCCTTACATAACAAGCGCTCCACAATTTAGAAATACAAATGTGCACTGTTGACTGAAGCAGAAAATAAGACTGTTGCCCATCAACAGAACCACATTTCATATGAATAATTATAAAGCATGGGAGCTAGATGAGGAAAACAACCTGACCATGACAGCTCTACTACTTTTATTTACTTCAAATGAGGGATTAGGCAGGAAGAAAATCTACAGACTTAAGGACCAACGATGAGCCCTGAATTTATAAATAGGGAGAAACTTAAATTTATCATATTTCAGAGGGATCATTTGGAAAAGTGTGAAGGCTCTTTCACTTTTTAAATTTACACCTACAGGCTGACTTGCATTTACTTTTTGGCTTCTCTGGTTTTATTGGGTTTGCAGACCTCACCTCAGTTGATATTTTCTTTGCTTTCTGAGGTCTGCGATTCTTCTAAACGTGGCCCCGCTACCCTCGTGGTGGTCATAGGGCTTCCAGCTCCGACACCCGGCAGAAAGGCACAGCTCCCTGATCAGCCCACATGCACATTGGGGGCAACACGCATTAGACGCCCACAGGGGAGCCCTCAGATGGAGCACCAAGCAAGGGCTCACCTAACAGTGGATAAGGAATAGGGTTTCTTTAATTATGAGGCAGGGCTGTGACATTGAGTTCCCCCCTTCCTCCTCCAGCAGGCTCCCAGACACTGTCTAAGTGCTCCGCTCCGCTGAGGAGGCCAGTCCCCCCGCGGGGCGCGATTCCACTGCCTGTAATTTCTGATGCCCATTAGTGACCGCAAACAGAGCACCGGTTCACACAAGGAATACAGCCGTGCAGCGCTGCCACGCTGTAAAAAGACCCTTCTAATGCAATGTTATTGCATTATGCCCTCCTCATAGACCAAGTCAAAAGTCCCATTTGTGGTCCCTGCAGAGTATTATCAGAAATTCTTCTCCACAGTGTTTTCAGTCGTGGTAAGCGGAGGCTAGATTTGGTATTTTGCAATGTATCGTTGGGCTGCGTGAATTGAAATTCCTCTAAACTGTACTCTGCTGCCCTATGAGGAGCATTTTGCATTTTTATGTTTCCTAGCGGGTGATTTTAAGCCCTTTTTCATTACGGGAATGTGCAATTGATGGTTTTGTAAATAGACTCAAGTAGAATGCAAAAACAGTGTATTTTCTTAAGTCGACTCCTGAAAGAGGGGAGCCTCAGAAGTCAGAACTCGAGTAATCAATACAAATACGAAGGCTGCAAATGTCATCAATTCATCTCTCCACTTATGCTGATTTAGCTTCTGCCAACGGTTGTGTATATTTTGGAGAAAAAGAGAGAGACAGTGAAGCAGAGAGACACAGAGGGGAGGGGAGGGAGGTGGATTTATCGATCAAGGGTGACCACATCTTAGCCACAGAGCCCCTCTCTCGTGATTAATCTTAGGGCTTAGAGTTGGCCAATGACACATGACAGGCCTCCCCCTCAAACTCCTCCATTTCTCTTCATTACTGGCCGTATTTTTGGACACCACAGTGGAGAGTAATCATTTACCTTTATTGTGTTTATAAAGCTGCGGCATGGATGACCCTTCCTATATTGAATTGAGGACATCAAAAGATCACTGGACATTGATTAGAAGGATATTAAAGTCATTCAAATGCTATATTTATATGTCAAACAACAGCAGAGTGAAAAGAGAAGCCATTTCCAGCTAAACGAAAACGAATGGGATGTCGTCGGTGCAGTGGAAATGGAAGTCTTAAAAAATAAAAGAAATATATTTCATTACATATCGAGGTAATTGTCATCCAAAGGCTGGGGAGAGTCTTCAATAATACACCGAATTAATAGTGTTCGTAATTTCTGTATAGTCTGATCTCCTGACTTTAATGATTTTATTTTTCATTTTCTCACAGCAAACACCAGGTATCCACTTTAAAGTCATAGAGCAGAGCAGCAGTAGATTTACTGCAACGCCGGTTTAACGCTGCTATGATTTCCAACCCAACACTAGTACGGTACAGAAATAACTGCACCAAATATGTCACATCATGAGCTGAAATGGTCAGCACTTTCCTGTAGATACTTAATCACCAAGTAGTTTCAAATTTAATACATCTGGAAACAGCTAAATATTATAGATCATTCCTCAGGAAGAGAAATAGTGTAAGAGGGATGTAGTATAACTTATATTTTTACTCGCAGCGTGTCCCCTAACCAGAGGAAATACACTGCTGCTGTGATTGATGACAAAGAACCCACTCTGAACCTCTGTGCCTCACAATTATCAACAAATGGGCTGGAGCAGATTTTATGTCATGATTAAAGCTGCTGTTAATTTCACATGAGGGTAATGAGTGGGGAGATTGACGGCCACTGTCCGGCACTCCATCATCCCTTTATAGTTAGTTTAAACGTTTTCACGACTCTTTTCCTCCTTCATTTGCATTTTGCCTCATTAGATATGGCCATTTCTGAGGCTGCCCGCGATATCCATTTCCTGGAGTTAATGCATTTTATTTGATCAGCCAAACCTCCTCAGTTAACTAGCTGTCATTCTGGCGTTTCATATGACATCACTCCATTAGCACCCGCCGTGCCACCTCCACATCCACACCCGCTGCCACCGTCATCCCCCCACTGCCTTAAGCAATTACAATGTCCGAGCGTCTCCGGATGCAGCGTTATTGTATTTTCCAGGGTGTTATCTGCCCCAGTTGTTCTATCCGTCTTTCACTTCCCAATAGTTTTCCTCCAAGAATGGCTCTTTTTTTGGGGTTTATTTTTCACAACGGCTGGAGCAGAGGCCCAGTGGTGAGCAATAGCCGGGGCTCGGAGGACTCAGAGTGCACGACCACGGTGCGAGGCCCCGCTAACCAAGGGACCAGAGGTGTTTTGGAGGGCCTAATGGCATTTTGATGTTCATAAGCACAGAGGATGTGAGGGAGGGGAGACAGGGAGGTGGGGGAAAGGCCGTTTTGGGGGAGGAGGAGGAGGAGAGTCAGCAGAGGACTGACAGTGGAAGACTAGCAGAGTCCTGACAGACAGAGAACGTGTTTTCTCATGTCACAGCTGATTACATTCACTCCGAAGTGGGAAAAGAGCAGGGAGGAGACGGAGATGTTGGGGCCGGGATGAACGAGGGAAACTTCCATGTTGTTCTTCTCAGAAACAATAGTTCTTTTGACTGTTAATTTACACTGTTTGGCCCACTTTGACGCACTTTTGGCTGAGTGATAGAGAGTAAAGCATGAAGACTTTGGCACGTCTCTAGGGCTGACAATAATGATTATTTTCATTGTCGATTATTTTCTCGATTAATTGATTAGTTGTTTGGTCTATAAAATGTCAGAAAATGGTGAAAAATGTTGACCAGTGTTTCCCAAAGCCCAAGATGACGTCCTCAAATGTCTTGTTTTGTCCACAACTCAAAGATATTCAGTTTACTGTCATAGAGGAGTAAAGAAACCAGAAAATATTCACATTTAAGAAGCTGGAATCAGAGAATTTTGACTTTTGACTTAGAAAAATTTGTCAAACCGACTAATCGATTATCAAAATAGTTTGTGATTAATTTAATAGTCGACAACTAATCGATTAATCGTTGCAGCTCTAATTCCCACAACACAACCCCACCCCCCTAAGACATTTTCCACTTTTGACTTTTTATTTACTCACCTTTACTTACCTGACAATTTATCTCGATGGTCTGAATGCTTTTTTTTTTTTTAAGGCTTGGAGAAATACTAAATACATGTATTTAATGTACATTACCCTCCAAAAAAAATTAAAAAAAATTCACAATATTCACATTTAAGTAGCTGGAATCAGAGAATTTTAACATTTTTTCCTAAAAAAAACTCAAACTGATTAATCAATTATCAAAATAGGTGGCGATTAATTTTATAGATGATTAGCTTCCACCTGTAATCAATCTGAGAGACTTTTTGAAAAAGAAAATATTTATTTAACCCTCTAGACAAAAGTTTACATATATCTGCTTCAATTAAAACCATTACTGACCACTGACTTGCTAAATCATTCCCTGTGGTCTTATATTCTCTTTCAGTTTTCTCTGATATATTAGATAAATGTTTGATTCTGTTGTTGAATCATAGATGAGCAGAAAATAAGTTTTACACACCACTGAAGCCCGAGAGTAGACAAATCTGCCTGCCTGCTGGTGTCTGCACCACTTTGTCCATTTATCTTTGCTCTTTTTTGTCCTGTGCAGGCCCAGGAAAAAAAAAAAAAAAAGCAATTAAGTTTAAAACGGCCACATGAAAAGAGCAAAACCAAGAATAAACTCCAGTTAGTTTGTGTCAGACAATTTTGGTTTCCAGGGGTCTCTCCACGGTTTGTGGGGACGCTATTTTTCCCTCTATTCCTGAGATTACACGGGTTGCTGCACCAGGTGACCCTCATGGTCAAACAGGCAACGGAGAGCCTGGCGGAGTTTAGACTCCCTCCCCTTCATACCGTCCAGAGAAAAGATGCATTTTTAAGAATTTGCAGGCTTTTTTTTTTTTTGGTCCTTTCAGAGACACTTATTTAGTGTTTGCTGATCCCTGTGTAGCCCTTTTATATTTGGCTATATTAAACTGTGATAGTGCAGAGAGTGATAGCGGTTGTGGGGACTTAAAGGTGACAAGATGATGTCACATGCTGGAGCAGTTTTCTGCTACACAGTGTGAGAATTTGTTGACAAAAGACTGTAAAATATTTCTACATTTCTGACTTGAATTTCTCAAACATTTCTTTAACAAATGCACAGTTTGTTTTTGTTATCCCAACATTGACCAAAGTGGTCTACGCTGCTGAAAATCCTCTTGACGCCCCTTTTCATTGGGAATGAAAAGAATGAAACACAATGGTTAACATGCAGGCTCTGCAAACTGGGAGATCACTGTTTATCTCCTCCAACACATGCAATCAGTACAAATGCTAGGCCAGGTCTGTCATTTTGTGCCTCCCGCCGAGGTGTTGAGAGGAGTCACCGTGGCGGAAAATCACCTGTTTAGGTGTTGAACACAGCCTCGCCTCTCCTTATTCCTGGCTCTCCTTTCAACTGCTATCCATATTACCCATTGCCAGGAAGATGCGGCAATAAAGCCTGCTCTCTTTTCACCTAGATTTACCAGAATAACAGAGCACCTGAAAGGGCTATCATCGAATGAAGCGCAATGATAATATTTCAAATAAATCTGAAAGCTTCTCCAACAACCTATCACTCACGCAATGACACCAAGCACAGCAGATTTTCAGGGGGACTCTGGGTGTGCTCGCCCGAGCAGATCGCATTATCTGTGTGTTGATCTGTGGCCTCGTTTTAACTCTGTTTAACTGGCCCTGTTGGCTTCTCTCTGTGTCCCCATTCACTATCACAACACCCATAATAATACTGTTTCCACCATAAACTACCACCACCAGTAGCTGGTTCAGGGTTTATTTCTTCTTCTCAACTACTACTTCTACTTCGTCATAAGTAAAGGGGAAATTACCTGCTGAGTATCAGTTCAGCACTTAGTAGCTGTGTTTCTCGTCACGCATTATTGCGCATTTTACTGTATTAATTTAGATATTTTCAAAAGTAAAAGTCCGTAGAAGTGTGTCATTCAACTTTTCCCCATGGTGTACTGTAGTATTAAAAAATAAATTGTAATCTCAATACTTGTAGAATCACAATACTTACATATTGTACATAATACATATCGACTCGGCACCCATGTATCGTGATATTATCGAATCAGGAGATAAGCATATCGTCCCAGCCCTAACATTTATTGCGATTGTGATAATAATAATAATTGAGGTTTTAATCTCAATGTGACTTCCTAGTTAAATAAAGGTTATGAATGAATAATAAAAACAAAATCTATAATATAACCATTTGTACATTTATCAAGATATTTATCTTCAGTTAAGGCTAGTTGACAAGGTTGAAATAATTGTCACAATTTAATGAGGATATTTTTCAAAATGTATACAGTATATATCATGATATGAATGTTTGTAAAATCATATGTAAAATTATCTAAACGCATTACATGAAACCAAACTCTTCCAGTTAGCTTGGAATCGTTAGTTTGGAAAACAGAAATTTGTTAAACGATAACATGGTAAGATCATAATAAACATGCTAAAAGTTGATACATAATACAGTTGCTTTATCACCCAGGCGTAATAGCAGTTATTGTTTCATCCCATATTGCATATTGTAGTCAAATGAGTCAGACCTCTAATTATAATGTCACTATTTAGCAAAAGCAAATTGGGTAAAGAACAGTTTGGTAAAGAAGATGCATCTTTGGGAGAAGACAAATCTGACAAGATACAATAGTAAACTCCTGTCTTTGGAAGCTCAAGCATCAGCAAATGTTATTAGAAATTACATGTTTTGGCATAAATTGTTTCCCATATGATAAATGCATGCGTCTTCCACTGCTGATCTCTGAGTTTGATGAACATATATAGTATTTTTTGTAAAGTATTAGAGCATCCAAATACTATCAAATGTTGCAGCTTGACTGAGGTCAGGTTTGTACTTTTCTAACATTCGAGACGTCAAGATTTCCGAAGGACGACTGCTGGACACATAAAAGACAATCTTGCGATTATCGAGGAAAAACTGGATGACTTTCAGACGAGGGGAGGCAATATCAATCACGGCCAATTTGAGGCCACCTACATGAAATATGATTTCATAAGACAAATGCAGTGTCATTCTTAATGTGCTTAACCTTTACTGTCAATGAAAAAGTATTGATCGCTCTGTGGCATTTTTTCATCATTTGATTTCAGAAAGTGTAATAATATATGGTGGTGGGGTAAGATAAAAAAATGAATGGCAACCGAATGATTCCAGATGAACAAAGCTGAGTTCCCTGCAGAGTACAGAGAGATGCTTTCAGTAAAAGAGTTTCTTTTACAGCACATTGTATTTTACGTAATAATATATAAAACACATGCAATACTTTATTTTAAACCTTTTATATTTCAATTTCAGCAGTTTTGTTTCAATATGTTTTAGCAGCAGGGAGCAGGCAGCCTGCTTCTAAGCAGTGTTTCTATTATTTCTCTATTCTGTTGAGTAATTGGGAGGTCTCCTATCTCTTCTTGGTCTTTGATCTACTTACTCAACCTAATAAGACTTTGCTCTGCTGCACTACAACCAAATCAGCAGTGCATTTTCAGCCCCCTAATAAGTGGTTAGCTTGATTTATATGGGTAATCTCGGCGATGTGGCGGGGCTCTACAACCTGTCCCCGATGCGAGGAGCCTCTTTCCACAACCACAGGCCAGACCAGATGAGTCTATTACAGCGGGGGTAAAGATGGTCATTTTAACCCTCCTCTCCTTCAAAAAGAAACAGTGTGCTAGTGCATTTATGACGCAGGAGGAATTCTCAGTCGAAGCGTATTGAAGGGGTTGGCGATACAGTGATGCATGGCCACGCTGGCCGGCTCTATTGTGAGAGCGGGATGCTGTTGGGCCGCTGCTGCGGGTGGAGAGGCTCGGCTCGGCCCGTGGGGAGTCCCGGGGGCCAGAGGAAGCACTTAGAGTGGTAAAATGGCCACTTATTCACAACCACCCTCCCCGTTCTCACTGCTCCTCCCTTACCCTCGAGCCTCCCACTGGGTTCAGGAGCACAGACCTCTGGGAACTGTGTGATGGACTACTGGACTACACAGACCTCACTGTAGTTAGCCTATTCTGGCCTTGACAACAATGAAGCCCCGCACACCGAGCCCTCCTAAACCTGCTTTTTTATACGTAAACATCTGCACGAGTGACATAAAGAGATTCAGTTTTGACGAATGATTTCTTTGCCCCCACCAGCTGAATCCATTGGCCAGCCAGGCGGCGGTAGCAGCGGCGGCAGCCATGGGATCCATCGCCGGGTCTCAGGTGTTCGGCAACGCCCTGTCAAACCTGCAAGGAGCCACCGGACAGCTGGTCACCAACGCACAAGGACAGGTGAGTGTGCTGGATGCTAAACTTTCTGAATCTATTAAACATACAGCTAATTAAACACCACAGTTTCCTTGGTAACAGATCTGTAAGAGGCCATCTATCACGTACGAGTGTGCGGCTCCAAATAAAACATTCGTATAGTATTTCTGATCTTTCCTTATAGATTTCTAGTGGCGAGTCTGTGTGTTGTCTTGGAGCTGTTTGTCTACACTCGAGTAGCCACCCCAACATATATTAAGCTTTTTGGGAATAAACAAAGCCTCTTCTTTCTCTTATCCGCATGCGCCTGTCGCAGTAAAACGCTGACCTTGTCATATTTACAGGGTGGCTGCAGAATTGTTCCATCAGTAGCCAGAGGCTTGAACGATGATGCTTGTCATTGTGGGACCCTATCTAATGAATCATCTTATCGCAGGTGCACACAGCACATATTAAAGGAGAATTGTATGGACAATGTGCCCTTTCATGCCACTCGGTGTTATTTACCTTAACCCTTGTTTCATCTTTTAACACTTGCACTGTCCCTAGTGTAAACTTAACACAAACATGGTGGAACAGAATAGGGGAAAATCGATGCCTCGCAATATTGTATCGATACACGGACGTCAAGTATTGATCTTATATAAACATTAACCTGTTAACAAACCACTATTCTGTCTAGTAGAAGGTGTAGCAAGTTCAGTCTTAAAGCTAGAGTGAATACTGGTGTCATATGAAACTAGAAAAACCTAATGAATCCATTGGTACCATGTCATACTAGCTTGTCCGAAAGAACGCTAAGTATTCTTCCAAAGTTACGCTAAATTTTGGCGAGGAAAAACTGGCATTTTCAAAGGGGTCCCTTGACCTCTGACCTCAAGATATGTGAATGAAAACTCTGAGATGAACAGAGTGAAAACTTTATCTTATTAGATAAAACAGATGTTGACACCTTATGTGACACTTCTATATCTTTAAATGTCAAACTAACTTTGTGTGTTTCTTGTGAGACAAGAGTGACTGACAACAGCAATTTTCATCTTTTCATTCTAGGGGTAGGGGGAAAAATGTATACAGCATATCGTGATATTTTGCGTGGCAATATTGTATAGATACACGGACATCAAGTTGATCTTTTATTATATAAACTATTAACCTCTTAACAATCCCATAGCCCAACGCTATTCTGTCTTTCAGAGGTTGTAGCGGGCTCAGTCTTAAACCTAGAGTGAATCTACTGGTAGTTTGTTGGGAATAACGCAAAATAACGCTCCAAAGTTACGCTAAATTCTGGCGAGGAAAAACTGTCATGGCCGTTTTCAAAGGGGTCCTTTGACCTCTCACCTCAAGAAAGAAAATTGTGAGATTAACAGAGTGAAAACTGAATCTTATTAGATAAAACAGATGTTGACAAACTGCATAATTTGCAGTTGAAAAAAGGTAATAAATCGCAATATATCTTATCCTAATACTATTGCAATAAGATTGTATCGTGACTTAAGTATCGTGATAATATCGTAATGTGGGGCCATTGTGATTCCCATCCCTAAAACCGAAGCAGTAGGTGACATTTCTAAGCACTAAAAATAAAGCAAAAACTGATATTTAATTGTTAAACTCGACACTTAGCCCACTGGTATTAGGTTTCATCACCACCAGTGTGACCATGCCTCATTGTTTATCGTAAAGTGTGCGAGCGCTTGATGCTAAACGTCGCTAATGAGACAGTATGGACTTCCCTGGCACACAAGGTGCCTGGAGCACTGGGGACAGATCACTGTGGATATGGACTTGATGGGATGCTCTGTGCTTTTGTAGTGTCTTGGCGGCTGACAGTCCCTGACATAATCAGGTCACAGAGACGGTCAAAGCCGTGGGCTACAGCCTTTGCTCCCCACCTCATTATTCCACAGCATTATTCAGACGGAGGGCTCTGAAACACGCACTACCATATCAGAAGGTCCCGCACCCCCTTCCCCCCCAACACTGGGGAGATTATACAGGCTAATACATACCTCAAACAAGGCTAGAGGTCCACCTAACACACCCTGAGAACTTGTGTCTGCATGGAAAAGCTTCAAAATAGGAGACAGTGGAGCAGCTTTTATCTAATTTCGGTTTGTAGAACTGTTTCCATTCAGGCTAGTGTGTCATTGGAATTTAGAGAACAATCTTTATCATCACTACATGAGTAAAAAGTCACCTTTCCTTGAATATAGAACACGGCATAACGTCTTTGACCTCCTAATTTCCTCCACAACTCTGTCAAAAGACCTTTTCATAAGCGAGAGCTCTGGGGACCTTGAAAAGTGCCGGGTTTGATGGACGTTTGGAGTTCAATATGTTTTTAAACCTTAATTATATTGGCCCCAGCCTCTTTATTCTCCAAGGAGAATCAATGAGGCTCTTTTATTCGCACCGCCTCTACAACAGTGATTAAGGCTGTGGATAAAAGGCCAGAATATTGTCACTCTCACTCCTGATTTTTTTTTTCCCCTTTGTGGCATCTTCTATTCAGTGCAAATTCTCACTTTGCCTGCAGCTTTAATATGGCAGTAAAACTGTGTTGGGAAATGAGGACATTAAGGGCTGTTTCATGGAGCGCACCGTACGTCCTGAAATGGTTTGTGAGTGTGGCAAATCCCAGTTTGATAAACCCTGGTTCCTCAGCTCTGTGTATGGAAACCCTCTCCTCTCTGAATTTTGGCTTTCAGGCCATCCATCCCGTTTACTCCCAGCATTCCCAGCCTTTGGCGAGGGCTTTGACCCCTGGGATGGACACTGCTTGAACTAATGCAGAGAACAACAGGTAGGAACTAGGGCTGTCAAAGTTAACGCAATAACGCGTTAACGCAAATTCGTTTTAACGCCACAAATTTGTCGCATTAACGTAATCGATCTTTTGGAAGTTTTAGCTCAGATTTAAAGCTAGAAAGAAGAAACAAATAAGATATTGCTACCATATGAAACTACAAAACCTAAGGAATCCATTGGTACCAACCATGGCATACTAGCTTTTTGTGAAGGAGGTTAAATAACGCTCCAAACTTGTTCTAAATTTTGGCGAGGAAAAACTGTCATGGCCATTTTCAAAGGGGTCCCTTGACCTCTGACCTCCAGATATGTGAATGAAAATGCGTTCTATGGGTACCCACGAGTCTCCCCTTTACAGACATGCCAACTTTATGATAATCACATGCAGTTTGTTTTGTGTTGTTAATTGATTTCCAATCATAAATATATACATATATTTGCATAAAGCAAGAATATTTGTCCACTCCCATGTTGATAGGAGTATTAAACACTTGACAAATCTCCCTTTAAGGTACATTTTGAACAAATAAAAATTGTGCGATTAATTTGCGATTAATCGCGATTAACTATGGACAATCATGCAATTAATCGCGATTAAATATTTTAATCGATTGACAGCCCTAGTAGGAACACATGCACGGTTAACCTGCAAAGCAAGTTGGCCTGCAAAGTGGGTGAACACAAGTGTGCCCTTTGTATTGATGGATGCTTCCAGCTCTTAGATCGAGTGTAACCACAGTGTAAACTGCTGTTGCCCTTGTAATTGTAAATCTACTGTAGGGCTGCAGCTATTGATTATTTTCCGTATCAATTACTCTGTCGATGCCCTACCAAGTTCCCAGATTGCTTGTTTTGTCCGACTAACACTCCAAAAAGCAAAGATATTACATTTCTAATGATATAAAACACAGAAAAGCCGCAAAGCTGAGACGCTGCAGCAGCTAATGTTTGACATTTTGTTGGATAAATAAACAACTAATCATTGCTGCGTATCTGCATCTTGAGAAAATAAAACAAAGGCTGTTAAATTAATAGAAAACACCTGTCTACCCAGGAAATGTCTTCTATCCAGTGCACGTTTATGAGTCTGCTGTTTTAGCCTTGGATTTGCTCTGAATGTTAGCCTTTTTTGGACTTGTGTGTTGACACGAGTCCAAACTTCCCAAACATTTTTCCCTCTCGGGTCTCAATTCACCGCATGAACAGTGGAGGAGAGAAAATGGGCAAAGATATTGCCTGGCGACCATGGCTAAAGACACAGATTGCCCTGGCTGGAGAGATGAGATGACATTTCTGTGGAAACAAGAGCAGCATAATCTTAATGAGTTCTGCTGGGTGGAGAGAGAGCACGTTACTCACATGCCATACGAAGTGGAGCGGGAAGCAAACACAGGAAGCCAAATAAAGGAGAGCAAACTCAAAGATAACTGAGGAGAGGGCCTCAGCAGTGAATGACAGAAGGTCCTGAAAGCTGCTTACTTATGAAATTGTGGTACGATGAAAGAAATGGAAATGATTGCATGTCTCCATCAGTGAGTGGAGTTCCTGCTGGTTGATTTGGAGTAGTGCAGCTTTGGAGGCACACGTTCACCAAATATGAGCAACCTTCTGAAGAGTAACTTCACTGGTGGTGTACATAATCAGTAAAAACATGAGGAATTTATAGCAAGACCTGATGTGTTTCACATTTAAATGAATGAAAGAGGGGTAGGAATCACCCGAGGCCCCACGATACAATATTATGCGTTTTTAAACATTTTGCAGTATGTTTAGTATTGCAATAAGATATTTTGCGATTTATTACCTTTTTTCAACTGCAAATTATGCAGTTTGTCAACATCTGTTTTATCTAATAAGATACAGTTCTCACTCTGTTCATCTCAGAGTTTTCATTCACATATCTTGAGGTCAGAGGTCAAGGGACCCCTTTGAAAGTCGCCATGCCAGTTTTTCCACACCAAAATGTAGCGTAACTTTGCAGCGTTATTTAGCGTTCTTCCCGACAAGCTAGTATGACATTATCTTCCAGTATCTCCACTCTAGCTTTAAGACTGAGCCTGCTACAACCTCTGAAAGATAAATTAGTTTATATAATGAAAGATCGACACTTGACGTCCGTGTATCGATACAATACGCCTAGAATGAAACCAGTGACTTAAAAAATTGTTGTTGTCAGTCACTTTTGTCTCACAAGAAACACAGAAAGTTAGTTTAAGATTTAAACATAACAGAAGTGTTGCATACTTTTTTTAAAAACACAAGCATACAGTGGGAAATGGTCTTAATATGCAGCCTATAGGGTTGGGCATTTTCTTTACATTTTTTGATTTTTTGATAGCTGAGGTTTGGTTTAATACTAAAACAATGCTTATGTTGATACCTTAATTTGGAGAATATAAACATGTTGCCAAACTGCCAGATACATCAGTGTTAAATTATGAACTTTGCCTCAATATAAACTAAAGTTAAAAAGCAATTGTTGATTTAGATCTGGAAAGTTCTGTTAAAACAATTAGTAAACCTGAGAACGGCCATGAGACCGATCATTGTTCCGATGCTACAGATGCATTTCAGTTGTTACTGAAGAAGCATTGAGGTTTGATTATCTTAAACTATAAACTTTTATAAATGAGGGCCATGATCTGTAAACCTTTCCCCATTAGGAAAGTGTATAATAAAGTCCCTTCTGTCTATAAATTCAAACAGTTGACTACTGTGAGAACTTTACCCCTCCAGCTCTGTGAGACACTGCCATGAAACATCTGCCTGAGATAGTGAGATGGAGGAGCATTGCATGGTGGGACGGGGACAAGAGCTAAGCTGTCAGTTGCCTGCTCTTTTATTATGCTTATAGAACAACCACTTAGTCCAATGACGATGAATAATTGAGCGGAACAAGTTCCCTGCCACGGCAGCATGCAAAGCGGGATCAGTGGGACTCCGGAGACGAGAGCGTCAGGCAGGGCAATAAAATATGCTAAGTGGCAGGAGAGCATTACAGCGAATTTGTAAAGCCGGCGCGGAGAGAGAGATAAATTATCTCTCCCCTAATGCGAAGCAACGTAAGCAAATGAGCCGTGGCAGGGATGAATTACAGATTGTCGGCCCACCTTTCTCTCACTGATCCCTCCCTATTATGTCAAAGAGACGGGGGGAGAGGAGGGGGAGGAGGGCCACGCGCTGAAACACATCAGCAGCGCTGGCGATAGAGACTAGGCAGCCAGACGAGGCTCGGTTAAAGCTATGTAGAAGCTGTGTTGAGGTGTAGAAGCTCGCACTGAAATATAAACTTAAAGAAGAGTCGAAGCAATTTTTGCAAAAGCAGCTCTTTGTCCAGTTGCCAAACAACAGAATTTGGACTGATGGGCGTCTCATCCATGTTGAGCTACTCTCTGGTGTAATGAGGCTTGGTGGAGGAGCGGTGTCAGCGGGGGGACGGGGCGACGGGGCGACGGCTGCTCAGAACCAGTCCCCAGATGACATTAACCTTCATCATGGTGAAGAGGCGCTAAGTCCCCCCTAAAGCGCCACTCTTGGCCACACTCTGGCAGCTCTGAGAGCTAAAACGCTGCAGTGACACTCTGCCGCCCCCTTTGATCTGCCCTTCCTGATTACAGCCACAGAGGAGAGGAAAGCCTGGGCTGGAGGGGGGTGGAGGAGGGGTGAAGTACCCCTGGGACCCTGAGAGTTGAATTAGAAACACAGCGTCCTGTCCTGTCTCACTCTCCGATGCTCCTCTTTTCTCCCTCTTATTGTTTCTTTTCTTGCTCTTTCTCTCCACTTCTTCCTCTCTGCCTGTGAGGGTGAAATGGAGGTTTCTGTCTCTCAGCAGCCTCACTCCTTCTCACCAGAGACAGACAAAGACACTTACAGCACAAACACACTTAGACACACACACACACACACAGTCACACATACGCACACTCATCCCGGTCTTGGCCTGGTGATGGATAATACAGTCAGTGGTGTGCACCATCACACACACAGGTATTCAGTGCTGACCTTTGCAGTGTGCTCCCAGCAGTCTGCTTTGGCTTCACTTGCTCCAGCCTGTAAAACCACCTCAGTGACAGACCATCAGTGGACACTTGTGCATGTTTTTTTCTCACAAAATCACACACAGACGACTCACCAACTGATTGCTCTGATTAACCTCATAACACGGCTAAATGGCCGCTTTGTTTCCGATTACATTGCCAAAAAAAACTCTCGCAGCGACGGAGATCATTAAGACAGATACCTCCAGTAGCGTTTACCCTCTCTGCTCCATCTTCTTTTTAAAACCGCCCAGCTGATTTCTCCTCCTCTCTACCCCCTTTGTAGATAATTGGAACAATCCCACTGATGCCCAACTCTGCAGGGCCCTCCAGCCAATCAGGGGGTGGCAACCCAGCACTGCAGGTACAGCCAATTACACCTCAGCTTCTGACCAACGCTCAAGGCCAGATCATCGCCACGGTGATCGGCAATCAGATCCTGCCTGTCATCAACACCCAGGGAATCACGCTGTCACCAATCAAGCCTGGACAGCAGGTAACACACACTCGGATGCACAAACACACACATGTAGAGGAAGATATCTTGTATTATTATAAACTGATGTTTCAACCATGATCAAGACGTTAAAACTGTTGAATGAGCAACACCTAGTGGAGTCAGACCAGAGCTCTGTTTATTCATGAAAGCATTACTCCAGCACTGCTAGTCAGGTCTGCTTTATGCTAATAAACACCTCGTATTTTTCCTGCTTCAACACTCGTAACGATCATTTGCATCATTCCACTTGGGAAATTGTAGCTTTTGGTACAATGTGTGTGTGTGTGTTTGCATGTTTGGAAGGCACTTGTCAGCCAACCTTTCAGTCTCAGGGAGCCTGCTGCGCCCCTGCAGATCCCAAACCCCCCAAAAACAAAACAAAGACACACTTTTCATCACCCCACTTAAAACTCAAACACTCCACCTCTCGCTCCTTCCTCAATCACACTCTCCAGCTTTATGATTTGTCCTCTCTGACCTGAACAAGAAGTATTTTGTTTTGATTTGAAGGTGCATAAAACACACAAGTTCTTTCTTTTTTTATACACTAGATTTGAGTTAAAACTGTAAGTCTAGAAACTCTCAAACACCCCCAACTTGCAGATCTATACAGCGTTCAATTGCGGAGTCAGATGCATGCACACAACAATGAAAATGTTATTGACTTGATAATGACGATGTCAGCGCAGAATTACAGGGTAAAAGTTCACACTGAAGGCCCGTACAGTGCAGAATGGATGAACCTCTCAGCAGATGGACACCTAATTGTGGCGTATCCGAACCACCAGATCATACTCTTGAATGAATTAATGCATTTGTAATAATGTTTATGCTTTTGTCTCCACTTCAAAGCCCGCATGTACACATTGTTCCACGGGCATAATTTACGGTTGTCAGAGCCTGAAGTCTAGAATATTTCCAGTGAAGCTAGATAATTCTCCGAGCCTGTCAACAGTCCTGACAGTGTGTGCATCGCTGTTGACACCCCCCACCATCCAAACAAACACATGCCACAGAGAAAATAATTAATAGCAAAAGAAGGAGAGGAGAAGCCGGCCTAGCTTATGGCGGAGACAGCTTTTCGCTTTAAGAGTGAAGACGCACCATCTTGATCTTGTAAAAGCAATTCAAATGTGCATAAAACATGAAAATACATCGTTTTTTCCGCCATCAGAGCACGCAGCGTGTGGATCATGAATTATGTTTGATATAGGGACTGCTGTGTCCACGTTTACATCTCAGATTCAGGCTGCCATTATTAGCATCCTCGCAGGTCTGATGACGAGGGAGAAGACTCTAATTGTCGCGAGCAGTTTTCAAGTTGATTTCTGCAGATAAGCGTTTGTAAAGCGGTGGAGTACCTCAGCTGACTCTCACTGTCTCCTGCAATAGTACCTAGTCTATTGAGCAGACTATTGACACTATATTCTGCTCCGTCGGTTTAAATACTGCAGGCAGTAATTAACATTTATTCATCAGGTCCAAGGTAAATGTCATTATATTCAGCTTCTAAGTGGCTAATTTAATAGCTGTTGATTGGTTGATTAGGTTTAATATAACAGCCTAATCACTATAATGACATGATAACTGTAAATGATGATTATTGGGATGATGTGGGCGAGGGAATAATGGATATTTTTCCTCCACTGCCTGCTGTCAATATATTATATCAGCTCTCTGTGTGTGTGTGTGTTTGTGTGTGTGTCCAGCTGCCTCAGGCTCAGCAGGGTCAGACAGGCCCCGCATCGTCTCAGCCCAACCTGCTCCACATGCCCCACAGACAGAGTCCTCTCCACCAGGCCTCTTCCTCCTCCTCCACCTCCTCCTCTTCCTCGGCTCTCAGCGTGGGGCAGCTGGTCAGCAGTAAGTGTCCGACACAGCTCACAAAAACACAACACGCCTTCAAATACATGGAAGAAAAGAACCATAACCCTTCTCTGATTATACAAGTCCACTGACTTTTGTATCATATTATGACAGTGAATGTGCGCTCAAGGGTCACCCAAATTACAACAAAACATATCTAGCCATGCAGGATATCCATCCACCTATTCGTTTCTACTGAAGAGGTACTGTAGGTCTTAAAAAAATGGGTCACAAATATATACTTTCATTTTTAAAGAGGACTAAGTAATTTCCTAAAACAGCTGGGCACTGTAGCGTTTAGCAAACATTATCCAAACAGGTGGAAATAGCATATTTGTTGGGGACTATTTTCAGCAGCAGATTAATACACATTTGGTGCTCTAGTAAGTATTTACAGCAGCAGGACAGTGTACGGGGTATTGACTCAAAATAAACTACAGTGTGTGGGTTCATCCTAATGCAGGAACATGTTAATCAGTTCAACAATGTGTTTTTAATAGTTTTGGACAATGATTGAGCTCTATGGCACAGGGGAATAACATATCAAGAAATGGCTGTTAGTAGGGTCAATTCATTGATGGTTTTTGGTCTTTTCATGGGTTTTGTTGCGAATAAAAAATATATATAATGTCTAGGGGTGCAACGGATCACCAAACTCACGGTTCGGATCATATCAAGGTTTTGAGTCACGGATCGGATCAGCAGAAAAAAAGGGAGTAAATATAACTTTTAGAGATCCCGATCACGTTTTTTGCCGCAGATACAGATTGCAGATCGTCGATGAGCCATATCCGCCTATACGGATTGTTTTTATTGTTGTTTTTATATTTAAATGTTATCCTTTTACTTTGTTATAGTTATCTTTTTGCATAAAAACACACAAAATCAAGTTACATTTTTCTTGGTGCTAGAACAGATAATGACTCTTATTTCTAGAAAATTCTTGAAATAAGTTATTGGAAACTGTTTCAAATATTCTCACTGCCTTGGCCTTTTCTTCACTTTGTTTTAAGAAAATAAGACTATAATAAATGAAATGAAATCTCGATAAGAGTTATATTTATTATCTGGTTATTCAAAATACCCAGGAAAATGAAATCTAGACAGAATAAGCATGATCATATAGACATTTTTGCAATACAGACACGTCACTCGGGGTGTTGCGATATACTGGTATTGACGACAGCCGTGATATTTTAAAAATGAAATATTGATAGCATGTTAATAATACACATATGATAATATCATGTCAATATCATGAAAATCTGATATCGTGACAGTCCTAGATGTCACTGCGAATTGTTTTAACTGGAGCTACTTTCCACTGAATAAATAGTCCCGATGAAAACTGGTGATAACATGTGGATTATCCAGAGTAGCATGGACACCGTCACTGTAAAGACATGTTGCTGCTGATTTTTTTAATACACATTTTGGAATGTTTTGAGTATGACCAATGAAATTTAATTTGATCTGCATGGCTGGATCCCGGAGGTGTGAGAATAAAAAATGTCTGTTTGTAATTTGGGTGAACTGTCCCTTTAAAGATTCAACATGGCGGCCACACAGTTTCTACACTACTCTCAGTGATGACTGATCCCCGCCTCCTACAATGTTTGATTTTTTCCTGACTGTCAGTTCTTTGGTTTATTAGACGATCCAAAGTGGCGTGTGTTATGTTTAATGAACATAAGTTTCATTCTCCCAATGCGTGGGCCTATAAATCACTGGGCCACAGCCTGTCAGCATGCAGCTACTGCCTTTAAAAACTCTCTTTTATTCAGATAAATTTCATTTGTCAGAGTCGATTCCCCTAAACTCCATGTAAACTCATTTCAAAGGCAGCTACAATGCCAGTGAATTTAATAAAAAACAAGTCGCCATTGATCAACTTGTTGTAGACACCGTGTTTAGTTTGTGTTTACTCGCAGCTCGGAAAATATCTTATAAACCATTTTTGAGTCTGCACAAAATCATTGTGGCTCGCTTCTGCGGTAAATAGAATTAATGCTTTATGCTGAGTACGAGCCATATCACTTCCCCTCAATATCACTCGCAGCATACGTACACAAAGGAAAATCCCATGACAGAATCAGAGTCGTCTGCCGAGGAGAGAAGATGAAATGTCATTGCGTTCGCTGGCCACAAACAAAGTGCCAGAAAACAGATTAAAACGCTGAGAATGTCTGTTGCTGTTATTTAAAAATAATCAGATGGGGAAAATGTCAATCAGAAAGAAGAATGTCAGCAATATTTTTGCCTTCGGGTTGTTTTCATTTTAACTTTCTATTTATATTTCTCATAGGAAACTCAAAGTGTTTTCTAGCAACACTCAATTTAGCTTTCATTTTCATCACAGTGCGGTGAAATGACATAACGAGAATGCTTATTGATCCCAGGTGTAAATACAAAGAGCGGACAAGTATCCAAATACAGATCACATGTTAATAGCAGGTGTAAATAAGGTCTAAAACAGAACTTGTTAAGGGACAGGAGAACATTATTTGTTCACTTTACCTCGTCACATTTTCTAAGACTATGTAGATTTCTAACTTCTAATGTCACAACTACAAACTTCATCATCATTTAGTCTAGCCGCAACTAACGGTTATTTTCTTGATTAATCATTAGAAAATGGTGACGAAAATTTCGGATCAGTGTTTCCCAAAGCCCAAGATGACGTCCTCAAATGTCTTGTTTTGTCCAAAACTCAAAGATATTCAGTTTACTGTCATAGAGGAATAAAAAAAACAGAAAATAATCACATTTAAGAAGCTGGAGTCAGAGAACTTAGACTTGTTTTTCTCTAACAGATGAATCTATTATCAAAATAGTTGGTGATTAATTTAGTTGCAGCTCTAAAACTTTTGATTGATAAACTTTCAATTTAATATTACATGAAAATATAAGATAGTGAACTACTGTACTTTACTGTCATCTATCACAAGATGCTTTGAAATGTACCATTGATGTTTTCAGGTGGATTATTATATTTCAACACAAGAAAAACTTGTTTTTTACCTTAAAAGGGATAGTTGGGGTGTTTGAAGTGGGGTTGTTTGAGGTACTTATCCATAGTCAGTGTATTACCTAAAGTAGATGACACCCAGCATCGAGAAGCAGACAGGAGTTACCGACACCGGAGCAAAGCAATGTACTGCTGGGGACGGCAGCAAAACGTATTTTAGCCACCTAAAAGAAAGGCTCACGTAAAAAAAATAATATCCATTCAAGTGTACGCTATATTTAGAATATTTTCCGACGGCAAACTGAGCTAAAAGCGAAACGTATCTATACTGTCTTTCGTCATCTGAGCCTGCTGGCTTTGAAGAGAACATAGATAAGTTTCACTTTCAGTTCAGTTTCCCCGTCAGAAAGGGCCGTCTGACGTTAAGGTAAAGTGGTGAAAATATTCTAAATATAACGTACCCTTAAATGGATATTGATTTGTTTAGGTGAGCCTTTCTTTTAGGTGGCTAAAATATGTTTTTCTGCCGTCCACAACAATACACTGCTTTGCTTCCGTGTCGATACTCCTGTCTGTTTCTCCAAACGGTGGGCGCGCAGACCATCATCTACTGTAGGTAATACACTGACTGGATAAGTATCTCATATAACCCCACTTCAAAACACCCAGACTATCCCTTTAAGTGGAGGACAGACAGAGACAAACGCTTGACTTCATTGTGTGTCTGGCTCATAATAGAACGAGTCTCGCCTGTAATTTATGAAGGTGCTTTTTCTCATTTTCTTTTTCAGCATATAAATTGAGTGTTTAAGTTGTTATTGTCCTGTTGTAATTATATAGCTTATTAGTGTATTATTGGTGTGAAGAAAAGGCCCAGACATTGATTGTCTCAATTGTTTCACTTGTTTTTTTAATTTATCTTCTCAAACATTTTATTTACCTCTCTGTTTGTTTTGTGAAAGCCTTACTCCTCCATTTGTTATTGCAAGATAGATTAGAAGTGTTTAAATCTTAAATCATGTTTGGGTTCATGTCTAAAGATAAATATGGATCCAGAGGTTAGACCAGTTGCTCTGGAGCGCCATTAGTCTTTCAAACCACTGAGTAAATAGACTCTGTGGGGAATGATGAAGAGATGCTCATCAATGTGGAGATGATGGGACCCGAAGCTGTGAGTGCTCATCCCTCCCATTTAGTCGGCTCCGAGTCTCCGGTCCCTCATCTTCCAAGTGTTCACACGTCTGGAGCACGCCGCATACGCTACACGTCACTTATGAGGCACAACGAGATGGCAGCCCCATAGATTTTTGCTTAAATACGCTTGGAGGATTCCTTTAATAATTCATTGATAATGACCAAGATGAATAATTCAGAGGCACAAACTTTGCTTTAGTAAGCAGGATGCCAGGGCATCTGACATTGATGTACAATGTGAAATCACTTTTTATTAGCAGGGAAATTCTTCAAAATGCTTCAGTGAAGTTTTTCAGATCAGAGTCACAAACAGCATTTCTGTGCATAAAGAGCTTTCTCTGTTGGACTGGAGCTGGAGGTTTGAAGGCCTGAACTGTCTTCACACAGGGTCAGACGGATTATACATTCTTAAATGTTTAGCTTTGGTATGTATGTGTATTCATACAGACGAGATAAAAGAAAAAGACCTACAGTATCGATCTGCTCAACATCTATTGAAGCTCTGTGTCGTGTCGTTTTGTCCCCATGCTTTTGTATGTGGGATTAAAGATTCACACTTTCAAGTCAGAGCCATGACACGCCTGCATTCACACCTCAGATGAATTTATTCGTCCAAACATCTCTCCGAGTTTACAGCAGAAGGGCAGAGAGAGATAATAAGTTCTGACCCGGAGCTGGACTCTTTTTTCAAAAGTTGTTTAGGGACGATCATGATCACATATGTCTGGATGTTTGCTTCATTCACTCTGGAAAATGAGGTAAGCGACGGCGGAGCAGAGGGCTAATAAAATGAGATGTGTGTGTTGTATTGCAGACCCGCAGACCGCCCCCAGCGAGGTGGACGGGGTCAACCTGGAGGAGATTCGTGAATTCGCCAAAGCATTCAAGATCCGCCGGCTGTCCCTGGGCCTGACACAGACTCAGGTGGGCCAGGCGCTCAGCGCCGCCGAGGGGCCGGCGTACAGCCAGTCTGCCATCTGCAGGTAAGAGCAAACAAAGAGAGCCAAACGCTTCATTATTTCTGATCAATATGTCCTAATTCTGTCAGGTCCTGCAGCCTCACTGAGTCGTCTGCTGCTCATAACTGCCATCTATTTTTCATCCTGTGTTTTAACAGACATTATTAAGATATTAAAATACATAATTGACTATCACCACCCTGACAAACGGAGCTCTCATGTCTGTACTTCCTCTCCCTTCCCTTCCACCCCGCTGACATGACAGCCGGGTATGCAAAATACATACACAAGTATTACACGAAGCACTTAAAGCATTTAATAATTACTAAGGCCCGACGCCGGCTGCTCCGCCTGAACATGAGAGAGCTTGACGGCGATGATCTGTTAATAAGATTGCCATGTTTTACTGCTGCCACCAGGACAGCTTAGTCATAAATGGTGCATTATATATTCATGAGACAATCAGACAATCAGCGGTTCATCCCTCCTGTTTTTCCACTTGACTAACATTTAGCATCAATGAGCCACATTTCCCTTTCAAGTCAGAATAATTGGGCCACATCATGCCCAAATATTTATTTTTCAAGAAATAAAAAAATATATTATTCTACAATGCAACAAAACTATTTAATTAAAAAGTTAACAAATGGAAGTTAATGTTAAATAAAATCTAATTAAAGGATATTCATGTTTGACAACTTTTCTTTGCTAAAAAACACACAAAACGTAACACAGCTGTAGCCTGTTTTCCCGTCCGTCTGCAGCTCTTATTCCTGTATTAATTTTAATGTCCACCCTGCATGCGCTTTGCTTATGACCTGTACTGTTTATGTGACACGGCGCTGCCACGCACTTTTAAAAATTTCATCACATCAACATCAAACAGCGGATAAAATGTGAAATGCTACAGGGGTCGGGGTTCTTATGAGGCCCAGCCATCTCTGACTAATGTTTAAAGTCTTGAAATCACACATGAAATATTTACAGCCAGGCATAATTCAAATATTTATAACATACATTAAAAGCCATTAGCTTCAAAAATAAACACTCTGTGGGCTGTTATTCATGCCGTTAAGACAATTTTTTTTTGTTTGTATGACATCGGACATGACATCCTGATGTTTTAAGTAGTAGGGGAAAACTTCACATGCTTTAGTTTAGTTAACATCAACACAGACATGAAGTTTGAGGAGGAGCGGGACGTCACGGTAGCTCTGGGGCTGCGGCTCTGAACCCAGACGCTGAACAGACACTGACAGATGCTTCCATCTCGTCTCCTTTCATTGCTCTCTATGTTTCCAGGCACTTTATTAGTTTATCTAAACAGGCACAGGCATTACAGCAGGGCATCATCAAACCAATGATGCACCAGTGTGTCCTCTCATGGCTCTAATTTGTCTCTAAATCTAACATACATTTCTCAATTTAATTATACGATTTAAGATAGAAAACGTTGTTTAGTTGATAAGTAAGTTGCTAAATATTTCCAAAGACACATTTGACCTTGCATAAACAAACATGACCAGCTTATAGAAACATAATCTTATGTATTTTATCATTAGAGCTAGATAATAAACCCACTGATGTTATGAATCTCTTACAGATTCAAATGTATATCTCAAGGGCAGGTTATCATTCAATTAGGGCTGGGCAATATGACGATTTATATCGTCAAAACAATATAAAAATCTCTATAGTATATATTTTTCTATATTGTTTCTATAGCGATATAGGCTAGGCCTGTATTTATTTAATTTTTCTCTATAATTTCATTTAAAACTGTTTTTAATTATGCACTCAAGTTTTTAAAATGAGAAAATACTCAGTTTACTTTTCATTTATCAAGTATTTAATTCACACAGGAGTATACAAAAATAGGCTTTACCATGTAGTTATTTCATTAGACTATTTATTTATTGTATTACCAGAAAACATGCTATAACGTGATATATATCATTATCAAGCTATGAAATCTGAAATACATCATGATAGTAGATTTTGACCATATTGCCCAGCCGTAGTTTTAATGTTGTGTGTACAATACCTGAATACAACACTTTTTTTTAAAGTATAAAAATGTTTTGTCTACAAAATCTTTTTTCTATTAAACAAAAGAAGCCAAACTTCTTAATAGGATCAGTGTTTTACTTTTACTCAACATGAACGGCCTTACAAGAACTTTGCCTCATAAAATACAGTCTAAAATTATCTAAATTAATATCTAAACCAGGAAATATTTAATCAAGTAAACAAGACCAAGAATCTTATAAAACATTTGATTCCAACTCTCCTGACAGTAAGGTTGAGTGATATGGATAAAATGTGAATATTATGGTATACAGTGCGTCATTTTATATCATTATATCAATATTAATAATATAAATATATATAAAATATATGCTTGGTTTTGACTTATCCAGTTACACCTGAAAAATCAAAGTACTTGATGTATCAAGTACTTTATATGAATTCAAAGTCATATTTAATGACATCCAATATTCCCCACAATAGTCTATAACAACCAGAGATATGTTACATACCACAGTATAAACAGTTTAACAGATAGATAAATGATATTGTCTCACTGTATATATCGACAGTTTTCAATAAATGTCTATAAACAGACCAATCAGCAGTTCATTGTCTTAAACTGGTCGTACTGTAATTAAACAGCACAATCGTATCAGAAGTGAATCAACCGGAGAAAGGAGATACGTGTGCTGATGTATAAAAACTGATAGTTGTCATATTTATTGTTGTCGAGGTAAATCTCTTCATATAGTGTAGATTTTAGGTCATACGCCCTCGTTTTAAGCGTATACTTTCAAAGACTTCTTGGCTGTAAAGCTTCAGGCCAACAGTAACTGAGGCCTAAACATACAGCATGTCTAAGCAGACTCCTAAGGTACTTTAAAGAAGAGAGGCTGGAGGTGCATTCAGGGAAATCTCCCTCGTGCTGATGCACTAGAGGAGGGAGTGCATACCCCAGCTGAGCAGCTCTCAACTCATTTTAGTATCCGCGGTTCCTGTTGATCCATGAAATGTCCTGTCTCTGGTGACTCCTCATATTTACTAATGTATTCCCCGCAGTACGGAGCCCTCCTCTCTCCACTGTTTAGGACGAGGTTATAAATAATACCGCCTGTCGACCAGGAGGAATGCACCAACGAGGTGTAGCGGCAGAGGAAGTTCATGCACGCATGGTCATCTCTCCCTCGCTTGCTGTTGTCTGCAGCAGCTCACCTCGCCATTAAAACATGTCTTGTGTGCATTGTTTGTTCCACAGAGAGCAGAGCAGATCTCTGCTGTCAGATCAGGAGTTGTTTTACTAAAAGCATTCACACACGCAGTCACACTCGTGTTTGTCCCAGAGACACTTTTAGTAAACTCGTATCCTTATTTCTTTAATAATGTTTGGAAATCAGCGTTTAAAGAGCAGCTATGATAAGATATCTTCCTCTATTATATGCACATATGATGCTTATGAAGACTTTATTTTCTGTGGTGAAATTTAAGGTTACATAAATCCGGAAATCTCATTTAGATCAAGATATTTTTTGCAAAAAAAGACCTGAGGGTGCATCCTGGTGGCCTCGAGGTCTTAGACACTGACATGTGATGACAAGTTCCCTGGTCTGAGTCCAGCTTTGTTACATCATCTCTCTTCTCTCTCTCTTTATCACTTCTATATTGTCTGCTATCAAATAAGGTAAAAAAGAGAACAAATTGCAAATATACAAGATCCTCACGACTTGATTTGCTCCTTCAATTAAATTAATTTAAGTACTAAGTGACTGTTGAAACTGTCACTTATTTGAGTCTAAACAGACCTTTATCTCATGTTATCCCCGTATCGTTCTTCCCATGTTTCCTGTCGCTCTATCAAAAGACAAAATGGTCATAAAACAAACAATAAACCCCAAAGAATGACTCAAATCTATCCAGTCAGGTCAGTTAGCATCACTGCGACTTGAATAACTGAAATAATAATAGAGCCCGACCAAACATTATCGACAAATATTAACTGTAAGGGTGGTGTTCATATATAGTCCATCAATTAAGTATGTGACTTGTAAATAAATACAAAATATCTAAAACAACATTACAATATTTACAAAATACAATATTAAATCATACACCTTGCTCTGTAAAAGTGTCAAAATTGTAATCTTTAATAACCTTATTTAAAGGATCCTTATCAAAAATGTGTGCTGATAATGTACGGTTAAAAAACAAATATTAATATAATTTTTAAACTCTCATATCAATGACAGAATTGATCTAAAAAATCCACTTTTGGTCAGACTCAGGCCAATAACAGTAAATTAAAACATTAAAACATCTAAACAAATTGAGATAAAGTAGTCTCCTTTCCCACTAAATAACATAAACATAACAGACATGAGAGGAATCCTTTTACTGTATCTTCATCATATCTCAGTCTAACACCATATACAGTATATGTTCATATGCACCTGACGGAGTTATTGGGCTGCCAGCCAGCAGTGTTTTTTTTTTATAAAAAGCTTCATTCTCCATTCTTACTGAGACTCGCTAAAATGCGGCGAGAAGTCAGAATTACGCGTCACACGGCCGTAAAGTTGCAGGAACCTTCAGGATTAGAGTGTGCAAATGTATTCTTATTAAATATAAAATGAGACGTTGTTAAGAGGACGAAAGAAAGTTTGAAAAATGTATTAAATGTACATTTTGATTAATAATTCAAGCTCCTTTTGTAAATAAATGATGGTGCCATATTTAACTGCATGCATTAGTGGATTTTTGTTTTTTTATCACCTGAAGGAAAGAAATGGGATATTTTGGAGTAATTCCTGTTTCTTTTTTTTGTTGCTTTATGAGTACAGTTTTCAGTTAGATGTTTTGTATGTTTTTGGTTCAACTGGACCTGTTTTTAGTCACTGGCAACATCTCCTTGCTCCAGTATTGCCAATTTGGGACAGAGGCACAGCCTCCTCCAGAAAATTAACACCCTACTGGCAACCGTCAGCCCCAGCTGCTGCAGCTGAGGGGTTTCCAGGTGCAGAATACAGGAGTTTGGCTCGGATGTGTACCTGGATGTTAGTCTCAGTCCCTGTGGCATTCTGGGTGAGGAGACAAAAGACAGGCAGCTTATCCGTTGTTCTGGCAGGGCACCTAAGATTCTTTTTTCTCAATTCTCCCCAGACACACCATCCTGAGAAGCCACTTTTTCCTACCACAGGAAGCCCAAGAGAACACTATAGGTAGCAGTCTGACAGGCAAACTGAACCCTGGCCTTTTATATCCTGCCAGGTTTGAGAAGTTGGACATCACCCCTAAAAGCGCCCAGAAGATTAAGCCCGTTCTGGAGCGCTGGATGGCCGAGGCTGAAGCCCGCCACCGATCCGGCATGCAGAACCTGACTGAGTTTATCGGCAGCGAGCCTTCCAAAAAACGCAAGCGGAGGACCTCTTTCACCCCGCAGGCGCTCGAGATCCTCAACAGCCACTTTGAGAAGAACACGCACCCCTCCGGACAGGAAATGACGGAAATAGCCGAGAAGCTGAACTATGACAGGGAGGTGGTGCGCGTCTGGTTCTGCAACAAGAGGCAAGCCTTGAAAAACACAATAAAGCGTTTGAAGCCCGACCTCGGCCCGGCTGCACCGATGGACCCTCTCACTGATTCTCTAGAGGAGCTCCCGAAATGAGCGAGCTCCACCGGCAAAAACGGCGGAGTGGAAAAGTGGCAGCCATTAAATAGAACAAAGGTGGATGAACTCATCTTTGAAATGAGAACTGAAAAAATGTTCCACGAGTCACCCGGAAGGACAGTTTGCAAACAAAAACTATGTGTTGTCAGTGTGATTACCACAGCTATGTAAATGACCTTGGCGAAACCAAAAACATGAAAAAAGAGATTAATATCTGAGAATTATGTAAAAACATATGGTGTGCTGTTTCAAAGAGTTTTAGATTCTGGCTTCACAGACCAGACTATCGCCCAAATTTTGGTTCCCACGAGGAGGGATTTAGTAAAGAGATCATACCAAATCAAAACACTATTTACCAAAGTCTGTTGCATCTGAGTACTAAGAATAATTTTGTAATGTAAATGTGCTCTAAATTTTTACATTTGTACTGGCAAATCTAAGCTATATGTGTGAGGTTGAGTATACATTTTATCTTTGTCTCGCTTACTTTTTTCTTCATTGTTTGTATGTAAATATCTGAAAAAAAGAAAAAAACAACAGAAAAATGCTGTCTTTGAATTGAATCACACTGATGAAGCATCTCTTTTGGACAAAAAAAAAAAAAGAACCTTTGCTGTTAAACAATTGCATAATAATGTTGTTTGCCTCTGATTTGTGTTTCATCTGCAGATATTTTCAGTCACAGTGTAACTTTGTACAACTTTTACAGGTATTTATTATTAATAATCTCATGAGATTGTTTCAGAGGACGAACGGAGGGAGTAAACTAAGGACTTTCACATGATGATGATGATGATGATGATGATGAGGGTTTCAGTGTCTGTCAAGTCTACTGCAGCTTTGTTTTGAGCTACTGTGTCATTCTGTTGCCAAAGCCTGATAGCCAAAGAACACATACATTTCAGCTCAAGGACTGGTGAAGATTTTTATTTTATTGTTCACACGGCTTTCTCTCCCCCCCTTTTTCTAAAGTGTTTTACTCTGTGGGTCAACTTTAACAAAAAAAAAAAAACACTACCATGTCAAACAGCTGCAACAGTGTCTGCTGTAATAACTGATCACGGCAATATAGAAAAATGTGTTGGATGAATTTTATTTCAAGCAAATTTGCTTCTGCATGCTTCAACTCAAACCACATGTAGAAGGATACTTTTTGTTATTATTAAAGCTTCATCTAAGATCAATTTCAACCCCAAAATTAACATCATTACCTGCTAACATCACTGAAAATAACACATTATTTTACATGATAAACCCTTTAATTAAGCCCTAAAATTAAATAAACATGTGGTTGAAGCCTGTTTTGTTGCCACTGACCAAACTACCGAGCTCATTCCAGTTCAGATGTTTTTATAACCTGAATATTTCAACTCGAATATGCTTTTTCTGCGATGTTGTTTCCTTTATATTCTGTACTCAGTTAAGTGAAGGTTTACAATCAACCATTTTAATGGAAATGTGTGTTTTTCTGCACCTATGAATTGATTTCTACTACAGTAAAAATGCTTAAAAAGGTTAATTTCAACAGATTCTCTTCAAGATTTCATGTTATTTTCTTTAATTTCAGTCAATTGACTGTACTAAACTGTTCATTTTAACGTGGTATTACCTTGTGAGGATCTGTCAATATTCCAGGCAAGAACGTCCCCGCAAATCTCACAAAAACCCTCACAGGAAAAGATATATATAAAAAGAAGTGAATGTTGAGAATAAGTGTCACATGTCAGAACGAGTGAACTTAATTTGAAGTGAGGTGAAATTTGATGCAATTTATTCAGAATCATGTGTCTGCTCGATATCTGTCCTTCCATGTCACATTGGTTATCTCAGTCTTTCAGTCCTCCTGTCTGTGCACTGCTGTGTTCTTCTTCACTGCCTGGAAAACACGCACACTCTGTAAACGTTAGAAAAACACATGAAAAAGCTTTACTTGTGTGTGTTTTTAAAGAAATAAGCAACTCATTTTCTTTGGTGCGCAGAGACTTTAGATATCATTTTGATTATATATTCATTTTCTGCATGTCTACAGCAACACTTTTAGTGTATTTCCACCTTTATTTTGCTTCCATTCAAGCGAATCTTTGGCCAAGAAACTACACGTCTGCATCCCACCCACCAGATACGAGAAAGCAGCAGGCTCCCGCAGGTAGAATATGGATCTATTCTGAGGCTTATCAATAAAGCTGTAACCAAAACCAAAAAATAAATGAATAAAAAAAAAAAGAAGTCACAGGAAGGAGTAATGCCTTTGCTCAACTTTTCAATGCTGGACCAAAGCTCTATAGTTATGCACATTGTACAGAGAAATAGATTCATGATGTTGACAATCTTTAAAAAACTGAGATAAAAGAATTGAAGAGTAGAAATGTACAGTAGTTCATCCAAGGTTTACCTCAGTACTGTTCTCGTGAGAATCATACAAACGCCATACAAGCAGGTCAGTATAGAAAAAGACAGACAGTTACTCTGCACTGTGTGTGTCGATGTTCACCTTCAATGTGGAGGGAGAGGCTTGTGTTTTATTTATTATTATGTGACACATGATTGTTTTATTTTTGTGAAGTGGTTTCCTGAGCCACACATGTGTGACTCTCTGGTCATCAGTTTTTTATTATTGTTGCATTATTTCTCATTGTGACGTTCACCTCTCAGTTTTTTCACAGACCTGTAGACCCGCGTAGAAAAAGGAGATTACAGTAATGTTGCTCTTAACCCAATTAGGAGGATTTGTTAATCACCTTTAAATGCTTTTTGTGGAAATTTTACTAACACAAACGAACCGGTTTGACGTTTTTTGTTTAATAGTCGAAGAACTCGAAACCAAAGCTGAAGAGCCTGCAGAGGTTGGTTTTCATTTTTTTATAGACTGAAAACTGTACTTAATCTATAGAGCAATATCTGTTTGGTCAGTTAAGCAGCACTTTGTGTATTTCCAAAAAAAAAAAAAAAAAAAGCTTCAAGTCTGTCACATTGATTTGTACCATAATTAGTAATAAACAATTGTTTGACATGAATTTTGTGTCCTGTTTTCAGTGGAATTATTTCTTTTTTAGAGATTAAAACACAGTAAATAGGCCTACTTATTTTGTCAAAGCTGAATTTAAAGACAGGAATCTGATTGTTTGGCATCTGTTTTTTTCATATTGCCTAAAAATAATTATACCATAGAAATATATTTCATAAGAAAACATGTAAAATTGTCACAGGGACGAACAACTAACTTGGGAGATAGCCACTGCTAGCCTTAACTAAAGCTAGAAATAGGTTATATTTACTTACTGATTTTTTTCCTCGCTGTAGCCTAATCTGTAATTAAAAAATATGATTAACTAATATTTTAGCATTCAGTTTGTTATTTCACAATATTAATGCTGCAGTGACATAAACCTAAATACCTAGACTCAATTGTGATCAAAAAAGCATTAACTGCCATTTGACACTAGTGGAATTCATGTGATTTTGAGTGATTAAACTGCCTTTAAATCACATATTATATTGTAGATTAATCTTTTTTATTTAAAATTTGGTAACATTTGTTATTCCACATAACTAAATTAAGCAATCATGATAGAAGAAACAGCTAAACTCCTGCTTAAGTTAACTAACTTAGCCGTAACATCAACTGCCATTTGACACTGGTGGAATTCATGTGATTTTGAGTAATTAAACTAACTTTAAATCACTATTATATTGTAGATGAATCTTTTTTATTTTAAATTTGGTAACATTTGTTATTCCACATAACTAAATGAGGCAATCATGATTGAAAATACAGCTGAACTCCGGCTAACGAGCTAAGCAGATTAGCGATAACTGCCGTTTCAGCTTTTGTCTCTAGTGGACTTCATGTATCATCACATAAATGTATTAAATTGTCATGTAAATTACCATTTATTCCAATGTTGGTAACTCAGTTTTTTATTCCACATAACTAAATGAGAAAGTAGCTAAATTAAATAATGATGGAGAAAAAAACAAGCTAAACTCTTGCTAACGGTAACTAGCTTACGGTAGCCTAACTGCCATCTAAGCTATTGACTCTAGTGGGATTCATGTGGTTTGATTTAGTTAAGCTAAATCACATATTAAATGTATTATATTGAAGATTAATATATTCGTGATTTTAAATTTGGTAGCCTAACATTTGTTATTCCACATAACTAAATGAGTGGCTAATAAGCATCTAAAAGCGCCTGCTAAAGCTAACGTAAAAAGCACTAACTAGCTTTTTGATGTTGTTTAGAAAGCTATACATCACATACATTTATTATATTGTTATTTAAATGACCATCAATTCCAATGTTGGTTAAGTATCTAAATTAAATCATGGAGGAAAAAAACAAGCTTAACTCTTGCTAACGGAGAAGCATTAGCCTAGCTGCCATCTAAGTTTTTGACTCCAGTGTTATTCATGTGATTTGATTTTGTTTGGTTAAACTAAATCACATATTTAAATTCATTATAGTGTTAATTTATCATTGATTACAATCTTGGAAATCCAGTTTGTTATTCCACATAAGGCAGTAGTCATGATGGAAAAACGTAGCTAAACTCATGCTAACGACAACTCGCAGCCATCTCTCTATAGCGAAATTCATGCAATTTGGTGTGGTTAAAATTAGGTTTAAATGTGTTAAATTTACATTCATATACTATTATTATACTATTTCATATATGGTTAATATTTCCAGGATAGAAAAGATAAGCCACATAGATAAACAGACAGACAGATAGACGGATAGATGGATAGATAGATGTAACACAGGTATTGCTCAGTTCAAAGGTTCAAAGGTTTCAGTAACATACAAATATTCTACAAACATCACTGACTTCTCTTTTCATCTTCATCTTTTCAACTCCACACATAAACACAGTGATTGAAAATGTCAAATAAAATCCTGACTTTCTCTCTCGGAGAGAGGTCATGGTCAAGAGCATCTTAAATCATCATGCACAGACGCCTTAAGATTTAAGATGTTTTTTTGACATTTAACCTATTGGTGCTGATAGATGAAGTGACTATTTGATGTGTTTAATGAGAGACGGGGCTACGAGAGGAGCCTTGCAATATTTAGCTATTTATTTAGATTTCCTTGGGGTCAGTAGAGAAGAATAGGCTACATGTCAGGTTTGCTTCTCATCAAAGCTTCATGTGTTTGCCTCACCAAATAACAACAAGACAAGTGTAAAGAAGAAGAAATATATAAATAAACGGGGAGAAAGCCTTTTGAAACTAAACTCAAAAGTTTGATATGGCTTCCCTGTCCATGATGCCTTTGAAAAACGGGCAGGCTGCTGAAAAGAAAGTAGTAAATAAATAAATAATAATAATAAAAAGCACAGACAACATAAATTATTAACATTAGACTGAAAACTGATGTTCAAGATGCTTTTTCGTCTTCCTTTCAGCTCTCTCTCACCCCCCTTCATTTCAAAACACTGGATGTATTTTTGAGTGGTGATGGCTGAGGTGTACACAGCTCCAGTCAGTTATTTGATGTTCTTTTGTTTTCCATCCGCGCCATTTTTATTGTCTTTCCCATTAACAATGTAATTGTGCAGATGCAGCTCCTGACCCATATCTGTTTTCTCAAACTGTTTGTATTCTGCTGCTGATAAAAGTTTACTTTCTATTCTCTGTCTCTCCAACAGCACAGCGGTTGCTTTTGAATGAAGGGTAACGGCACGGTTTAAAGGAATCCTGGTGCAGAATTATAGAGTAAATGTCAAGGTTTGAGCTTTGTATCAATCATTCCTGGATGGGAATCTGATCAGATGCACAAAAAGTTTGTCTTTGTGCACAAGTTTCTTAAGTTTTATAGTATCCTTTATCCTTATTTAACAACTTTAATAAAAAAAAAAAGGAAGTAATATCCCATTCCTAAAAAGCTCCTTTTCCTAAAGATCTTCATATTTGTATACCTGCATAAATTTAAAGACATTTTTCATGATGGCACTTAAAACAAACAGGAGTAAAGAAAATTATCTGATATATTTCCTACATTTTATGATCCACTTTTCATACAGATTAGATGTTAATTCAGTAAAGTCAATTTTATTCATAACGCCCGAAATCACAAGTTTGTCTCAGACAGCTTTACAATCTTACAAGATAGGATCCCACCACTGCCAGGTCTTAAGAGAACAGTATGTTAACATTTTAATTTCATATATTGGATATTATATATATTAAACTTATCCATAAATGCCCAAATAACCACACTCCTCATGCGCTCAGTGACTTGGTACCCCATGTCTGGATTACGAATTGGGCAATGCAAAGTTTTAGCACAATATAAAATGAAATAAAGGCAATAAAACTAGATTTAAAGTTGGAGGCACCACTACAAAATGGGGCCTCAAGTCTTATTATTTCAGCTCATGTTGTGCTAAATTGTGCCATAGATGAATTTACCAAATCAAATTGTTAAACAGACTCAGTAATCCAATCTAGATTAGGCAAGTAAGAAGAAAGTTACAAAGCCCAAAGTCCACACCAAAAGGAGAAACACTGCTCCTGAACTCCCTGAAACGCCTTGCTTGAAGTCCCACCTTTTCTTCTGTAACATGGTGATGTCACCAAGTAACACATTTGCATAATACCTGCATATCAGTTAGTTTAGTGGCACACCCTCAAACAAAGCTAGTTAGAGCGGAGCTGGAGCGGAGTCTGAAGAGTTTGGTTTGGTTGACCAATCACAACAGAGTGGGCCAGCTGACCAATCAGAGCAGACTGAGCTTTTCAGAAGGGGTGGGGCTCAAACAGAGCGTTTCAGACAGAGGGTGAAAAGAGGTGCTGCGGCACAGCCAGTATGAGAAAAATAAATTGTTTTTTCAACATTAAAGCATGTCAACATGTTCTATTAGAAACACAAAATACAAGTATGCACCTGAAAATAAGCATAATAGGTCCTCTTTAATTAAACACATAAATACACATACAACTTTACACCCCGGATTTGGATCAGGAAAAACCTAAAAAAGAATCTTAAGAACCCACAAGCAACAAGCCATTAGTAATAAGCATCATATTCAGTACATAAAGTATGATATTAAGTAAAGATGAAGTTTAATAAGTGAACGTTTTTGGGTAAAGTGCTCAGTTCAAAGTGCTTCAGGGACAAATGCAGAATATTTTGAAGAAAACTCAAAGAGGAGTGGAAATACTACATTTTCTTCTTCTTTTCTTAACTTGGCAGAGATCTAAGAGAAATAAACAGTAGTTTGAGGATTGACACCAGGGCCTTTGTGGTGTATTATATTTCTCGTAAAGACGGTAATCCAGTAGAGAAGAGTTTTGACCTCTGAATCTTGGGGTTTATTGTTATTTTCTGAACCTACAGGACAGCTGAAGTCTCCGTAAGAAGGATTTAAAGTGAACTATAAGTCATTTTCTTTGTGTCCCTCCATCTCTCTCTATATATATATATATTTCTCTCTAAACAGAATCAAAGTGAAGACTCCGGTCTGTTCAACCTGCAACCACCTGAAATAGTCCTGACTGGGAGAGAGAGGGAGGCCGGTAGAAATATTATGACATGTCGGCGCTCCAAATGGATTATGTTTCAATATCAGTCAGGACACAGAAACAGAGAGGTGGAGGGAGAGAGTGCATGTGTTGGATGCAGATGGCTTTAAATTGCTGCCTTTGTTTTCCATCAGGCATGAAGCATTCACTTTCCTTATCTTTCAGACAATGCGCGGTGGGCTGATGTTCTGGGTAAATGAACTGTCGGTATATCCCTCACCCTCCCGCTCCTCCGCCTTCTTGTTTTCACTTCCTCCTCAAGGTTGAGATGTTGGTACACTGACTGTGAAGCCCGAGCTGCTCAGGCGTCTCCCACTTTGCTGCTCTGCACACCCAGATGCCTCTGGGGGTGCAATTACCAATCCTCACATGCAATCGGTGTTGGCCATGCATATGATCCCTTTTGCTTTCACTGTTGTTCCTGTGTGTTTTTTTCAGCGTTATTAGCAATGACACACTGTGAGGTATTTGCAGGTAGAGGAGTTAATAGCCCGGGTCTTTACAGAGACACCTGTCTGACTTGAGCAGCTGATTGCATCGCCTCATAGTCCATTTAACTTTCTAGCAGCCCAGTTTTTGAATGCATGTCTTTAGGCGGTGATGTCTCTGTTTTCTAACAGCGCTCCAACTCTGCTTAGTGTTTCGGTGAAGGAATCTTTCCCAAAAGTCTCAGAAACACACAGGTGAGACTGTTACAGCTGCTGTTGCACACCTGCTTTCCACCTGCCTCCTGCAGATACACTCTATACCACAAGTACATGTATTTCAGTACTGTACCATTTTATGCTACTTTATACTTCTACTCCACTACATTTTGGTAGCCAATTATACTTTGTACTCCACTACATTTATTTGACATGTACTTTGCAGATTCAGATTGTTAAAGAGGACCTATTATGCTCATTTTCAGGTTCATACTTGTATTTTAGGTTTCTACTAGAACATGTTTTCATGCTTTAATGTTCAAAAAACACTTTATTTTTCTCCTACCAGCTGTGCTGCAGCACCTCTTTTCAGCCTCCGTAACTAGCTTCGTTTGAGTGTCAGAGTGCCAAACTAGCCGGTGTTATGCAAGATCTGTTACTTGGTGACATCACCACGTTACGGAGGAAAAGGCAGGACTTCAAGCGAGGTGTTTCAGGCAGTTCAGGAGCAGCGTTTCTCCTTTTGGTGTGGACTTTGGGCTTTGTAACTTTGCAGACCTTTTACATGCTTAAAAAATTATATAACACACAGAAGTATAATATAGGTCCTCTTTAATACCAAATATAATGAATTAATCAAATTAATTATGATGTGTTATTATAGCAGTATATACATTTGTTGAAATTAGCTCCATCTTTACCAGCGGCAACATTAAAGTGATGCTTACACATAAATGCATCAATAATTATCTATAATCTAGTGGTATAATATATATTATTCTGAAACAATCATTTCTGCATAATGCATACTTTTACTTTTGGTACTTTGATAATAATAATATTAACAAGATTATTAACAATTAGAACTTATTAATAATGTATTATTATTATATGTTATTGTTATTGTTATTATTAGTATTGCTATTATTATCATTACTGTTAATAATTCTTATAATAATTATAATAATAAATCATAATTAAAAAATAATATATTTATTTAGTATAGCACCTTTCATAGAACACGATTCACAAAGTGCTTTACAAGAATAAGAATAAATAATAATCAAAAACAATAAAACCATAAAACAAACAAACATGCTTTACTTTATACTATACTTTAAGTATATATTGATTCTAATACTTTTGTACTTTTACTTCAGTAAAATCTTGAATGCAGGACTTTTACTTGTAACAAAGTACTTCTAGATTGTAGTATTGATACTTTTACTTATGTAAATGATCTGAATACTCTAACCAACAGCATAGTGGTTAAATTACAGGTATAACATTTTATTTTGCAGGTCCTGTTATTTCCTCTTAGATTTATAGGAATTTCCTGGGAAATATATGTAATTTAATACAAATTATAGGGAAAGTATGGATAATTTTCTTAGACAGTTATTTGTGTTTAATTAGCGTTTACAAAAGAGACTTTCTAGGAAATCACAAGAAACTGGGATCTGTAAAATAAAGTTTTACCAAATTAATTAAATTATCTCCATCTCAACCAACTACAGCAGTAAAATGTTTCACATTTATGCATCAACAGTAACAAGCAATCTAACATTTCTAATGCAAGAATCGTAATGGTGTATTTTACAGTGCAGTATTGCTACTTTTACTTCAGTAAAGGACATAAGTACTTCCTCCACTACTGCTCTACATTTCTATATAGTTGAAGATAAAAGTCTGTAATGAATAAAACTTTATTTTAAAGTTCACATCCTTGTCGCCGTGCACATATAAATGTGTTTCTTTTGATCCAGTGGACATACGACAAGGACATGATGAAAACGATTTTAACACCCATCAAATCTCCAGTCGGTGAATAGTTTTCATAGTTTCATAATGTATTTAATAGTTACAGTTTGTATAGCTCTGTGCTTGTAGCTTGTAAAAGATATTATGGCTCTCCTTGTGTTGACCTTGAGCATCAGACTATTATTTCATGTGTTTTATACGACTCATTACATCACGTCCTCGGGTTCATTTCAAAGTGTATCTATATGTCTGCCACTTGAAATTCATAAGGTTGGAAAATGTAAATGAGTCAAGTCCTCAAAAAGAAACTTTTATCATGAATACATTTTTAAACATGAATCCTGACTTCACCACAAACTCATTTTGTTCCAACTTTCACACCAGCAGTCTATACTGCTTTATGTAAAGTATATAAAGTAGCCTACGGTATATGAAGGTGACTAAAGGTAAAGTGATTAAAGAAGATTATCTGCATTTTTTTTGGTCTTACGTTGGATCTTAATCATCTTAAACAGGCCTGAAAACTTTTCTAACTCTCCACTTCACTGCTTCTGTAGTTCCTCTGCTCTTTTGCAGCGCAGCCAAGTGGACATTTTCTATGTAAGAGGTCACAAGGTCACAAGCAACAAAGGTTGGGAATCAGTCTACTGTAGTATTTTGTGTGTCAGTGGATCTGCCGTGGCAAGGAGAAGGATTGAAACAGTGAGTTAGAGTTATGGTAAACCTGCAGAATACCACAGAAATAAATGCAAAATGACCATAAATGATGCCGGGGTTGCACTCAGGGGTCCATCCTCTCTAGATCTCTCCGTGGTTACGGCCCTGCCCATGTATAATAATGCGCTACTTAACCTAAAACATGACCAAACAGAAGCATCGCACCCCATTTTTTTTGCCTGAAATGGCCGATTATGAGTCAAAAGCAGCAGATGAAAACTGAAATTGTTTCCCCTCCTGTCAGGTAGTTTGTAAGCAGCGCATGGAAAACCCTTTGGCAAAGTGCAACTCTCACTGCTCATGGGTCATCGCAGCTTTAAGAGCCGACGGGAAAATAGCCGGCCCTGCCCTCCATCATCCTCTCATCCTGCTGACCTCTATACGTATGCGGTATAGTATACTTACAGCACACAGAGAACGGAGAGAGAAGAGGGGGAGAAAAGAGAATGATTGCATATCTGAAGGCACGGAGAGAGCAGATATGGATGGGAGAGGAGTGACATGGTCGGACACATCTTTGCTTTCTTATTAGTGAGGGTCTGCGCCGACACTTTGGACCCTTTTTATGGGGCCATGATGAAACCCCTCTTCGCGCATCTGCGGAAAATGGCCGGGGGAAATCACAGATGAGAATCACTCAAAGACAGGGAGATGTCAACAGGCACATAATGATAGCTGATGGCCCCAGAACACTCTCCCCTTCTCCCTCTCAGCCTTATACCTGCCCAAGTCGCACTATACTAGAAAACATAATTAGAGGTAAAACAGAGAGACGGAAGCTTTATCTCTGCGTTTTCTGTAAGCAATGCTCTTTGTTTTATACATCAGGGAGTCCCTTTTTTCCTCCTTCTCAATCTCTCTTTCACTTCATGGAGGAGGAGGAGGAGGAGGAGGAGAAGGAGGAGGAGGAGGGCTCCCTCTGTGAGATGCCAAGGTGCTCCCAGTCCATTGTGCTGCTGGCTGTCAGGTTAAATTAGGGAGTACAGGCTCTGTGAGTGTAAAAAAATCAATACTTGATGGAAGATTGCTCCCCGGAAAATCTGTTTTGATTCCAGGATTAATTCTTGACCAAAGGCTCCAGCAAAATGACATGCCATTAGCCTGAAAATGAACACATTCTGCAGTGGAAATTGGATGGAAATGTGTCAGGTGATTGCCCCGGTTTGTTGTTTTGACTCTTTTGAGCGAGGGGGGACTGAAGGTGTGGCTGCCCATGAATGAGGCCTCCATTTCCAGAGCAGAAGACAACTCCACCGTGGCCTCGGAGTAGTCTCAAGGCCATTGTTGTCCGCCGCTTGCAAATGTCTTCCACCAGGCTAAAAGGCATGCGTTCCGCTTTCTCTCCTGTGTTTCCCATAAAGCATAAAGAATGAGGAAACCTGAAAATAAAACATCTCTCTACTCAACAGTGAGGGGGAAAAGGGGAGGTGAGGTGCATTATTGATGAGTGGATAATGTGTTTGTCATGACGGATGACATTTTCTTGTTTGAAAACTTAAACAGGAAGCTGTAAAGATGCACTGGACAGTGATTTGAAACAGCCGGTGCGTTCAGGCTGCACTAAGTGTTTCATGGAAGAAGAAAGAAAAACAACAACAGCAGACATGATTTTTGACAACCTGACAATATGTTTCTGACCAAAACCTATAAGATGTATTTATTTGTCAGTAATGTTAAATTAGATGTTTACAGAAAGAGAAAACATTTTTAAAACACAGATATCTCTTCATAATTAAAATGGAAAAATGTCTCATTTTTATTGAGATTTTTTGTTTTCTTCCACAGAAACATTGAGTTAAATGCTACTTACTTAAATCATGAACAACAGTATGAAATTAATGTCTAATTTGATTTGATCTGTCTCAACGCAACTTGCATAAACATGTCACATATATGTGCAACTTTATTTTCCACTGTTTTGAGGTGCAAATTGTCAACTTTTAAAGAAATAAGAAAGACAGCCTTGACATGCCGCCACTGTAAATAAAATGTTGCTCTTAATTGACTTGCCTGGTTAAATAAATGTTAAATAAAATAATAAATAAGCTTTGAGACAATGCATTTTTTCAATAATTAATTTCAGAGAATTGTCTGACCCCAAATTTAATTCTTCAATTTATCAGAAATCCTATAAAAATCACAAAAATATACAGATACATGTTTTTCACTGAACAATGATACATTTTCTATTTTTTCATTTAAAAATTGTTTAAACTTTCCTTGGCATCGTGAAGTTAGAGTTTTTGCATCCATAGCCATCCAAATAGAGCCTAGAATTAAAATAATGTGTGTTTTATTATATTAATTGTTTAGATCTCTATTTGATTAAAAACAAAAATTACAACATTGATAGTCACAGTGCTGTTAGACTGATAAATATAAAGAGTAAGACAGAAATAAAAGACATAAAGAGACAAAATCTGTAAGGTGACTAAACTAAAAAATAAAATAGGAAATATGTTTAGGGGTTAAATTGTTCTCCTATCACCTGTAAACACAGTTGATGCCTGAGGATGTTTGGTGGTTATGAGTACTTTCAGTTATCTGTGTAAACCTCAGTCAGTTTTACAGTGAGACACTAGCGCCCCCTGCAGGATTTAACATGTTATTATCTGATGGGTGACGTCACTAGATGGCAGTGTGCACCACAGCTTCACCAGCTTCACAATCTTTGGTTAAACACCACAGAAGAAGTGTGTGTTAAAGGAAAAGTAGCCTACACCCTTGGGAGGAAACATAAATAGTACAAAAAATGGCAAGACTTAAAAATGCATAATAACACAATCAAATAAAATCAGAACAAACATCTCATTTACATATTTAAATTGTATTGTGCATTGTGTTAATAGAAAAGCCTTTAATGAAATAGTTAGTTTTATGTCTTTTACTGATATTTTTTCAGGGATTTTAAATTGTTTTAACAAATGAATGTAAGAAAATGCAAAATGGATTATTTATCCATTTATCTCTGCTTCTGCCTGAGTCTGATATCATTCAATTGAATGTTATCAAGCTTCAAAGAGATCCATTTATGAATGTCAAACCAAAACATTTTTGGTATGGGAGCATGAAAAAATAATCAGAATCAGGTTTATATTGAAACATAAGGTTTGGTGTTTTGGTGCTTGACAATAAACACAGTAAGAGAAAATAAAGAGATAAATAGCAAAGTACTGTAAAAGTAAAAAAACAAAACAAAAAATAAATATATATATATATATATATATATATATATATATATATGTATATATATGTATATATATAATAGTTTTCATATTTTTATGGTAATTTTTTCCATTTTATATATAAAATGGAAAAATGTACCATAAAAAAAAATATATATATATATATATATATATAAAATAGTTTTCATATTTTTATGGTAATTTTTTCCATTTTATATATATAAAATGAATTTACCATAAAAATATGAAAACTACTATAATGTTTTCAAGTTTTATTTTATGGTAATTTTTATATATATATATATTCAAGTTTTATTTTATGGTAATTTTTTTATATATATATATTCAAGTTTTATTTTATGCTAATTTTTATATATATATATATAAAATAGTTTTCATATTTTTATGGTAATTTTTTCCATTTTATATATATAAAATGAATTTACCATAAAAATATGAAAACTACTATAATGTTTTCAAGTTTTATTTTATGGTAATTTTTTTTAGATATATATATTCAAGTTTTATTTTATGGTAATTTATATATATATATATATATATATATATATATAAAATAGTTTTCATATTTTTATGGTAATTTTTTTCCATTTTATATATATAAAATAAATTTACCATAAAAATATGAAAACTACTATAATGTTTTCAAGTTTTATTTTATGGTAATTTTTTTTAGATATATATATTCAAGTTTTATTTTATGGTAATTTATATATATATATATAAAATAGTTTTCATATTTTTATGGTAATTTTTTTCCATTTTATATATATAAAATAAATTTACCATAAAAATATGAAAATTACTATAATGTTTTCAAGTTTTTAAGCTACCACGTCAATTAAACAAAAAGTATTAATGTCACTATTTCTATGTTTTTTTTTTTATGTGTACCATCAAGGGTGTATTTCCTCTCTTAGTCGCGAGCTGATGACGCAGTTTAGCTAGAAGTTGCTGCTGAGGCAACACATATGAGTTTGTCTGTCAGTGTTGATCAGCTGCTAGTCAAACATTACCAGTCTATTTTAATATCATAACAATAGCTTTCATGATGTCTTGGGTTAACGCAGCTACAAAGAGTGAAGATGTGTTCGACGAGGATGGAGACGAATTCAGTTTGATGGAAAAGGATTGGGCATCTAACAAGAAGAAGAGAACCAGGGTAAACAATAACGTACCTTTAACACGTGTTGTATTAACTCTGTTTCACTCTTAATGTTTAACTCAGTGTGTGTGTTGCAGTGGTAACTCTCAGTCTGTCATCTAGTGTTTGTATTCCTGTTATTAGTGTTGTGTAACAGAGCTGTAAAGCTGAGTTTAGCATGTGATGTGTGTTTCCTCTCCCGACTGGTGTTGTGTTCAGGATGGGTTTGTGGATGGAGCTGATCACGGAGAGGATGCGGCGCTGCTGCCCGGATTCAACGTCGGCTTCCACGAGGGAGCAGCTCAGACTGTAGCTACGGGAAGGCTCAAAGGAGTTGTGAGGTAAATCATCATATTATTTATCTCATAGGAAATATATCTTCAGATTATGATTTCATAATTCCATAAATCAATTATTAATAATCAACCAGCTTCCTTATTGAGCCATACATATACTCTAATTACATTTTCCTAAATTTAACTATAATTATTATTATTTATAATTATTCTAACTATAATTATTACCTTTAATCTGTGTCATACAGATATATAAATTAATTATTGATATAATTATCCTTATCAAAATATAAATTTGTTATCAATCCAGAATACCAATTCATTACTTATAATATAACTTAATCACAATACCATTTCATTACTTACATATTTAAATTAATCATATTGACTATTTGTTATCTTTTCTTATATGTGCAAATTATTATTTATAATATACAATTTATAATATACAATATGCACATGCAATACAACCTGCAATATATACATACATACACACACATATATATATATATATATAAGCATATACATACACATATACACATACATACACCGCACTATCATTAGGACATCCACTGTCCTAAAGTCTGATTGGGTTAGAACAGTGGATAAAACTGTGGGCTCCCAACATGATTACAGGTTTAAGAAATTATATATATTTGTTTGTTGTTTTGTTTATTTATTTTGCACAATTTAAGACTATACAACATAACAAAAATAGATAATAAATGAATAATATACATTGAAAACAATGTGTTAATGTAGGGCTGGGCAGTTCCAAATATTGTTTGTTGTATATGTGTGTCACTTTTTAAATATTAAAAATCATTCTGCAGGATTTTGTTGTAATAAACAGCAACCTTTTTTTTTTCACCCATAATCATATATACAGTATATATTGGAAAAGGGTATTTTGTTATTCTTTTCTTTTTTTCTCCTGCCTCTCAATTTCTTTTCTTTTTTTAAAAACACTCTTTTATAAAACACTGTTTCAGTCTCTTTTTTTGCACAGAAACATCATGAGCCTCTTTTGTTCTGGTCATTATAGAAGACTCTTTTCTGTCCAGATGTTGTCCGTCCCAGTCTCTTCTCTGTGCCATTGTATCTGACACTGTTGCCTCTTTGTGTCTCTGTCACAGTGCTATATCGTGCTGGTGCCAGATCCAGCATCCGGAAAGCCCCGTCCCGGCCTCGGTGACCGACCTCCTGCTGCGGGTTTCGAAGCATGAAGACGCAATCAGGGAGGGCATCAAGAGGGCTATGGAGGAGCCTCCTCCCAGCGTGAGCTCCGTCTCTGAGAGCATGGAGGATCTTGAGGTGAAGCCGGTAGATCCAGGCTGCTGTGGAGGAGAGGGATGTAAAGAAACAGGCTGCTGTGGAGGAGAGGGATGTAAAGAAGCAGACTGCTGCAAGAAAGGAGAACCAGGCTGCTGTGGAGGAGAGGGATGTAAAGAAGCAGACTGCTGCAAGAAAGGAGAACCAGGCTGCTGTGGAGGAGAGGGATGTAAAGAAGCAGACTGCTGCAAGAAAGGAGAACCAGGCTGCTGTGGAGGAGAGGGATGTAAAGAAGCAGACTGCTGCAAGAAAGGAGAACCAGGCTGCTGTGGAGGAGTGGGATGTAAAGAAACAGACTGCTGCAAGAAAGGAGAAAACATAGACCTGCCTGTGTCTCACCAGAAGCAAAAGCTCGGTTCTGGCTCCACTGACTGCTCCTCCTCCAGCTCAAGTGAGAGTCTAACCCACCTCCTGCAGCTCTGCATGGATCTAGTTTCAGAGCTCGGACTACCACAGGAGCTGATCGGTCACATACAGGAGATGGAGAACATGTAGTGGTTGTAGATCAGAATCACAGCAGACAATATTCTGGTTTTACAGCAGTGAAGTGCTTTTGATGTATATAATGTAAAATAGGATTTTGAGTTTCTAGTTTGTATAAGATTGTTGAAGAATGCTTGAAAATAAAAATGGCTTTGCTATATTTCACTGCATTTCTGTTCTCACATCTTTTGTTGCCCAACTAAATAAAAAAAATGTTCAAATAATCCCTATTTATTTTTGGCCATACATATATTTTTGCAATAAAGAATTGCCATTAATTTGTTCTAATATCTGGGTAATGTTTTGGCCCTTAGTAAACCAACAATAACTTCTTTAAATTCATATAAACAAAAGCATTGCCACAAAGGTAAGCTTGTACATATTTTCCCATAATTCAGAGTGGCAGAATATAACAAGAAAACCCACTGATTGGGTTAAAGGATTATGTCACCCTTAAAATGACCATTAGTATATAAATTACTCCCCACCTGTTACCTTGAATTTTCTTGAAGAAAGCGTTGTTTTTCTCTCATGCCTGTACGGAGAAGGAATAATAAAAAAACGGGAAAGTATTGATGAATTAAAGTAAATGGAGGTCAGGCAAAGAGTATAAAAGCAATATACAGGTTTAACAGCAACCAAACTATTAAAACACTTCCGCCACTACTGTCTAATGCACAGACTAGCAGCAAGCATGCGCAAGCATGGGACTAGTGCAGGGGTCAGCTACCTTTACTATCAAAAGAGCCAAAACATTTGAGCATTGTGATGAAGGTAACACAGTTTATAGTCTAAGTATATAGTATATAAGTCTAATGCAGTGAGGGCCAAAGTATAAATGTACTACGGAGTATTAGGGACACATTGAGGCAAAAAACATCTGAGATTTACAGAATAAAGTCATAATATTACGAGAAAATAAAGTCATAACTTTATGAGAAAAAAAGAAAATAGCACATAAAATTAATACTTTATAATATTATGACTTTATTCTCGTAAAACTAAGACTTTTTTCTTGTAAACTTATGACATTATTCTCATATTACGACTTTCTTTTCTCGTAAACTTCTGATTTCATTCTCATAATATTATGACTTTATTTTTGAAATCTCAGATTTTTTTTTTTTCTTCAATGTGGCCCTAATACTACTGTCGTACCATAGACCTACAACAATGATAAATAAAAATGAAAATGTAAACAATAAACAGTTATTCATTTCCATTTTTATAAATCCACAGGGAGCCACTGGAGAGCAGCTAAAGAGCCACATGTGGCTCCGGAGCCTCAGGTTTGCAGACCCCTGCACTACCCGATCAATCTACGAATTGTTTCAGTATTAACATTTTGCTAAATTATCTGTTATTTACCTTCTTTTTTAAAAAAACCCAAAAAGGAATTAATTGTTTAGTCAATAAGATGTCAGAAAATAGTGAAATTCCCAGTCCAATATTCAATTTGAAAGTCATGTAAAACAGAGAAAATCAGCAAAACATCACATTTGACAAGCTGGAAACATCGTTCCTTGGTTTGCTTTGCATAATCGAGTTTTTATCAATTAACTTGTCGACTACCCGATTAATCTACGAATTGTTTCAGTATTAAAGGTCCCATATTATAAAAAAGTGAGATTTTCATGTTTTTTTTATTATAAAGCAGGCTTAAGTCCTATAAAAATACCGTGAAAGTATCGAAACACTCAATCCACAGGGAAATACACACAGCCCGTATTCAGAAACTCTGCATTTGAAACAAGCTGTCAGGATTTCTGTCCATTTGTGATGTCACGAATATACAATATTTAGACCCTTGACACAATTTTAAACGTAAAACATTCTAAATGTGTCCCAGTTTATTCCTGGTTGCAGTGTATGTGAATGTCATCAGCTGACAGGAAGTACACATGGAACCAAGCTGTTGACTAGCAACGCAATTCTGTTGCAATTCCGTCAAAATGCGCTAAAACGGAGCATTTCAGACAGAGGCTAGATAGATAGATAGATAGATAGATAGATAGATAGATAGATAGATAGATAGATAGATAGATAGATAGATAGTAACTTTATTGATCCTGAGGGAAATTCAAGTTTCCAGCATCACAGTCTCATAGTGCAAAACATGTTAGTAAAAAGGCAGTAAAAAAGTTAGTATTGCAAAGTACAAAAACATATACCAGATATAAAAATACAAGGAGATGAAGAAAACTGTTAAAACTGAATATAGTGCAGGGCAGGGCTGGACTGCATGGCCATCTGGCATACCGGCATTTTCCCTGTGGGCCGATGTATGTCTTTTTATTGGCCCATATAATAGGATATTCGGCCCATTTCTTTTCCCTAATTGACATTGGGCCGGCCCAATCGCTCTGTGCCAGGCGGCAACAGTGAGGAGGAGAGGGAGAGAGATGAGGGAGGGAGCTCTGTCTGTATAATCCTAAAAAAGAGACAGCAGGGGCAAAAAAATGAATTATAACTGATGAATATTAGTTTATGCTAGATATCCACACTCAAAGTTTACGCCAGAGGGGCAAATTATTCCGTTTTCTTTCCTGAGATTTAAAGGTAAAATTAGAAGTTTAACATAAACATGCTGTTGCAGTGTACTTATTATTTTGTTATTTTCATTGTTTTAAAGTCACCAGAAGTCAGGAAACAAAGTCTCTGAAACTAAAACCCCCAGACCCCCAGCTTTGGTTTTCAAATCCTCTCTATTTTTGAGGTCTCAATGTTGGCGTGTACGCAAAACAACCACATTTGAAGGAATTTCTTCGAACAGAGCCTTCAACAAAACGTGGTACAGACAGCACAAATGGCCGATGATGGGGCCAGTCTGGGCCAAACTGCCAGGGCCGATTTTTTGTCCCAGTCCAGCACTTGTGCAGGGTAACAGCTGTGATACAGGACTATTAAAAAAGTGAATATAGTGCAGAAGAGACTGTTAAAACTGAATATAGTGCAGGGTAACTCCAGGCATATTCAGGCCAACAGTATGAGGAAAATAAAGTTGTTTTTTTTAACATTACAGCATGTAAACATGTTCTAGTAGAAACACAAAATACAAGTATGAACCTGAAGATGAGCACAATATTGGACCTTTAATATTTTGCTATAATTATGTCAAAACACGTTAAGGGGTTAATACTGTGAAGTTGCTAGTTTCCGAGCAGCACCTGAACGCAGCACAACAACCCTCTTTGGCGCACATGAGAATGACGTCATGCGCTCGGACCGAGCCGTGACCTGCTGCTCCGCTATGCTAGAGGTCCGTTACCGACACATGTTCACCGCGTTGAAACACCGCGAAACACCCGGTATCTACGAGATGTAACGCGTTAAACGGTGCCGGTTCAGTGAGTAGAGGAGGTGAACAGCGTGGCAGCAGTGATCCTCATGAGCTTTGGTCGGTATTTAGCAGCTTAATGTTTATATTTTAAGAGTTTACCTTCAAGCTAGCTTCAGCTAACAAGCAAAAGTGGAACTGAATCTGAGCGACGTGGTTGAGCAGCTGGAGGAGTTTGAGTCACAATAAACCCAATCGAGGTAGGTTTTTATGTCTTTATTATTATTAATAATATGGGGCAGATGAATGTGCAATGTGTTGTCATTGTTGCTGCTTCCTTTTTATTGTATTTACATGAACAATGTAGCTATGATTGAAGCTAATTTCACACCACATGTGTGCTGTAAACAACATAGTAGCAGGTGTTGCAACAGAATCAGCTGTAATGTCTGTGCAAAAATAGATTGTCTTAATATTTTATCACCTATTTTGATAGGTGTTACAAATTTTTTATTTATTTATTTTGCACAATTTAAGACTATACAACATAACAAAGGTAAACCATCATATTATTTATCACATATGAAATATATCTTCAGATTATGGTATTATACAGTGCAGGAAGAGGCAAAAAAAACACTGGGCTTATCTGAAGCGTCCACCTAAAGACAAGATTAATATAAAGAAATAATATGACTGCATAATAGTGATAACAAACAATTAGGACAAGATATATGTCAGACCATTATTATCCATTATTATTATTATTATTATTATTATTATTAATAATAATATACACCAAAATGTAATAGCAGGTGTTACACCAGAATCAGCTGTAATGTTAATGTTAATATTTTATCACCTATTTTGATAGGTGTTATACATTTTTTTTTTTTTTATTAATTTATTTTGCACAATTTAAGACTATACAACATAACAAAGGTAAACCATCATATTATTTATCACATATGAAATATATCTTCAGATTGGGTTAGGACAGTGGATACAACTGTGGATATAACTGTTGGGCTCCCAACAGGTTTAAGAAATTATATATATTTGTTTGTTGTTTTTGTTTTGTTTATTTATTTTTGCACAATTTAAGACTATACAACATAACAAAAAAATAAAAATAAATTAATATAAAGAAATAATATGACTACATAATAGTGATAAACAATTAGGACAAGATATAAATAATAATTATTATTATTAATATGGGGAGTGACAGTTTTAACAGTTTTCTTCATCTCCTTGTATTTTTATATCTGGTATATTTTTTTGTACTTTGCACTACTAACTTTTTTACTGCCTTTTTAATAACATGTTTTGCACTACGGAACTGTGATGCTGGAAACTTGAATTTTCCTCGGGATTAATAAAGTTACTATCTATCTATCTCTCTATCTCTCTCTCTATCTCTCTCTCTATCTATCTATCTATCTATCTATCTATCTATCTATCTATCTATCTATCTATTTATCTATCTAATAACAACAATAACAATACAGTAAATATATAAAAGATGAGTGTGTGTGTGTTGCGTGGAAGTGATTGTTAGTGTTTGTGAGGAGGATATTGATTTAAATTTCTATGAATAATAATTGTGTCCTCTTTGAGTTTAGATAGTGTCAGACATTTTTGATAGATGTTAACCAAATAAATGTGACCACATTTAGATACAGAGAGAGTAGTAACATCTATCATAATACAGTATGTGATTTATTGTAACACCTGTTGTATCACACAGTGAGGAGTGTTTTCTCGCATTCATTCAGTGATGTTGTACATTTGTGCTTTTAAGGTATCAACTCTATAACAAGACATGAACATGGTTGCTTCCTCTCTTTAGCAGCAGCTTGACCCCTCGTCATCATGAACTCCTGAAATCTTCAGGCTTCAGCGACTCATCCGGTCGCTTGCGGTTGTTTTTGTGGACCGGAGGTCACCGTTCAGACGACTGTCCTCCCGAGCAGAGGGAGCGAGCAGATGGGGAACAGTTGCTGTCGCGCTGAGAGTCCCTGTGGCAGTGCGGAGGAAAGAAGTGGTTTGCTGAAAGATGACTCGAAGGTCACGGTGCCCACGGGTGACACACTTGTGGTGGGGACCTGTGGTCCTGAAGGAGATGATGACATCAGGTGAGATAAACATTGCTGTATTGTATGATTGACAACATTACAACATGATCTGGTGACATGGTGTTTCCTCGAGCAAACTTCAGGGGGAAAATCAAAAAGTAATTTCATAATTGCAATTCAGCAGCGAGTTACGTCCTCAGAGGTATTTTCATGATCCCACAGATGTAGAGTAAACCTTTAATGTCCCAGTGGCCAACAAATACAGAAAAATACGGCAGTGAATAAAACAAAAATTGATCCAAAAAAATACACGCTGTCACTTCTGGCATTGTCACTAATCGCCAGCCCCACTTTGAGAAGGTGGCTACTAAACAAAGCCAGAAACCAGGAGGACCCTCTGTTGCATCCACAGTTGCTAACACGCTAAATCACATTATGTTTAAAAAGCCAGTAACTAATCTAGAGAAGGAAACCCCCCAACAATGGAAACAATGACATCACTGCTGACGGAGCTAACAGTGCTTACCTGAGGGGGAACCGGAGGATGGGTTACTCCTCTATATCTTTACATAGCAAATAGTTGTTCGCTGCTATTAATGCTCTGAATATCTCATAGACGAACTTTAAAAAAAAAAAATTCAGACTGGGATCATAGCAAATCTTAGAACTGACTCAATAAAGGAAGTGAAGAACACTTTATACAAAGACTTGTCAGTGTTAAAACTAACTTTTTAAGGAAGCTTTCTTGTGCTGTCTGTTGGTTTTGACTCAGACAAATGTCAGATCATGAAATTTCCTTTAAAGATGTGACTCACTTCTGGATAACACGTTAAAAAAATTAGAATTTCCCCCCCTAAGGTTTGCGTAGGTTGTGTTATATGACCAAAACACAGAGTAACATAAGGTGGGCTAAGGTTACAAATAGGGCTGGGGACTTCCAGAGGTTCTTCCAGTGGTTGGTAGGGGTGTCACGGTTCTCCAAATTCACGATTCGATTTGACTTTCAATTTTAAGGTCACGAATGGATTCGATTTTCGATTTCAACATGCCGTTGTTAGACTATGGAGTCTTGATTCGTAAAGATCAACGGATCATTTGTTTTATGCCATGAAAACAGTCATTTACACTTTCAAATTCTTCTTTAAAAAGAGAACTGAACTCCCTTTTTATTTAGAACGTGTTTAAAAGATTTGACTACAATATGAAAAGCTGCATTTTTTCAATATCGGTAGTGCAGAGCTGCTAACTAAAGATGACTGTTTTGATTATACATTTCCCACTTCCTCCCCACATTACAGAGATAATGTCGAAACATGTTGCTGCAAAATCTTATCTATGATATCTACTTTTGTTTCCTGTTTTATGAAAAGGTTATTACACAATATATCAAAGCTGCAACTGAGTTAGGTATTGAATTTAGGGTTTGAAGGATGTTATTGTTGTATGATGTGACGTTGCTCATCCTCTCTCTGTGTTCTGTCATTCAGGAAAATACCTGATGAGGCCACTATAAAGGTGAAGGAGGCTGTGCAGGTGAAGCAGAGTCCCGAGGTCGCAGAGACGGAGCCCAATAACACTCAGGAGAATGGACCCTTGCAGAAGGAGGTCATACAAACAGCAGCACCTTCTCCCAACAAAGGGTCTGAACTCGAAGAAAACTCCACCAGAGTACAAGATGAAGATATGAAGGACCGTCCTGCAGACAGTGGACAAGCTGAGCTCCTGCAATGCACTTTAAACTCTCTGCAGAAACAAAACGCCACCGCTGATTGGGAGGTTTTTACAGCAACAAATGCGGCACCAGAAGAAGAAAATGCGGCACCAGAAGAAGAAAATCCAGCCTCAGCGCTGGACACAATCCCCGTCAGCAGCTCACCAACAGCAGAGGCAGTTTGCCCTGAAAACCACACTGAGACAAACCCAACAAGAGAGCACATTACATTGGACACTGCTCATGATAATGAAGAAGAGGCCGGCTCCATAATCAGTATTGAAAAGGCTGTAGTCGAGCCACCAGTGGAGTTTGCTCAAAACAATGAAGTGTTATCCGTGCCAGACCCTCAGCTCACTGCGGCAGCTTGTCAGATGTCGTCCATCTCTGCGGTCGGTCAGGAGAACGACAAAGAGTCTGCGAGCTGGTGAGTCACATGGCTAGACAAACTGTACGGTTTCTGTTTCTGCTGCTATTTTGGATGTTGGTTAAAAAGGCAAGCCATAATTTCACTCCGTTTGGCTAGTTCGGACTAGCCAAACGGAGTGAAATTCATACTTTTGGTTCGTTATCTATTTATTTTGGTTCGGTATCACAGTGCACAAAAAAAATGTAATTGCTGAGGGGCGTGTACAAAGGGGCAAGGCCGACGTTTTTCCGCTTTGTCTCGGCACTGATCTACTGTGTGCACAAATCCCTTCTCCTCCAGTTTATCTTGAATGACTTTATAAACATCACTAGACTTTATTTAGCATATTCTGTATGTTCTCTTCGGCCCAGATGTCAAGCAAACATCAGACTACTGCAGAAGTCCAGGTCCGTCCTCTCCCACTCATGTTAACCTGGCGTTTACTGGTGTCCAACTCAACAAATGCCTGCGCAGGCAGCCCATAATCCCCTGCGGTTTGATTCACATTCTGCAATTTGTTCGTATTATGTTCTCACTGCAATCGAACCGCACTAGAGTTCGCTTGGAAACGGTAAGAGACGCTTGCGAGAGGGTGGTCTCGGACCGTTTCCAAGCGAACTCTAGTTGTTTCTGTCCACACCAGATAACGATTACTGCGTTCACAACAGCCCAAACGAACCGCACCAGAGTTTGATTAAAACAGACTAAATGTTGGCTCGTGAAAGCGCCCTTAAAATGTTTTTAATGATCTGACAACTATAGACCAGTGGTTCCAAATCTGGCGGTTCAGTAGCAAGTTAAATATGACGGGTTGGATGGATGATTCTCTTCTCTTCCTCGTAGCTTTAAAAGGATAAAAAAGACGAAAAACATTTCTACGACACAAAAAGTTACCACTAGGAGTGTTTCCTCAGATTTTCCTCATCTTTTTCTAGTGAATTAATTGATAATTTTACCTCTTAAGTTCACTTAAACATATTAAAATGAAACAAATCAGAGAAGGAATAATTACTCTTTTGTTGAACTGTTTGCATCCTGAACCAGACAACATATCATGTGATTTTTCATGACCTCAGAAGATACCATAGTAGTATATTTATACTGGAAGGAGGAGGTGGCTGTTTCTGTATTTACAGTGTTTTTACTATGTCGTCTGAGTCAGGCTGGAAAACATGCAAGATGTCGTTATATCGTACGCAAATAGCTTTATTTTGCACCACATTATATGGTAACGGCCATCGAGGGCAGTGTTGCAAAATCAATGAGCAGTGTGATGAAGTACTTTGATTTGTTGTGAATAAAATACACTGTCGCATAAATAGAAATTACAGTACAAAAATATTCATATCACAAAACCCTGCTTCTGTACAATCCTGCTGTATACTTATTAATATCTTTCTCCTGTCATTCTGTGTCTAGTGCTGTGACGGAGGATTCAGAGATTGGCAGTTCTTCAGTGTGCACGGAGGGCGGCGGTCCTGAAGTCATAAGAAGCCATGATGTCTGTGAGTCCTCTCCTGGGTCAGAGCCCTCGGGACTCAACCACAGTGGTGAGGAGCGAGACGCCGCCAACTGTGTCAGGGAGCCAGAGGCCACAGCCCCGGCAGACGCCAGCGACAGGTCAGTGAGTTTGCAGATTGTGACATCAAAACAACACGCTTGTTTACGTCAACTGTGTACTTGTGTTTTTGAGAGCCTTCCTGTGGCCACTAGGGGGCACATAAACGCCACAGCTGGTTGTATAAGCAAGATGATTTATTACACACCACTAGTATCCTTCTATGTTTCATGATATAAAATGTCATTTATAATATGAGTTCAAGCAAAGTACCAAACATGTTTTCTCTCTCCAGCTCAAAGTCCGATCAGGATGCACAGCCAGATGTTGAGTGCACAACTTCAAGCTCAAAGGAAGTCACTTCCTCAGAGGACATCAAACAGGATATTGCAGAGGAAACGATCCTGAAAGGACAGGACGAAGATGGAGATGTTCCCAAAGCGAAGGAGGACAATGAGATGAAGGAAGAGGCGGAGAACGCTCCAACAGAGGCCGAGGAGATTCAGGCTGGGAAAGATACTGAGATTCAGGAGGTAACTGGAGAAGAGGAGCATGATGTGAAGGCTGATGAGATACCCGTCACAGCGAGAGATGGCCTCGGTAACAGGTTTGTCATGATCATTTTTTTAGATGCTTTATAGAGTGAACATCACATCATTGTTCAAAACTGTGTGGCAATGTAGACCATGTGTCTAATCTTCAGCTTTGAAAGATGTTAAGGCCCAGACATACCAAACCCACATCAAAAAACTAGCGGCGACAAATACTGACTGCTGCGTCGCCTCACGTCGCCTTTGTCTTGGCCAAAAAGTTGCACTCAAACACACCACAAAGACGACACCGAACAGCCATCTACAGCACACGTTTTGTGCCTGCTTGAGAGGAAATAACTCTCCATACCAGCAGGTTACGGTAGTCTGTATTCGTCATTCAAAAAGGGAAACCGGAAGACCGAGGACGACGGGTATACAAGCCGTTGTTATGATACAAACATGAAACAAAGCGGCGTTTGTTGACCATTTTCACATCACTCTCACTCACCACTTAGCTTCATTCCAGATGGCCGTGTCGCTGTGAAAATATCTCTGTATTGGAATGATCAGATGAGATGAAGATGAAAAATTAGAAGAGCCTTCTGTGTTTGCTTTCCTCACTTCCGTTTCTCTTCTCGTGCACTGATTCGTTTAACCTGAACAGCCAATCAGAGTGATTTCTCTCACCGACGAGCTACGCAGCCGATTCAACATGCCGAATCGACCAAACAGCCTCTAACACGGGCAGACTAGAGCCGACGGTGCGGGACACACTGAAAAAACTGGGCTGACAGACGCTCGCCGACTGCTCGAAACTGGTGTGTCAGGGCCTTTACACATCATCCCCAAAGACATCGTTAAAAACGTGGTTGTGTTATTGTAATTTCTGCTTGCGCATAGTGGTACGCCACAAAGTCATTTGTAAAAAAACATGAGAAAAATGTAGGTATTTTGGTGTTTGTTATCATGGTTTGGAAGAAAGTTAGGTTAAGGTTGTTTTATTGTCAACAAATCCCATAAGATGACCAAAACCAACAATGTGTTAGTCTGTCTCTCCACACTTTCTGCGCCTGTGGCTCTCAGTGCCAAGTTCATTTTTTTGTTGCTAAGTTATTTCTTAAAATAGCTGGGCACTGTGGAGCAAACATTACTTAACTTAAGTAAATAGTGCATTCCATCAGGGACTATTTTCAGCTGCAGATTAATATCAATTTGGTGCACTTGTGAGTATTTGCAGCAGCAGGATGGTGTATCTGGGATTAACTCAAAATAAACTACTCTCTCCATGTTCATGAATTGAAGAAACATGTCACCCAGTGCAACAGTGTGGATCACTCATGTGTTTCAATAGTTTTGGGGCAACAATGGAGCTCTATGGCACAGAGGAAGAAGACATATCAGGCTTTGTACACACAAGAATACTTGTCAGTAGGATCAATTCATTGTTGGTTTTGATCTTTTCACAAGAGTTGTTGACAATAAGAATAATACAAATCATAGCCAGCCTTATGCATGAAGTATCGTACTTAGAGTTCAGTCACTTAAGTGTTTTTTTCTCCTTTTTTAGTGAAGAAGACCTGTACAGAGGAGCCGAGGAGCTGTCGGCATCACAAAAAAATAAACCAGAAACTACACGTAAGAACATCCAAATCACACATCTACACCGAACAACAATATACAGTAAATGCATCCAAAATATGCACACAAAACACTTGTTTCTCTCAAATCTTGTGCAGATATGTGTTGTTTGTGTGTTAGTGAACACTCCTCCTTTGCCAAGATCATCCATCCACCTGACAGGTGTGGCGTATCAAGATGCTGATTAAGCAGCATCATTATTACACAGATGTTCCTTAGGCTGGTCACAATAAAAGGCCAGTCTATAATGTGCAGTTTTATCGTCAAAAAAAGAGACTTATTAGGCACTGAACTATGGATTTCACATGGCTAGGGCTACAGATATGTATTATTTGGTCACAGATACCCCAAACAACAAGGGGGGAGTTGTGAGGCCGATTAGATTTACTGCCTAATTCTCGTAAATAACATTGGAGATGACTTATGGTTGTGAAATGAACCTTCAATTCATGGGCAACAGCTCGGGTGGAAATTCCCACCGTCAGCAAGTATTTAATACTATTATCAACATGGGAGTGGGAAAATATGCTTGCTTTGTAAAGGGGAGACTCGTCGGTAACCATGGAACCCATTTTCATTCACATATCTTGAGGTCAGAGGTCAAGGGACCCCTTTGAAAATGGCCATGCCAGTTTTTCCTCGCCAAAATGTAGTGTAAGTTTTGAGCGTTATTTAACCTCCTTCTCGACAAGTTAGTTTGACATGGTTGGTACTAATAGATTCTTTGGGTTTTCTAGTTTCATATGATGCCAGTATCTTCACTCTCGCTTTAACACTGAGCCCGCTACAACCTAAAAATCACATGTTGCATTAATCCGTTAAAGAAATTAGTGGGGTTTCCGTTTACGCGGTTATCATCACGTTAACTTTGACAGCCCTAAAAATAATACATACTATCGTATAGCAAAACCTGTTCTGCATGTAAAATGAAAATATGTCACCATGTTATTAGTCAGCTGGTTGCAGTAAACAATATCTGAAAGTTTTCCTCTCAGCACAAAAGTTATTCAGGAAAACGTTTAAAAATGCCAAAAATAATGTGGAGTATGCACTTTGTCACGGTCAGCCAACGTTTCTGGTTACGTCTGGCATCTGGAACGCTTGGAGGTCGGAAGTCGGAAATTTCAACTGGGAAAAACCTCCGGGGTTGTCTGGAACGCAGCATTAGAGCGGCCTTTTATTGTGACTGGCCCGAGGAACACCTGCGTAATAATCTTGCTGTTTAATCAGCATCTTGATTCGTGCCACACCTGTCTGATGGATGGATGATCTTGGCAAAGCAGACTTGCTCACTAACACGGATTTTAGCAAATTTGTGCACCACAGTTGAGAGAAGTAAGTCTTTTGTGTGAATAGGAACTTTTATTTCAACTCGTGAAAAATGGGAGCAAAAACAAAAGCGTTTATATTTTTGTTCAGTATTGAAAATGCATCCGAGATTTCACACACTACTTTTGTTTTGTCATGTAAAATACAGACAATAGTCCCCTTTTGTTCCTCTCACTCTCCTCTCTCTTTCTCAGTCTTAAAGGTGGAGGACAGATGCAGTTTGGCGCCGGCGGTGGACATCCTGTCTTACAGTGAGAGAGAGTGGAAAGGAAACACTGCCAAAAGTGCTCTCATTAGAAAGGTCGGTGCCGGTAGCTCCTGGGAAGAAGTGTTTCAGATTTAGTTTTTATGTATTTTTCCCACATGAATGGGCTAAGAGGCTTCCTGTGGTGTCCCGTGTGTGCTGCTGCAGGGTTATAAAGAGATGTCCCAGAGCTTTGGTAGCGTGAGGAGAGTGAGAGGCGACAACTACTGCGCTCTCAGAGCCACGCTGTTCCAGGTGTTCTCCCACAGCACCCAGCTGCCCGCATGGCTGCAGGAGGACGACGACATTAACATGGTAAATACTCACTTAACGAGATGGTATCAGTTGACCATTTGCTAAGCCCCATGCCCCTTAGTTACCGTTGCTATGCATGTCAAGCGTTCTGTTCTGCCAGTGAGCCTTGAGCTCATTTGAACACAGCTGAAATCTCATCTCCACATTTTAATTGCAGCTTCTGAAGCAACTGGAGGCCCAGGAAGGTCTGATAAGTCAGTGGACATTTCCTGGAGAGTGCGTGCAGGCAGAGGGGTCAGGAGATGCCACCCCGCAGCTGAAAGTCTACATGGAGCTTCTTCTGAATAAGGTACTGGCTGCGTATCTGCTCAGAACACATGCACACAGTGAGAACGTTTTTTAAAGACACAGCGAGTAAACCGCAGCACTTTATTTATGTCGTCTGAGGACACTGAGGGCATTGATACTCATCCACGGAGCTTTTTAGTTGTGATTGCTACCATATGTTAAAGGGAGGTAGTCTTCTAAATGCTGCACTGCTCCGTCTCTGTGTCATTAACACAGCCTGGTAATACCGGACCCTCAGCCTCAAAGAAACTGTTTCTACTGTTAAAACCACAGAACCTCTTTACTGTAACTGTATGAGGCCTCGAGCAGGTTTTATGGTCAGTCACTGGAATTCTAGTGTTTACCTCTCATGAAAGTCAGACCTCTTTTGCTTTATGAGAGGTAACTGTGTGCTGGTTTTGTGGCCGACATTATGAATTTGCACTGTGTTGTGTCATTCTGGTCTGTGCTGCTTCCACAAAGATTCCTTTTTTATTTGCACTAATGTGTGTGCAAGGAATGAGGAAAATGGATATCCAATAGAGTGCTGCAGGAATCCAGGAGTCCTAAAACCCGGAAATGAGTCGGCATTTTTGCTCTTCCAGCTCCCTCCTCTCGAAGTCAATGTTTTTTTTTTAATGGGTTTCTGTCTAGATGCCTGAAATATGGTCTGTGGTTAACACAAGTTGAAGAGATTTTAATGTTTTGTTCTATGATATATAAAATACATCTGTAAATATCCCACTCGTGAATTTTGAAACCTTTACTTGTCTTCAAAAAGGCGGTTGCTAACAAGTGGCTAAATGAGACTCGGGGCCCTGTTCAGACCTGTCATTAACATGCGTCTTGGGTGATCTGATCACAAGTGGACAGCTCTAAGTCCGCCTGTTCACACCTGGCATTAGAATGCGTCTCGAGTGACCACTTGTGATCCGATCTCACTTCCCCTGCTCTATATGCAAATAAACACTTAGTAAACACATGGCTAATACAGCCGACGTTGTGACGTAATATTACTAAATTCTGGTACATTTGATTAACATCAAAATAAACACAGACGCATCTCAGACAGTATGATAATAATGCACTTCCCGTGCCTAGTCTGATAGTCTGTAGATATGTAGCCTATAGATAAGATATATTTAAATAAAATACAGTTGTACCGACAGAATACAGTAGAGCACAGAGGCCGTTTCCATGTGAGGCTTGCACCTGTCTGTCTGTTCACCTGAGGAGCACAGTGAGACCCCGCGGATCCAAGCAGGACATCAGTTGAGTAGGCGGTCCTTCGATGTGGCCCAGGAAACATTGGCGTACACACTGCTAAAAGGATGTGGCCCACCTCTGAAGGTGGTCTGAGCGGTCGGATCTCAATGCGTCTCGAGTGCGTTCACACCCGTACTTAGAGCTGTCCACTTGTGATCCGATCGGCCATGTTAACACATGGTCTGAACAGGAGCCTATTGAACGTCATCACGCCGAACACTAGTCCGCCTTTAGCTCAGTGGTGGTGACGTGAAGTCATGCGATCGTGGTGCAGCTTTTTACTTCTGGCGATTCTGCATTTACGCTTCAAAAATCATAAAAGTGGTGTTCAGTCGTGAAGATCATCTTGCTGAACCAAAGTATCATAAATGTTGGTTTGCCACAGAGCTCATTTTCTGGAATAATATTGGCGTTTTGTCTAGGAACCCAGGGCGATTCTAATATCCTGGTTGGTCTACAAAAATATGTCAACCCTGCAGCACTCTATAGGCCTTCAATAAATCCCAGTTTGGTGAAACCGATTTTTGTCTTATTTTGTTTGACAATAACAGTAAAAACTGAACAGACAACTGCAGCAAATCCTCACATTTGTAAAGCTGTAACCAGCAAATGTTTGGCATTTGTACTTATAATATATAAATGACTTCAATGATTACATGCTCATCAAAAACAGTTAGTGATTTAACTCCTATCGATTTGTTTTCCAGTGGCGGGCAGCAGTGGACTGCTCCTCCGCTGCGGAGCGGCAGCAGCTGTGCGAGCGAGTGTTTCAGGGAGGAGAAGAGGAGCTGGGGCTGCTGGAGGCGCTCAAGCTGCTGATGCTGGGCAGAGCGGTGGAGCTGCACGGCTGCATGCAGGCCGGCGGAGACGTCCCGCTCTTCTGCTGGCTGCTGTTCGCCCGGGACTCGTCCGACTGCCCGCGCTCCTTCCTCTCCAACCACCTCAGCCACGTGGGCCTCAGCGCCGGGCTGGAGCAGGTAGGAGAAACCGCAGACTCGCTTCAACAGGCATTTAAAGACATGATTTACTGGCTGCATACAGTAGCTTCCTGGCAGGTAGGGAGCATTTACATCAAAGCTTTTATGGAAAACAACATACTGGAAACTAGCTGCTGGGATTTTCTCAGCCGTTTGAATCCATTTCCGCTGAATTAACAGTTGTCATGCATTAACGAACAAAAACAACAACAAATGTTGGGTGTCACGAGATCAGGGCGTGTAAGGTTCTTATAATCTGAGACCTGAACAGTGAAACATGCTGGTGCTTGTCCTGTTTTGAAGCTGTAACCTCGGGGCTGAGGACGCTACAGGAAAGACAAGCTGCTGTTTGCTTTTAATTGTTATTTTCACATTTTCAATAAAGGAAACCCTACCCATATATATGCTTTAGCAGCTGATGCATTGTAAGCCGGGCTTTTCTGTAACCGTGCTATTATCTCCCTGCCAGGTGGAGATGTTCTTGCTGGGCTACGCCTTGCAGTGCACCATTCAAGTTTACAGACTGTACAAGGCCGACACAGAGGAGTTCATCACCTACTACCCAGATGACCACAAAGATGACTGGCCCTCCGTGTGCCTCGTCACGGAGGACGATCGTCACTACAATGTGCCAGTTGTAGAAGCTGCAGAAGAAGAACTACACGAGCAGCTCGACTCGAGCTGATTGACTCTGCAGAGAAATCTCCTGCCATAAAAAAATAAATAAAACACTCCTCAGGTCGATCAAGATGAATACATTTACGCCAATTAGAGGAATAGTTGGACGTTTTGGGACATTTGCTTTCTTGCTGAGAGTTTGACGTGAAGATCAATACCACTCATGTCTGTCCGTTAAACATGGAGCTACAGCGAGCGGCTGGTTATCTTAGCTGAGCACAAAGACTGCAAACAGGGGGAAACAGCTAGCCTGAGGCCCGGATCAGATAGAGCGTGTTTTGTTGAATACTCGATTCTGATTGGTCAATCACGGCGTTCTACGATCTGTTATTTCTTTATAGCAGACCGTTGCTATGTTTAACAGACCGTTGCTATGGGTGCAGTTCTGATGTCGGATTCCGACGGACCGGTTTTGTGTCAAATTATCGATTTCTTAAGTAAGTAGCTGTGTAATAAGCGGGATAATGTACGGCTAGCGGGTCATTGTTGTGAAATAAACCCTGTATGGTACGGAGCGTTCACACTAATCAAACCAACTGGACTTTGGTGTCACTTTGGCCCCGGATCCCTGATGTGAAAGCACCCAAAGAGACCCGGGATGCACCTCAAGGACTGTCTCCAGTCTTTGTGCTAAGCCAAGTTAACAGGCTGCTTGTATTGCTTCGTATTCAGCGCACAGACATTAGAGTGGTATCAATCTTCATATCTAACAAGAAAGCAAATGAGCGTATTTCCTTTAAAAAAAACTAAATATGCTGATTTGAGACCCTGTACAAGATGTGGTTTACACACTTTTGTACACACTGTACTGTATACAGAGTTTTCTATTTGGCTATGTGTACATATATGTGCATCTGATATTGCGAGATCATCTCAGTTAAGTCCAAATTAGTTTGCAGGGTGTCAGTTTGACTTTCAGGTGGGAAAAAAAAGCCCAAATTTTCAACCTTTTTTTTTTTGTTTTTACATTTTTCTCTGTAAAATCCTGATCAAAACACAAGCTGCCAACAGCGCCAAAATGATTAGATGGTTGGTGTTTACACTGGAATTTGGGCACTTTAATTTAATATTAATTTATTTGTTTTCATTGTGTAAAAAAAAAAAAAAATGCATTTTAAATCGAGTGAAATGAGTGAGCTTAGTCAAGTGAGGGTTTGGTGATTTATCAGGTTTAACAACAGCTCAGCTCCGATCGGAGGACTCGGAAGATGAATCGCAGCCTCTGTGTCAGAGGTGTGGTTTGTGATGTTGTGTGTCAGTGTGTATGTGTGTGTCAAACTAAATGTGTAACATGTTGCCTTTAACCAAGCTGTTCTGAAGGGAAAAACGTGCCAATGTTGCTGCAAATACTGGCAACAGTCCCGACCACCAGCCACTGGATTCAGTCGTAAACGCTCGCTTGGTCCTCCATGTTGCCTTAGAACTAATGCACAATAAGGATGAATGTTGGTTATTAGTGATGAGAGGCCATTTTCTTGCCCTAATTCCAGAGCAGGCGAAGGTGATCTGTTAGCAGTTAAACATTGATTATTGCCGTCTGCAGGAATGTTTCTTTCTCTGTCAGATGTTTGGATGGCAATTTAGATCAAACGAAAGTACAATTTTTGTAAATTTCTTTGGTTTGTATCGGCTTGTTACAGCTTTTCCTAATTTTGAGAACAGAAAACATGAATTTGAACTGAAGTTTCGCTACAGAAAATGACACGTTACGTCTGTTTGGGGTCTCATAGACTCCATCTGTCAAACATGGTTGAATACAATGGATTTTCCTATGCTCTAAATCTGTGATTGGTGTGGACTGTACTTTATTTGAACCTGTTAAGCTCCATCCTTTGGGAAAAAACGCCTAAAATAACTACCCAACATTAATCGGGACTAGCTCCTCATCCATGACGCTTAGATGCATATAGCTGGTCTCATTTGAATATGAATAAATTGTAAGTAAACTAAACTATATTACCATGGAGAAGCATTAAAAAAAATATTTTTTATCCTCAACAAGTATAAAATCTTAATTTCAAAGGCAATATCACTATTATAACAAAAATCCCATAGATAATGATGCAACTGAATATTCTACTCTTCACTACAACTAATTCAATAATTAAATTAGTGTAATGAAAATACACAATTAATGATACAATTCATAGAGATATACTCAGGCGCTCCATGTTTTACTCATGTATATTGTATACATACTGTTTACTTCAAAATATTCACATTTAAGAAGCTGGAATCAGAATTTGGACTTTTTTCTTAAAGAATTACTCTGATTAATTTAATAGTTGACAACTAATCGATTAATGGTTGTAGCTCTAGTAGTAGGATAACAAACTACATTTGTTTTGTCTGTCAATGACTTTTTGGCAAGCAAAAGAAATGTGTTCATGCATAGCACCATATAAACAGGAAATAGTTCCTTATTTGGTGTAATAACACGCTTTATGGTTATTTCCGTATTTTGTCACCTTCATCAAATGTGCAAAACTGGTTTGTGTTAAAGACGGGGAGGATACTTCTCTACATACTGGCTTATTTTATAGGTAGGTTATTTTCAAATTCCTATTTTTATGCATACAGCAGTGGGGTCTAGGAATGTATTTCAGGCAAAAATATGATTTGGTAATCAATGGGAACTAGTCAATCATTTCTCAAAAATCAACAATTTTTTTTTATAATTTAATGACTATTTGGGATCCCAAACAATGAGTTCCTTAAAGCCAATGTCAACAAAACAAGGGTTAATAATAAAGCAATTTATTTGCCAAATAAGAATGCCTATACAGTATATACAGTACGTACGACAGTCTGAATACTACCAGGAAAATGCTTGGCAAAACAAAGTAGATGGACTCCCAGACTGCATGGAAAGTGAACAATCATAACTGTATTCTGTAACACACGCAATGATATAACGAGGGATTCCTGACCCCTCTGGGCAATTAAATATACACATTGCATTACCTATAGAAAACAACAATAATCTGTACACCGTTGTATGTAAAATACGATTGCACAACCCAACAAGTCCCATAACATGTCTATATTTGAATTCAAGCAAGGCCCTTGCCGCTTAGTCTTGATAAAATAACATAAAATAATGAACTCTGTATTTTTGGCAACTCCACTAGCACTCGACAAGACGTTTTTTCATCCTCGCTGCTGAGGAGGAAGAGTTCTCCCGCGTCGTTTTCCCTTGTTTACCAGTAAACATGATGGTTGTTAATACACCGGCTTGATGTGATGATGCAAAAACTATGAGAACTGAAGAAAAGGTCGGAAGACATCACGGTATTTACACTGATGGATGAACACTTGGAGGTGCATGGCTTTCTTTACAGTGTGCGTTTTTTTTAGTGGTGTGTGGTCGTCACTCTTATTCAAAGTCTGTCGGGGAGAACCTCTGAAACCAAACAATACTCGGGTCCTCTCTCTCTCCTCTCCAGCACTGTAACACTCCTCTTCAGCAAAGTCCCACATGGAGTGTCGGCTTCACCAGTTCGCTTCACCAGTTCACTCCTCCTGCTCCTCCTCCTCCTCCTGGAGCTCCTCGATGGCGTCCATCTGCGTCCTGGAGCACACCTCGCTCATCGGGGCGGCGTCCTCGCCCTCCACCACCAGCTCACTGGACATCTCGTTGTTTTTCTGCAGAAACGGCAAGAAAGAAATCCTTAAAAGATTGCCTGAATCTACAGTTTAACTGGTTGAGTAATCCAGTCCTCACATGAACATGATAGTATAAAGAGCATGCAGAGCCTCCTGAAACCAATAACATCATATGCTTCTGGTTATCTGCACTAACTAATTACAAACTGGAAACACAAATTGGAATATTAGAAGAGTCGTATGTGAGGACAGTAGGCTCTTTCTGAAAAAGGTTAAGTGGGAGCATAACCTTTATGATCTGAACAGTCACGTGTTTCTAAGTGGGAGCATAGAAACACGTGACTGTTCAGATCATAAATGGAGTATATTGTTCTGCATCATGTGCAATTCTCCCGTCAATGAGGGAGTAATATGTGTCAGTATGGAAGTACAGATATGAAGGATGTTTGAATCACTCTTGGTATTACAGGAATAGTTCAACATAATACATTTTATTGCTGCAAGTTAGATGAGAAGATCCATAAGATATCTGTCCGTTAAATATGAAGCTACAACCAGCAGCCAGTTAGCTTAGCACAAAGACTGGAAACAAGTGGAAGCAGCTAGCATGGCTCGGTCCAAAGGTAACAACAGTTTCTTTCTTTAAAAGGAATAAAGTAAAGCTGTTGCCAACAACACTCTATTTTAAAAGATATCTTGGACTTCAAACTACTGTTCTTTAATATAACCCTGTAATAAATAAAATAATGACAGATGCTTTAACAGGATGCTTCCTGTAAGAAGGTCATTTTTACTTATTGAGCACAATTATTAGGGAAGATGAGAAAAAAACTGATTGTCCTGATTTAGCTTTGTAGCTGTATCGCCACTAATTTCTTTAACGCATTAATGCAAATTGTGATTTTTAGGTTGTAGCGGGCTCTGATTTAAAGCTAGAGTGAAGATACTGGCATCATATGAAACAAGAAAACCTAGCTTGTTGCAAAGGAAGTTAAATAACGCTCCAAATTTTTGCGAGGAAAAACTGTCATTGCCATTTTCAAAAGGGGTCCCTTGACCTCTGACCTCATGATTTGTGAATGAAAATGGGTTCTATGGGTACCCACGAGTCTCCCCTTTACAGACATGCCCACTTTATGATAATCACATGCAGTTTGGGGCAAGTCATAGTCAGCAAGTCAGCACACTGACAACTGTTGTTGCCTGTTGGGATGCAGTTTGCCATGTTATGATTTGAGCATATTGTTTATGCTAAATGCAGTACCTGTGAGGGTTTAATTGATTTCCAATAATAAATATATACATACATTTGCATAAAGCAGCATATTGACCCACTCCCATGTTGATAAGAGTATTAAATACTTGACAAATCTCCCTTTAAGGTACATTTTGAACAGATAAAAAATGTGCAATTCATTTGTGATCAGTTACTTCCATATTCAAACTAAATACAATGCTCATAATAAGTGAGCGACATGCTGATGGGATTTGCAGAAAGCAACAGAATAAGGTGTGCACTCTCATGTTTGCAATGACCTCAACGCAGGTGTTCTCACCTGTTGTCGATAAACATAGCACGCTGCTATGGCAACCATTGTCGACTCTCCTATGAAACCGGCCAGGAGGGAACCAACCCCGAGCGTGGCCCCGTGAACCCTGAAATACAAAGGATCATAATGACGCATTATTTTACAAGTAAGGAAGTGAATCATCCTTCTGTTCCTGTTTCCAGGAGTAAAAAAGGAATCAGAATATAAAAACATTCTACCAGAATAACCCACCATACTGTGTGAAATGGCACAGTAAGCCTGAGTCACAGTGCTGACCTCTGTGACCCTGACACTGTTCTCTGAAGTGTTGACTTACCCCATATAAGGCAGCACAACTAGACTGGTGATGAGGACAATGATGCGGAGAACCGAGCTGGGGGCCAGCACAAAGGTCTTTTTCAGGGTCATGAGCCATCCAGTCAAATGAGCCCGAACAGTCACTGAAAACAGACACAAAGTGGAAACATCACCCCACTGGTCCGAGCTACGCCTCGACTAAACCCGCAGCAGGAAGGAAAAAGCAGCTTGAAAAACATCTAATGGAGTGTCTTACCTGGCAGCGGAAAGAAGGAGAAGATTCGTAGCGGGACCACACAAAGCTCAGCGAAAGCGAACTCCACCCCGATGATATCAACCAGGATCTTCTCTGATATGTGCGGAGTCCAAAACATCACGAAGCAAAGCTGGACACAGAAATGAACAAAAGCAAATTAATTTCTGCGTTCGCTGCACCACAATAGAGTCGCCCGGCGCGCCTCATTAGATTTCATTAGTTCATTAACTCAAGGGGGTATCAGATTGAATGTGGGAGCTTTGAAGCTCACATAAAACAAGCGAGCGAACAAACACACGACAGACAATGTTATTGTTTCTGGAAGCAGTCGCCGAGGCACGTGCAACATTATGCCAAAGCATCTCAGAGCTGTTACCGTATTATAAGCACGTGTTAAACAGAAGTATAAACCTGTCTGATCTGAACATGAATGATACATCCATTTGTTTAAAATTGTATTAAAATCCAAACTTAGAACGAGCACCAAGGGGCCTAGAGATCCATAAAAGGTGTTTTTCCAGAATATTCATTCAAAGCAAATGCAAATCTAACAGCTATGCAAAAAACGACTTAATATTAAAAACCTCCAGACTTTCCAGCAGCTCATTTCTACCTCTTTCTCAGGCCAGTCTGTTGTCAATAAAGCTGATTTCATCCCTGTCTTTGCTGTCCAGTCACACATTATACTCACTAGCCCACTGAAACTTGGATACATCCGAAAAACATTGCTACTCCAATCATGCTTTCTGTTCTGGAGGTGAAACACGCATTTCTAATTTCCGACAAATGGAAATTCACCCAAATTATCCCCTCTATTTAAAACCGTTCCTTGTTTGAATACCACCAGCTGCGGTCAAAATCTCTTTCATTGTTATTTACTCTTCAACAGGACAGTTGTGCAGTTTTGTTGATGAGTTGGACATACTGTTGTCTTCCATCCCTGAACACTGGCTTCAGGTACCTTCCCCACAATGTTTAAGCAGACTCAGGTTACCCACGTTTAGGGCTGCACGAATATGGCCAAAATGATAACCACGATCAATATTGAGACCAAGATTATTTAGAGATTTTAGGGACAACAGAGCGCTGCTTTCACTTCCATGTTATGCTCCATTCCAACTGTCAAAAACTCTAAATGTTATCCTTTTCCCTCTCTAATATCTATTTTATATAGCTGTGAAAACATCTCATTCAAACAGCTGCATTTATTCAAGATTTTCGCCAAAAACTACAATTTACAAGATTACATTTGAACGCATCATGATAGAGTTATTATTTACCATTGTCCAATGTTAATTTTTACTGAGTAGAGCTTGAACGCACCATAATGTGCTAGCAGTGAGCAGCATCATGGAACTAAATTACAAAATAATAAGAGTCTGATTAAGTTATTTGTACCAAATGGGTTTAGGGTTGTTCCTCCACGGCTTATTTTGGACTTGCAGTTGTGACAAATTGCGAGCTTTATGTCTTCTTCACTCACACTGAAGAACTTCCACGCAGACGACATGTTGTGTGTTTGCCGTCGTAAATGTTTTGGTTTATTTAACGTGTCTCCATGATTTCATACATATTTTGTTCTTTTCTTCGTGAATTTTCAGTACAAAGTAGTACAAAAGTTAACATCGCTAATTCTTCCCGCCCGTTGTCTGCCATGTTTGTTTACACTAAAGTCACATTTGATCGCGAGAGATTTCGCGAGATTTCCGGTTTGGAGAATCAGGAACTTTGTTGTTCATGAATGTCATCTGTTAGTGAAAAAAAACTGTTAAATTTAACCTAACACGTCGTTATGTGTGGGGTCTCTCACATTTTCTAGTGAGGGCCAGCCTTAAGACGAAATTGGATTATACCTCATTTGTACGTCACTTTAGACAAAAGTGTCTGCCAAATGAATAAATGTTAAATTGTCTTATGCTGCTGACAATATTCTGAATACACTGAAGCACATATCTCCCAGACTAATGCCATAAACCTTTCACCATCTCACTCTCTCTGCTTAGAGAATTTAACATGGAGTAGGAAATGATGAATTGAGCAAAAGCCTTTGATGTGGTTTTCTGGTTTTTGATCCCCTGAACCAAAATATAGGAAAAGATTACCTGTACCTGATGATATCATTTGCTATCGCCTTACCGACTATCATTACTTTAGCGAGATGGAGGCCCATAACTAATTTGTTTGGCTCAAGCGAAACCGCCGTCTCCCCCTGACTCAGCTGTGGTTTGTCTAAACAAGGTGAGACATCCACGCTCGCTGCCTCGACAGTCTGTTTTCATAAAGTTGCAGAACGGTTCGTTCTCAAATACCCGTTTGTCTGCCTCCATGTGCGATCAGAACAAGCCCCGGCATGAGAGCTGTCAGATTGTGTTTTCAACCCACACACCCCCACACCCACACCCCCGCACACGCACACGTTTACAGCTCTGGAATCCCACATCTGGAGTGCAACCCTCCTCCCCCTCCTCCTCCTCCTCCTCCTCCTCCTCCTCCTCCTCCGCCTCCTCCTCCGCCTCCTCCTCCCCCTCAAAGACCCAACCTTGGCCACAAACTTCCTGTTTTTCTTATTCGGGCTGTTATGCCAACTAACTGGGGCAAAGGTTCCTTTTTTACTTAACCTTGATTCACTTCGCAAATATGATCGGAGCGCCTGGATCATGCAGTGGCATAATTATGCAACATTTTGCTGAAAAACAAAATCACAGAGCAGCAGCAGCAGCAGCAGCAGCAGCAGTAGCAGCAGCAGCGTACATACTGTAGTGTGACTGCAGTGCTCATTACTAAGCAGAAAAAGTACACCTGCGAGGGGCTTTAGGAAAGTGTTAACTGATATGTTTTACGTGAATGCCTATTTTAATAAGCTCGTAAAGCTTGGGTGGGAGTGTTGAGGGTGAAACAAAAGGCCCTTAGCCTCTTCACAAATTCCACCCTAATGTGTCTCCCTCTCTCTGCAACCTGAAACCACAACAGGGCGGCAAAGGAAAAGTACATTCAGTACGCCTGCCACTAAGCTGTGAACCCCCATCACTCTGAGCATCAGTGCACCAGCATAATTAACTTAGGACCGTTTTAAGTTTAGCCTTGACTCTGAGAAAGCAAGTCAAGTTCAGAGATTATTTAGTGGAGCAACTTTGACAGAAGTACATTTGGCAAAGCTCTGCAGGAACTGTGTCACAACATGTTTCTGCAGGCACTGAACTAGTTTTGTCAGTCCTGGAAGTGAACCCTGACCGTACAGTACAGTGTCTCTCAATCTGTGGTGCAGCAGGATTAGAAAAAGGTAAACATAGCAGAGATGTTTTGGGGAAAACATTCTGCCCGTTGGAGATGTGTTTTTATCAGCATGGGCAGAAATAGATTTTACGACCCCAGAGAACAAGCCATAATACATATATTTTCAACAAGTTGTTGAAAATACATGGTTAAGCGGTATAATCAGGTATTTCTAATGTATTTTTGAAAGAACTTGCTTTGCATATGAGGTAGTTGTAGGACGCCATGGTAGGAAAACTGACACCAACTGTAGGAGAGGTCAAATCTCAATGAAGGACACCACAGACTGTAAACAAATACTCTACAAGTGTATAACTGCCTATTATGAAAGTGAATAGTGGAACTCCATGCTGGCTGTATCAACTACCAGGGAGGGTCCATATGCTTGAATAACTGTGTGTCTACATTACAGCAATGACTGAAAGGAAACTGGATGACTTCAGTAAACCTTCAGCAACATTTTAATGCATTGTTTAGATAATAAACTGTCAGAATAGTCAACATTTTCTCTATAATTTATAATGATATGACAAAGAGAAAAGATGCAAATCCTCACATCTGAGAAGGTCGAGCCAAACGCCTAATCAGTCATCAACCATCTAACACCAAATATCCGCTGCTGCCGTTATAGATTATAATTTACAGCCTTCAATGCACATTTTTGCACATTTGTAGATTATACTTTATAGTCTCTAATGCACACTTTTAGGTTATAATGTACAGTCTTTAATGCACATTTTTTAGATTATAATTTACAGTTTTTAAAGCACATTTTTTATACTTTAGTCTTTATTGTACACTTTTAGATAATAATGCACAGTCCTTAATGCATATTTTTAGATTATAATGTAGTCTTTAATGCATATTTTTTATATTATAATTTAGTCTTTAATGCACATTTTTTATACTTTAGGCTTTATTGTACATTTTTAGATTATAATTTACAGTCTTTAATTCAGTTTTGTGTAATATGCACATATCATCTGTCACTGTATGTACATATTGTACTATGTCCACACCTGTCACTGTAAATATAAATCCTACACACTGTACATACAGTATATAGATATATATAGTATCTTCACATGTACATACTGTACATAATCACCAGTCCATGTATATCTAGCCAGTTTTTATTTCTTTGCACTATTTGTATTGTTTAAAACTTCCAGAACACTTGACTTGTATATAGACATTTTATTTTTATTTTTGTATTATTTTTGGTGACTGTTGTTCCTAGCTGTTATTTATATTCTGTGTAAGTTCATTGAGAGAGCTGCATAAAAATCAAGAGTCAAAATGTATAAACAATAAAAATGTTTGGCAGGTTTTTTTTAATTGTTGCAGATTCATTTTCCGTCATTTGATTAATTGTTTCACCTCTAAACCGCATTCATTTTTCCTCAAAAATTCCAGCCAGACGTTCAGGATTGTTTCCACACACAGAGCATAAAAACCAACTGCTAACCACACCTTCTTTCTGAGATAACTCCTGCCATATTCTGAGAGTAAAAGTAAGCGCCTGAAAAAAGAAGCTCATCTTACCGTGAGTGACAGAGCCAGACAGCAAGATGTAAACTTTTTAATATGTGTCTTGGTGACGGGGGTGCCAGCGTTCAGCTTGTTGCTGGGATTGTTCTGTTGATGAGAAATGAGAAATATTAGTGGCGTAAACTTGTTCCCACTGCAGCAAACGCTAGTAATGTAGGAGTGTGGATTACCTTGTCGAAGGCGGGGTACACTGCTCTCAGCTCAGTTAACCAACCGTAGGGCATGTGACCTACGGGGTATGTGGCCGTGAGGACAGCCACCGCCTGGAACCACAAAGCAATAAGTCACCAGCACGCCACCACTTTAATGTCGAAAATACCATCGTTAAATTAATGACAGCTGTCCAACAATAGCAGGCATGGAAGCAACACGTGCGTCTCTCACTTTCCCAGCGGCGTGTGGCTTTTTTTTCTCTCACAAGTTTACGATTGGATAACAGCCTGGAGCTCGTCATTGTGCCCCGAACAACAACAACGGGCAGTGTCAGGCTTTACGCAGGAACAGTAGCGCCATGTAGGAATGTTTTCACTCAGTGTAATCATGCCCTGAGTTCCACATGAACATGGTGAATCACCCAAACCACTGGCAGCCAGTGTTGTCAATGATTTCCAGTTGGTTCTGGTAAACAGCTTTGTATTGTCTCTAGTAGTTTAGGGTCTCTGTGAGCCAGAAAGCTCCAGAGGGAGTTTGTTAGCATCTGGCTTTTCATCTGCAATAACTTGAGGGAAAGCTGTAAAGTCCCTCGTACTGATGTCGAACCAACAGCCTATAATTATACTACTATTACTATCAAGTCATTTCTGTCAGCTTTATAAATAACATCCAGATTAAATGTAAAAAAAAAAAAAAAGAGTTGGTCACTTTAACAAATTGCAGGAAAATGCTTTCTAGAAGGAGAGTTCAGATACGTTTAGTGAATTTAAATTACCTCTGTGGCATCAGCGGTCCCCTTGAGGTCGCGAGACACAAAGAGGTTGACGATGGGTCGGCTGATGCGCTGAGTGGCCAGGATGAGGGCCAGGGGCCACCAGAAACTCAGCATCTTCTTGATAGTGGCATCGCCCTGCAGGGAGCAAAGACATATCCCAGAAAATAAATCACTCTTGTTTTAGAAAAATCCTTATTTTATCATTACAAAATTCAACTAACTCCATCATCCTTTGAGTTCAGGTAAAAAGGTCAATACACTTTTTATTTTTCTCCTTTAACAAAAACTAAAAATTTGAACAATAAAAATTAGGGCTGGAACACATCTATTTCCCGATTCAATACTATCAGGATACTTCGGTGCCAATTCAACATGTATTGCGATTTTTAAGTATTGTGATTCAATATTACGATTTATTGCACTAGACCATGGGAAAAAAGTTTAATCAAACACTTCTAGGGGCTTTTACTTTGGAAAATATTTAATTTAATACAGTAAAATGTTTGATTTTCAGCATGTATGTAGACAGAGATGTCCTGAAGTCAAATACATCGTCTTGTTAGGCATTATTTATTAATTATTTTTCCAGCAACCCAAAAATCAAAGAATAAAGACATTTCCCTCACAAATTAGTAGTTTCTTTTTAGTTTATAAGGGACATGTAATGTTTTATACTTTCGGTGAATATAATCCAATCAGTCTTATTTCCACATATGTATTTTCTATATACAGTTCCATTTGTTAACACATTATTTTGAAAAACGGACGTAGTCACGCGTGTATACTTCCGCTAACTTTGCCAAGTCCATCGCTAGCTCACGTTAGCTCCGTTCTCTTTATACATCCATGGTCAGCTCCATCGGGGCAGTTTGAGTGCATTAAACATAAATGTCAGTATATTGGTGCTCTACAGTTGTAGCGTCGGCCCATTTGAACACGGAGAAGAGAGTGACGTCTGGCTTGACTGCATGTTACCGCAATGCGATAACTTTTCATGTCTATGACAGAGTTAGCATGCAGCTTTAGCCACGATGTCTAGCTCTGCTTTTCCTGGTGATGTGTGAAACCCAAAGTGTTTCCATACTTTACTGTATGTGTAGTGTTTACCACTTTGGATTTAATTGGTCGTTTTCAGCTCACTGCGGCCCGCTGCGGTTTGTTTTGGTGACGTATACGGAACGGATATGACGTCACGTTACTCAGACTACAACAATAAAAGCGGTAACTTCCTTCTACCTCTGCATAAACTCAAATGAAGCAAATATATCGATTCTGGCAATAAAGAAATCAATTGCAAAATTGCGATATATTAGTGAATACATTTTTTCCCCCCACCCCTAACAAAAAGGCAGCACTTACGCCCACATCCAGTCCGCTAGAGTCCGGGATGTTGTCGTGAATGTTACAGTAGTAACCCAGACCGACGATGCTGAAGCGGACCAAGGCACCCATATACAGGGAGAGGATGGGGATGAGTAGAGGCTCCACACACTCCAGGTTACTGTGGAGCAGAATGGCCACAAACACAATCTGCAGGAAATAAGAACAGCGACGATTAATATTGACCAACTAACTGACTTTTCTGCATTAAATTAAAAATACTAGATCTCGTTACCTGGGCCACAACATCAGAGATGGAGGCTGAGCCTACTATGACGCTGTACTTGTGCTTGAGAAGTATCCCTGCATGGATCCACGCCTTCAAAAACAGAACAATGGGCAGCGTTATCCCAAAACAAATGCTCTATTTTGGACATTTTCTCAACCACAGCTGGATGACAAGGCTATAGAGAGTTTAAAGCAGCAAACATTATCACTTTAAACCAGCATGGATGGAGGATTAAAAACCAGCTATTTCTAGGTCAGGTGTGTTCAAATCTACTACTATACTGTGGAATAATCCTTCTATACTGTGCCACTCACCATTGCATCCAATAAAGGGAATGCAGCCAGGTATAAGAAAGCCTTTCTTGTCTTGCGCCCCACAGATTCATCCACATGGTGGAGCTTATTAATGATGTAGTATCCTAAATCTGTGTAAGCTACAGAGAAAAAAAGAGGAAGTGAGTAGAGGTTATCTGTTTTGAGCAGCAGCAGAATGTGATCTTCCCCAGAATGACAGTAATGAAAAAGAAGGTTTGCCACAAAACACCAAAAAACGTCTGCATTTAAGCGCAGCATGTCATCCCACGTGTGCACAAACAACCCCCTTTAAAACACACACCTATCAAGATGTGAAGGATGAAGGCGATGGCTCCGGCCGTCACCATGCATAACACCGCCTTCCTCCGGTCCCTCCTGCTGTTGACAAACACCAAACCCACATTTTTGAAGTCGCTCATGGGTCCGGTGAAGAATTTCATCAGGGAGTAGGCCAGGCCGTAGCTGGCCAGCATTTCGATCGCATCCTCTTTGACTGTGGCTATGCCCCTGTTGAGGGCCTGGAAAAGAGATCACGGAGAGGGTTAAGGTGTCAGGTGGAATGAGAGAGAGGGGTTAGAGAAGTTCAGTATGGCAGCGTGACCAGCCCACATGACCATGACTTAAAGGTCCCATATTGTAAAAAGTGAGATTTACATGTCTTTTATATTATAAAATAGGTTTAAGTGATATATAAATACTGTGAAAGTACCAAAACAGGCCAGATAATAATGCATACAGTGCACTTTCATAGACTAAGCTACTGGAGTTACCCTGCACTATACTCATTTTTAACAGTCTCTTCTGCACTATAGTCACTTTTTTAATAGTCCTGTATCACAGCTGTTACCCTGCACTATATTCAGTTTTAACAGTTTTCTTTATCTCCTTGTATATTTTTTTGTACTTTGTACTTTGCACTACTTACTTTTTTATTGCCTTTTTACTAACATGTGTTGCACTATGGAACTGTGATGCTGGAAACTTGAATTTCCCTCGGGATCAATAAAGTTACTATCCATCCATCCATCCATCCATCCATCCATCCATCCATCTATCTATCTATCTATCTATCCATCCATCCATCCATCCATCCATCTATCTATCTAAAACACTCAACCCACGGAGAAATACACACAGTCCATTTTCAGAAACTGTGCGTTTGAAAAAAGCCGTTAGGATTTCTGTCCCTTTGTGATGTCACAAATCTACAATATTTAGACCATTTCACAGTTTTAAACATAAACATACTAACTGTGTCCCAGTTTATTTCCTGGTTGCAGTGTATGTGAATGACATCAGGTGACAGGATGTAAACATGGACCCCAAGCTGTTTCCTAGCAACGCAATCCCGTTGCCATTCCGTTGAAATGCGCTAAAACGGAGCATTACAGACAGAGCGTGAAAACAGGTATAAACAGACAGACAGTATGAGGAAAATAATGTGTTTTTTGAACATTTAAAGGGACTGTTTGTAACTTCTTACATGTATAAATTACCCGGGTCGGTGTTCCATGCACGCTCGCCTGTGGCTACGCTGTTCAGACAAGACTCCAACACAAACTACACGGAAGCACCAAAGTTATATCTAGTGAAGCCCGTCTTGCTAACCAGTGTTGGCTGCGGTCGGAGTACGCGGGGGAGACTGTAGCTTTGGTCTCCAGAGCCGGAGTCTCTGCTGTACTCTGCTCCTCTGCTCCTCTGCCTGCCTGCCTTCACTCAGCTCGCTCCACCTCACGTGCATGCGCGCACACTACACACTGCAGAAGACTTCGTAGCTCTGAGATTATCTAGTGAATAGATATCTAGTGAATAGCGCAAATGTACAGTGGACTTTTGCGCAGAAATAAATGCTGCAGCTCCTCCAGACCAACAGAGATTTCCCGTGTCTTGTGAAGTGACGGGGCTCCGCAGAGAGAAACGTTATCGTCTCCGACCGGGGGCCAGTGTCTCCCGTTCTCTCCGGCCGCGGTCGGGAGGCTGAAGCAGGAAAAGCCAACACTAGGATCCGCAGTGATTCATGGAGAAACCTTCGTCTGGTCAGCTAACATTACTGCCAAGCAGGTGAAATACAGAGTGATATTGTGGTTTTAGCTGACGTGTGTCGCCTCACTGTTTTGAGCGATGCTCGTTCATGTCTATGTAGAGCGAGCACAAGCGCGAGCAACAGGACGCTGACTTCCGTTGACTTAGCGGCCACAGGTGTCGCTGTTAACAAGCATTTCTGATTCTTACAAACAGCCCCTTTAAAGCATGTAAACATGTTCTAGTAGAAACCAAAAAATACAAGCATGAACCTGAAGCATGAGATGTCTCCTTTAACTTTATCTCTATAACCAGATGGCACTCCACAACCAGCCTTGCATTGAATAATGTGCTTTACAGTCACAATAAAAAATAGACCTTTGATGTGCACAATCATAATGTCTGGACGGGAAACACTCATGGTATCCATTCACATACTTCCCCCTTTTTTTGCAGGACAGTGTGTGCTATATTTAAACCAGCTAAACAGAGACATTACATAAGCTTAATCCTAACATCTACCCAGCCACAATGTGTGTTCCTTTTAACTCTCGCACTATCCTCTGGTTGAGAGAGAGGACAGGAAATGGGACTGAAAGGATCCACCATGATATCCATAAACAAGGCCTCTTTAAATTCAGATTTTCCTGATTATTAAAATATAAAATCATGCCAAACCCAGCCCCAATGTGTGTCTTTTTAACTCTATCTGTTCTGGTGTCTCTCTGGTAGGAAATGGGACTTATATATGAAAGGAAATATACATGATCCATAAACAAGGCCTTTAAATTCTGATTTACTGATTATTTTCTGCATATAAAATGTCAAATCATGCTTGTTTTGTTTAGGGAGAGGCTTGATAATAAGATATAAAACCCGCAGTAGCTCAATGACAGTGACAGAAGTGATAAAAACAGAATAAACAAGAGGCCTTTTACCTCCTTAAATAATGTATATATACTGGCTGTCTTCACTAGCTAGCTAACACAAGCCAACCGTCGCCAACCGTCGCCAACTGACAAACATTTAAAAATATTTTAAAAACAGCCGTTAACAGCGCGAGCAAAACAGCCGTTAATACTGAGAGCATAAAAGCCGTTAGTTACCTGTTCGCCGAGGTCGATGGCAACGTTGGTGATCGCCAGAGGCACCAGAAAGCGGATGAGAGGCCAGTAAGGAGTGAGAGATGGAAACTCCACCATAGTACAAGCCGGGAGGACAGAGCGAGGGGCATCTGCCTCGGTCTTGATTGATTAAAAAGGAAAATTACAGGCGAAAAAGGGGAGAAAAAGGGAGGTTATAAGCGTCTGGAGCGCTTCACAATGCGTCGATGCTGCTGCTGCTGAACGGAGGCGAAGGTCAACGGAAATCTCACACAGGCGCATCTTCCTCGCAAATCATCATCACAAAAAGGGGGTGGGGGTGGGGGGAGACGCAAGCGGACATAAAAAAAAAACAGCGCCGAATTTGAGAGAGGAAGCGTCTCAAGGTTTCTGTCGGGTCAGATTTTGGATAAAAGCGAGAATTGGATTAGTTTAGCTCCGTTTTTTTGACTGCGCCGCATTTGACTGCGCTCCGGTTGTTGTCGACCTTCTCCCCGAGGCTGGAACACAACTGCTGCCCGCACGTGGGGCCAGGCATCCCGGCCGTGACATCATCAAGCAAGTCTAAACCTGGCTGGTATTATTATCACAGCCTGCTAACACACACACACACATGACTGCATTAATGTGTGTTTACATTAGAGCAGGAGCAGAGAAACTGTGTTTTTCTGAGTACGAATTGCTTCAGCTGGCATGTAATGGTGGATAAGCTAATTATTTTTTGGACAAATAAATTCTGTACGTACAATGCACTAAATATGGTAAAATTTGAATGGAGTCTGGTACAAAGATGGTCAGCTGGATTTAATGGACCTAAATGTTACAAATATATCTTAACAATAACAGGAGAATAGTTTGATCTCATACAAGTCGTTTTTTGTTTACATCCTGTGAGGACAGAAAGTATATGTAGAATAAACAAATAAATGGTATGATATGGCAATATCTAGTGAAATACTGACCCCTGGTGGAAAAAGCTAATTAGTTCCAAGACATGTCTACTTTTATTTATTTTAATGTTTTTTAACAGGAGCATAGAAATATAGTGCTGTTCTGAGTACGAATTGCTTCAGCTGGTATATAGCGGTGGATAAGCAAATATTTTCTTGGAATATTTTTTTCTGTATGTACAAGGCACTAAATATGGGAAAATTTGAATGGAGTCTGGTACAAAGATGGTCAGCTGGATTTACATGGTGATAAACCCCCATGGAGAGGAGAATAGTTTGATCCCATACAAGTTGTTTTATGTTTACATCCTGTGAGGAGAGAAAGCATATGTAGAATAAACAAATAAACCTTGATATGGCAATATTTAGTGAAATACTGACCCCTGGTGGACAAAGCAGATTAGTTCCAAGACATGTCTACATTTATTTATTTTTAATGTTTTTTAACAACACATCACATTTGTTTTTGTTGTTTATTTGCATTTAAAAAAAATATATTCTATTTTAAGAAATTATATAGTTATTTGTTCTGAATGCGTATTGCTTCAGCTGGCATGTGATGGTGGATAAGAAAATAATTTTTTTTCTGTATGTACAAGGCACTAAATATGGGAAAATTTGACTGGAGTCTGGTGCAAAGATGTTCAGCTGGATTTACATGGTGATAACCCCATACACCTAAATGTTACAAATATATCTTAGAATAGTTTGATCCCATACAAGTTGTTTTATGTTTACATAAAAAAAGGACAGAAATTATATGTAGAATAAACAAATAAACCATGATATGGCAATATCTAGTGAAATACTGACCCTGGTGGACAAAGCAAGACGAATTAGTTCCAAGACATGTCTACTTTTATTTATTTTATTGTTTTTTAGCAACACATTTGTTTTTGTTTTTATTTGCATTTTTTAAAAAATTATTATATTTTAAGAAATTATATAGTTACAGCGCATACGACAAAATAGAATAAAATAAAAAATAAGATAGAATAAACCTGGCTGTTATTATTATTATTATTATTATTATTATTATATCAGCCTGCACACACACAGGACTGCATAATGTGTGTTTACATTAGAGCAGGGGCATAGAAACACTGTTGTTTTGAGTACGAATTGTCTCAGCTGGTATATAGTGGTGGATAAGCAAATAGTTTTGGGGAATATTTTTTTCTGTGCGTACATGGCACTAAATATGGGAAAATTTGACTGGAATCTGGTGCAAAGATGAGTCAGCTGGATTAACATGGTGATAAACCCCCCATACACCTAAATGTTACAAATATATCTTAGAATAGTTTGATTCCATACAAGTTTTTTTATGTTTACATCCCTTGGGGACAGACATTATATGTATAATAAACAAATAAACCCTGATATGGCAATATTTAATAAAATACTGACCCCTGGTGGACAAAGCAAATTAGTTCCAAGACATGTCTACTTTTATTTATTTTAATATTTTTTTTAACAACACATCACATTTGTTTTTGTTTTTTATTTGCATTTTTAAAAATTGTATTATTTTTTAAGAAATTCTATAGTTACAGAGCATATGACAAAATAGAATAGAATAAAATAAGATATAATAAAATAATAATCAATGAAACAGAAGAAAAACATAATAATATTAATAATGATAATAATAATAATAACACAATATTTGAGAAAAAGTCAACAAAAATGTAGATAAGCATGCACATCAGTTGCAGTTAACTGATAAAATGTAAATTTTAAGAATTCATTTATTTTATGGGCTGAAAGTGTGTGTGAGATCAGAGTCTATAAAGACAAACAAAACAACCGTGTACTCTCTTAAATGGACTGAATTTTACCTTAATATATGTGTAAACTGATACATATAGTTATAGTTTTGTTTATGTCTCATAGCAAGTGAGTGTGTGTAAAATAGAAGAGCGGTTATGCCGATAGAGACAATTTGATTCTAATCAATTAATAATCCGTCATTATTTAGACTTTTTAATCAACCAGGAATGTTAACAAAGTGTTCCTTGCAAACACATGTTGGTCAAAGACAAACGTACTCATATTAATGGGGACTTGATGTACGTATGTACGCACTTGTGGTCCTGCCAGGTGTGCAAAATTTCTGCTCTTTAAAATTCCTTATATGTGAAAACTTGACAATAAACCTGATTCTGTTTCTGGTGCTTAACAGAAAAATAAAATGCTGTTTCACTCATCAGAAACTGATTTAATTGTGAAAGATATAAATTGCAGATTGCATTTATGTTGTGCAACCTTTGTTTGAGCATAGAACTTCATTTTGACCTTGGAAACAGTAGTTTGACTAAAATAATAATTAAAAAAATCTGTACTCAAGGTCAGTTTACTGCAGTAGCAGAAGTTTTCTACCTGAGAGGAATCCTAAAGAATAGTTATTTAGCCATTAATGTCAGACTTGAAATACACTGCATTCTCTGCAGTCTCCCTTTCATGCACACATAAATAATGTCTGTTTACAGTTAATATCAAGTGGAAACATGCTACTGTTGTAAGAGCTGTTTTGAATAATGTTCAGTCAAAACACAGAGTTGTTTGTGTGTGTGTTTGGCGCCTGAGGGAGCTTTTGTAGTGATTTTAACAGTTGACACAACCTTTGATAGCAGACATGCCTCTCCTCTGCAGCTCTAACTGAAGTCAGATGTTTACTAAAGAGCTTGTACCTGCAGGTTGTGTGTTAAATCCTAAAGCTACAATATAAATCCTTTTATAATGTCAGGATTTCATTACATCTAACTCAATAATAGAGGACTTTGTGGTTTTCTTTTGAAAGTCAATCATTGACTTTTACAAGCAGGTTTTTAGTGCAGCGTACATCCAACTGTGTGTACTACTGCTCATTTTGTGTTATTAAATCATGGAGCGGTGCCCAGGTATCCTCGTATAAATGTCTTTGAGTGTGTATGTTGCAACAGTCGGGGCCCCACATATATCTGTATCAATCATAATGTCATGTAGTTCAGAAGAGTTGTTTTTGTTCTTACAGTAGCCGCAGGTGGTGTCGACCCAAGATCACTGGTATTGGCATGAACGTGCTCATTTTACTATTCATGTTCCACGACTTTGAAAATCCTGTTTACAAGTTTCCCAGATTATAAAAACCATCTTGTAAAAATGTATTCTATTGTGTGTGTTTTATGGAGTAGGAAGCCGTCTTTTTCACAAGTTTGCTTTTTTCATTTGCTTTTAACATTTACTATAATGAAGACATTTTGTGTTTTACGGTGCTCTGACTTCAGGAAGCATATTTGGCTGCCAAACATTTAGCAGGCATTACAAATTATCCAGTAATTTAAGTATTGGCAGCCAGAGATTAAAAATATAGATGTTACTAAACTTTGTCAAGACCTTGCAAGGTTTTTAAGAAAATTATTAGTGTGAAATAACTTAAGAATTTCAAATGAAAACATGGTAGTATACACATTAGTTGAATCTTCAAATAAATGCTGTGCAAAACTATAAATAGTAGCCACAGTATGGTGTGATGTAATATAAGTGGGATTTATATCTGTTAATGAATGACAAATGTAGGCGAGGCAGCTTTATTTATACAGCACATTTCAAACACAGTGATAATTGATTTACGTAGTCAAAGAAAAGCATTATAATTACATAAAAAAGTAAGCAATAAAACAGAATAAAATAAACTGAGATAGAATAAAATTAGATTTTTGAAAAAATTATGAAATTAGATCAAATTAAATTAAAAAAATACTAATGGAAAACAGCAGAAATACAGTTAGAGTGCAGTAATAAGTAAGTGCAGTAGAGAAACCAGTCAATCAAAGGAACAGGAGAACAGCAGAGTTGTTAAATGTTGAGTTTATATATGTCGGTTTTCAGGTGATACAACTCGCCTTCTAGTGGAAATTTAGGGGGGCAACAGCTGTCAGCAACAGTACCTGAGAATACACCTGATTCAGTCAAACAGTTCAGTTTAAAGTACATCAACAGCTAAACCCTGAAAACTACCCACCCTCCACAAAGTGAACAGTATAACTTCGTCCTCATAAGAGATATTTTATTCAGCACCGAAGTGACCTGATGATTTGTCAAAGTCCCAATAGATTACATCCTTAAGTATGCTCTTGTGTACCCAAATAATGTGAAACACTATAAAATACTACAAATTATTTACTTTTTCATCCACCTACGTATTAAGTTTTTATTGAATGTAAAAAACTTCCTGCACAATAATCCCTTTAACGAATGTTTCTTTATTAATATATTTTTTAATGTCATCAATGGATTCCCCCTCATTTTATCCCCCATTTTTGTTCTTTGAACTTATTTATATATTATTGTTGTTGTTTGTATTTGATTTATCAATAAAGTTGGAAAACAAAAGTTGAGTAGGGGACTTTCTGCTTCTGTTACGACGTTTATGTTCGGTAACTCATGTCTCTAAAAGTGAGTTAAGTGCTACCTATATGAATGTGATCAGTTGTTTCTTAAATGATGTTGCACGACACAATAATATGCAAAAACCTTTATTTCAGTGTCATCTAATAATAAGTGAGAAATAATGTGTAGAATGAAAAACATGGCTTTTAAACACAGATCATGAGCTTCATTTCAAGGAGTGGAAACCTCCTCTTGGATTTTCCAACTTCAGGAAAAATATTCAAATTTAGCATCAAATAAAGCAGCTGATGTTGAGTTGTCACAGAAGGAGCGTATCATTGTACCTTAGTCATGTACTAAACTACAGAGAGAGAGAGAGGAACTGGCAGATGTTAGTCAAAGAATGATGATATGTGAGTAAACAATGTGGAGGTTGTCTTTCAATTTAGCAGTATATCACTCACCTGCTGATTTACTCTTCTCTCCTCCCCTTCAGCTTTGTGATGGAGGGTCATCATCTCCTGACGTCTGGCTCTGGACCCCAAATCAAAAACAAAACATCACAAATCCCGACAGGTGTCATCTTCATCCCACCAATTAACAACACAACGACTGCCCTACCTCACCACAACCTGACCTGTGCCTCTCCACAGAGCACACCTGCACCACAACTCCAGATACAGTAAGGCAGCAAAGTCCAGTGCTCTTTGTAGTAATATATTATCTATACTTGCTATTTTATCTATCATTCAGTGTAAGGGAACTATTAAGGAAACTAAAAATGGTTTTAAGTTGTTACAATACTGAGGTTTAATAGAATTTCCTATTTTTGTTATACTACATTTGAAAGTCTGCCATGACCCTGTTGACCTCTGGGAGGAGCCACCTGTGCTGTCTGGAGTTAAACGAGTCTCATGTGAACTCAATCTGCCTTCAATCAGTGCTCCTATCAGCTTGTCAGGAAGGAGGCTAAATAACTTTCCAAACTTACGCTAAATTTTGGCGAGGAAAAACTGGCATGGTCATTTTCAAAGGGGTCCCTTGACCTCTGACCTCAAGATATGTGAATGAAAATGGGTTCTATGAGTACTCATGAGTTTCCCCTTTACAAACATGCCCACAAGGGTTCAATATGGGTTAAAGGTTATCAGTCTGATAATGCCACATGTTTGTTTAGTTCCATTTATGACGAATACATGGAACTGATCTCTTATGTCATACGTCTTTCTCGGGATAATCTTGTGTAATCAATACACACCCGCCACTACAAGAGGAAGTTCATGTAAAAATAACGTTCCCATTCTAGTGAATTCCGCTGGCTCCTTCTGGTGCCTCATATATCCGATACTTGATGCCCCTACAGACTCCAGCCCTGTCCAGTTAAGTTCCACCTAAAACAACTATCATTGTTATAGAAAGCATGATAAATTCCATCCTATATATATCTATATCTATATCTATATTTATATCTATATCTATATCTCAGAAAGTATCAGGCATTTATATGGGAAACAGAATTATTTTAAGTATTAGTCACAATAAACAGGTTTACATATGCTACCATACTACCATTACTACAGTGGGCACAATAATAATTTGAGACCAATGCATGTGAGACAATAAAATGATAAATATGTAATAAAATAGAATTAAAAGCTATAATAACATTAATAGTACTAAAACAGTGTGAAGTAAAAACTAGATTAATAAAATAAATACATATAATATATGTATATACTGTATATATACAATTTATACAAATTAAATATAATAAAATAAGTGATTATGAAATTACAATAACATAAAATAAAATTATACAATTAAATACAAGAAGATAAGTGATTATTAAAATAACAATAAAATAAAATTATACAAATTAAATATAATAAAATTAGTGAATAATAAAGTAACAATAAAATAAAATGATACAAATTAAATAAAACAAGTGATTATAAAATTACAATAACATAAAATTATACAAATTAAATGCAATAAGATAAGTGATTAATAAAATTAATTATACAAATTAAATATAATAAAATAAGTGATTAATAAAGTAACAATAAAATACAATTTTACAAATTAAATATAATAAAATAAGTGATTAATAAAGTAACAATAAAATAAAATTATACAAAATAAATATAATAAAATAAGTGATTAATAAAATAACAATAAAGTATTTTAAAATTGTACAACTTAAATACAATAAAATAATAAGATAACCATTGTTAATCAAAGGCCTAGCTGAATAGGTAAGTTTTAAGTTTACATTTAAAGGTTGGGGTAAGGTGGTGTCTTGCTGCACATGTGCATGTTTAAAGACAAAATCAATGAAAATGTGACCATAAAAAAGAACAGTTGGCTGGATTCTTCCAGGTAGATAGTGGAGAATAAATGAAGTATTTATCTATAGCGACTCTCTCTTTTATTTTGACCAGATTTAGTCTTAGATTTGGCAGGAAATCTTCTTTGCACAAGTCAAATCTTAACACCCAAATGCCAAAATGTGAGTCTGTTGCTATGAACACACTGTAGGTCAGGTCCTGTAGCTGTTATACAGGCTGTGTCAATAACTGCCTGTTGTCACTGTCAATAATTAATGACACAATTAGCTCTTGAGACAGATCTGCCATGCTCTCACTGTTGACTGCTTAGTTGGCAGCCTCCATCTAAGCATCTAAGCTTAACAGCTATTGATTTCTTGCCTGATATAGCGAGGCATCGTGCTGAATGTGTCCTGACTGTATGAGACGCAGCACATCCTCTATTCATCTATATATGTGTCTGCTGACGATGTGTAAGCCTTTCAGTGTATGAATGAATTTAACATGCTGCCACGGGACTGATGCAATAAATCAGCATCCTCTCCTCCTCTTCTGTTCCATGGTACACAGAAGAGGAAACGACTGGCTTGGCGGGGCTGGTATAGTTTGCTGAATGTGCTGTATGTTTGAGGCCACAGGACGCAGGACGTTGGATTTGTGGTCAGAAATACGGGAAGTTCGGGGAGGAGGCGAAAGAAGGGCAACAGGTGGTGCTCAAAATCAGACTCATTCAGCAGTTATATATCGAAATGAGTTCAATGGAAAAAAGATAGTAGATCACGTGCTGGATATAAAGATCGATTTAAAGGAACAAAGTGTAGCATTTTGGGGGATCTATTGGCAGAAATGGAATATAATATTAATAAGTATGTTTTCATTATTGTATAATCACCTGAAAATAAGAATAGTTGTGTTTTCGTTACCTTAGAATGATACGTTTATATCTACATCGTCCTCTTTAAAGAGTCCGTCATGTTTCTACAGTAGCCCAGAACGGATAAACCAAACACTGGCTCTAGAGAGGGACATGTTTCGGTTGGTTGCAATCTGCAACCTCACCGCTAGACGCCACCAGATCCTAAACACTGCACCTTTAATAAAAAAAATAGGTAATATATATCCACTCTACACACTAAAACTATTGCAAATATTCCTTTGGCAAAATCTTCTAGTTTTTCTTACATTTCAAGGGTGAAATCTTCAGATTCTAGAGGTGTTAAATACGTCCTTTCTGTGAGAATACTTGCTTTCTCTTTGAATGTGACTTTGGTGTAATTTTCTTATTTACTGTCCCCTACACTCAATTATATCCCTCTGCAGTGAGCAGAGATTACAGGCCCTTAGAAATGATTATTTTGCACCATTACTGGAAGGTGTAATGTCATAACTCTTAACTGTTTACACCTATCAAAGAAGAAGCATTGCTTGTTAATGTTAATACACTTTTGTACTTTTGGAATATACGTGTCATCAGGAAATGAACAAAGGTACTATTCACAGTTCGGCAAACAAACATAATTAAAATTAGAAATCGTGGCATCATGTGTTTCCACATAGAGAGGAGTCTCAAAAAAAGAGATGAACAAAAATACCTTAAAAGAGACAGATGTTAGTTTGGGCCAAATTCACAATTAAATCGGTATTAAAAACGTCTGACTTTGCATGAAGTTTTGCTGTAATTTTTTCCCATTCTGTACACTATCATTAACGTGTCTTGCCGAGAAGCATTGCTTTGCATTGTGGAACTTTTTGAGGGCACTGTATATGCATAAATAACACTTGATTATAACGATGTAAAGTCAATTTAGTGCACTAGGAAGCAAATAGGGAGTGATTTGTGACTCATTGTGTTCCTCTCATGTAGAATGTGATTGTGATTAATCGATGAGTCGATCATCAGAAAATGAATCACTGACGATTTTGATTGTAGATGAATAATTAAAGTTGTTTTACAGCTTCTCAAGTGTGGGAATTTGCTGCTTTTCTGTTTTTGATTGTTTTTTCATTGAAAACTGAACATCTTGTAGTTTGGGCCTGTTGGTTGGCTGGACAAAACAATTTGAAGGGACATTTTTCATTCTTCTGTGACATTTTTTAGACTAAACAAATATTTGATTAATTGAGAATATAATCAACCGATCTTCTTATTTATTCCTTATTTAACAAGTTTATTGATACAGCATCGCTCACAGACACCAGTCGAAAAGTGATTCACAGTCAAATTAAAATAAATAAAATTAAATAGAATAATAAAATAAAATAAACATGTTTTATATAAAAGCAGCCAAATCTCCGAGTGTGAAATGTGCATCGAATTGTGTAGTTTTTGGTGCATTGTGGTTGTTTTACTGCTAAGGTGGGTCATCTCAAACAGTTTACAGTTAGCAGAACAATTTGGTTTCTGAAGTCATTTAGCCATTCAATGTTCAGAATGAATGACACTGTCAATCCACCTTAATGGCCTACTTTGATCCTTATAATATAGATTTATACAGCACTTACATTCAACTGGTGTATGACATGTTATAGCACTTTTTTTGCAATATTTATCATTCGCTAAACTGAATGGGAATCTCTGCCCTTGACATAAAATATAAATAAAACCTCTGTATGTTTCTGTGTCAATCAGAAGTGGTAGAACCAGTTCTACTGAGCACCTTCAGCCTCCACTTATCAGAGGAAGCGATGCCAGCAGCTCTCAAAGCTTCCCTCTGTGTCCCCAGACGCTCTGAAAACACAGTAACACAAGAAACATCCGGAGCCGATAAACACAATGACCACAACACATGAGTCTGGTGGTTTATGATCGCTATCCTGCACACAGCATCCTAAAGTGAGGAAAGGAGAGAAGGGAGGGAAAGGAGGAAGGAATGAGTACAGATGTTATTTCAGTTTGGGTTTTCTTTTCCAACTTCCTCTGGACTTGATAACAAGAGAAATCTCTCTTCTCTCATTTCCTATCCTCTTGTCTCCTTCTCTCTGCTCTCCTCCATTTGTTCGCTCAACTATTGATTAATTTTTTCCTCTGACGCCTCAAAAAGTGGACACTTATGTGCCAGTGAGACATTAGTGAACCACATCCCTCAGTGACACTCCTTATAATAATACTAATAATCTCAATTAGTCTTAAAGGAGTTACGAGTTAAAGGGACCAGAACTCAGAAAACAGAAATTTTAAAGAGAAATATTGTGCATTAATCTGAAATTATGTCAGTTTTTTTATGCTTCCATACATTTTTTTCTTTTTTTTTTTTTTTTCTAATGATGGAAATTGATTTTTTTTTTTAAATAGTAACATTACTAACTAACCAACTTCACTTTTGAGTTAGTAAAAATATATGATATTTAAATTAACAATCAATTCTGGTCCAAATCTGTACTAGCCTTTTTCCAGAGGAAAACTGAGTAATGTTGCAGGTATACTGCATGTGTTTTGTTTAAATGTGAGGCTATACTTGTCATTTTATATATGTTTTATATATATTATATATATATGGCCTTTATTTAAACAGGTGTTGTGGTTGAGATCAAGACCTAAAAACATACAGAATAAAACAGACATATATCTAGGGCGTAGTTTTTGTTTCAGAAGTAAATTTGTTTTTATTCTAAAGAATTTGGTTGTCATGCTTTCTATAACAATGATGCTCTACCAAAAAGAATGCAAAATATTAAAGCATAAACTCGTATAGTCACCTATAAGTTCCTTGATTTTTTTTTTTTTTTAACAACGTAAAATTCGAACTACTATTTTCAACATCTGGTCGATTAAAATTGGAAATGACGTCCTTGAATTAAACAATTATGAGTGACATTTAGAATCATTACTTAATAATCTTTAAGTACATAATTTAAGGGCATGAATGTGCCAAATAAATGCATTTTAAAATAAGTTTTTAAGCTCATAAAACTGTAAAAATTAATGGTGATTTTGCTTATAAAGGATAGGTTCATATGTTGTTGTTTTTTATATCTATCTATCTTACTCTCTTGTACATTGAAAGGCTATAAATAGATTCCTTTTAAAGGTGATTTTCAATATAAGTGATGGGGGACAAAATCCAGTCTGTGTTTTCTTGTGTTTTAAAACAGAGTTGGAAAAAAAATTAGAAAAAAATATAATTTAACTCACAATTATTGTTGGTTATACATGTCATAAGATGTCTGACAAATAAAAAATATATATATATAAACATTTAGATAAATTAACTTTCTCAGAATTATAAAAGATCATATGACCTATCACTACAAAATATTAGTTTTCTTTCTTAAATCTTTGATTATTAATAGCACAACCTACTTTGTGAAAAGGCTGCATACTTAGTTCATTAATGCTTTTCCAGAACTCTATTTTTTAATGAAGTGACCCAGTAACCCCAATAAAAAGCTCCACTAACCCACTGCAGCACTGTTGTGTTACTGAGCCATTTTTAGTGTTACACCCAACAATCTTTAATCTGCTTTCAGCACAATAATCCCCCTAGTTCATGGATGCTTTGTGGACTTTATGTTGACCTCCATGGTTTGACCCTGCACCCACCTGGCTGCTGTCCACACCCACAAACACTGTGACCAGCAGAGGGCGCTCAAAGCCCATCCAATCCTCCCTCCACATCCATCTACATCTCCATCTCCATCCAACTGCGGTACCCATCTGATTCCTTTAATTGCTTCCTTCCTGTAGTTAATTGGTGCCAATCTGTCCAGCCTCAAAAAAAAAAAAAAAAACACAGGATCACTAACCATTTCTTATTGGTGCATTTTCATTTTAAATGCATTTACATCACAAACTGCAATTATTGCTTGTGCTATTGAGTGGGTTCACCTGTTTTCAGAGCTGTGTCAGTGTCTGCAGACACATTGAGGTAAGCTCCTGCAAAAATCGTGCAAAAACAAATTATTTATTGCCTTTCTGCAGACAGACAACTGGGATTTAAAAAAAGAGCAAAGTTTGTGCACAAAAGCAGGTAAATTATTCCACTTTTATGCTGCAAATGTCACTTAGAAATGAGAGCAAAACAGATTTCATGTCAAAAACAAAATGTGTTATTTATTGCATTTCTGCAGACAGACAACTGGGATTTAAAAAAAAGGAAAGTTTGTGCACAAAAGCAGGTAAAATAATCCACTTTTAGGCTGCAAATGTCACTTAGAAATGACAGCAAAACAGATTTCATGTCAAAAACAAAATGTGTTATTTATTGCATTTCTGCAGACGGACAACTGGGATTTAAAAAAAAAAAAGCAAAGTTTTTGCACAAAAGCAGGTCAATTATTCCACTTTTAGACTGCAAATATCACTTAGAAATGACAGCAAAACAGATTTCATGTTTGGTATTATTTTAGGCGGGATAGCAGCACAATAAGTCATCCTAATTACCTCCTACTACTACTTTGCATTAGTATTTTTTGCATGTCTCCAGTCAATGGGTGCTCTACTCTACTATAACCCCTCCCACTTCTTGTCCTCCACACAAACTAGTCCCAAGCGTGCAGAGAAAACACACCATTTAGCGACTAAATGCATCAATAAAAGCGTTTTTTTTTTAGTGCAAATCATTATTAATGTTGTGCATGGATTATTTGTGGTGATAAAAGCTGGTATTTAACTCGAGGCGTGTGATATTTTCAAGGCCGGCGAGTGTTTCGCGGGAAAAAAGCACTGCGCGGAAGGATACAGCGGAGGAGCTGTGCGGTGTGTGTGTGTGTGCTGCGGTGGTTTTTATTGCAGCCGGCGGAGCTCTCAGCTGTGATTCTCACGCTGTTGATGACAGACTGTACGTCGTTCACCGGGTCTGCTGGTGCAAATACTCCATGCATGCTTCTTCACAGCCGCCACTGAAACCATCACTGGAAGGATTTAATGTTACTGTCGTGTTGGAATAACTTTCCTGCCCTTTTTTGTGCGCCTTTTGGGTCGATTTCGCCCCAAATTCGTCCGCCGACACGTTCAAATCTACAAGGTAAGGAGAGTTTCTGGAAGCTTTGCATGACACCCTTCCAAAAAAAAATGTCAGTAAGTGAAGGTGGGGTTTCCCCCCTTTATTCTTGCACTTAATTTATCCCAGGTTAGCACCTGCTGCTGCAGCATGCATGCAAGGTTGATGCATGCATGCAAAAGGCGTGCACACTCCCATGTTGTGAAGTGACCATGTGATGTTGCTCACACCTCCACACTAGGTCAATTCTAATAAATTAATAATTATAATAAACAAATAGTGCAAAGAAATAAAAAACTGGCTGGATATACATGGACTGGTTGTTATGTACAGTATGTACATGTAAGATGTTTATATACTGTATGTAAAGTGAGTAGAATTTATATTTACAATGACAGGTATGTACATAGTACAATATGTACATAAAGTGACATATGTGCACATTACACAAATGTGCATTAAAGTCTGTAAATTACAAAAAAATTGCATTAAAGACTGTAAATTATACTCTAAAAATGTGCATTAAAGACTACATTATAATCTAAAAATGTGCATTAAAAACTACATTATAATCTAAAAATGTGCATTAAAAACGGTACATTATAATCTAAAAATGTGCATTAAAGACTGTACATTATAATCTAAAAATGTGCCACACCTCCTGCACATCTTCCTCACACCTCCACTCCTCCTGCAACATCTAATGGGTGTTTTTTCTTCCATACAGCTTCACAATAAGGAGACACAAAATGCCTCTGAGTTCAAGTTTGTCGAGTAAAAACTACGACTACGACTACGACTCCCTGCAGCCTTACTTCTACTATGACAACGAGGAGGAGGATTTCTACCCGCAGCAGCTGCAGCCTCCGGCTCCCAGTGAAGACATCTGGAAGAAGTTCGAGCTGCTGCCGACTCCACCTCTCTCTCCGAGCCGCCGGCCGAGCCTCTCCAGCCTCTTCCCGTCCACGGCGGACCAGCTGGAGATGGTGACCGAGTTCCTGGGCGACGACGCGGTCAACCAGAGCATCATCTGCGACGCGGACTACTCGCAGACCTTCCTCAAGTCCATAATCATCCAGGACTGCATGTGGAGCGGCTTCTCTGCTGCGGCCAAGCTGGAGAAGGTGGTGTCCGAGCGGCTCGCCACGCTGCACGCAGCCAGGAAGGAGTCGTCGTCTGCTGCTGCGTGTGCAGCGTCTGCAGCGGTGGTGGCTGCGGAGTGCGAGTCGGAGCATGCAGGTGCAGCCGCCTGGAGGCTGAACAGCAGCTACCTGCAGGACCTGAACACATCCGCAGCGGAGTGCATTGATCCGTCTGTGGTTTTCCCCTACCCCATAGCAGCAGAGACGCCCAAGCAGAGCGCAGGGACGCCAAATAGTAAGGATTTGGGGCTGGACACGCCACCAAACAGTGGGAGCAGCAGCAGCAGTTGTAGTGACTCAGGTAAACTCATCATGCACTCAGCTTTCTCTGTGCAATTAGGAATATCTCCTGCACAGATTGCATGCACTATTTTGACTAAAAGGATGCAAACTTTTGTTTTAATTCATGTTTGTAGTCCATGCACTCACCTTTCTCTCTGTGTGCAATTAGGAATATCTCCTGCACAGATTGCATGCACTATTTTGACTAAAAGGAGGCCAACTTTTGTTTTAATTCATGCAAGAAGGTAGAGAGACATGCTGCCTCTTCCTCACATGCCATGCTGTGATTATAGAGGCTGCATGTTAAGCAATCAACTGATGATGTGGAAGGAGAGATTGCATCCTCTCTTCCCCTCTGTGGCATGCACTGTGTGTGAGTTGCAACCTTGATGCTGATTGTTTGATTTTTTTGTGTGTTGCAGAAGATGAGGATGATGAGGAGGAGGAAGACCAGGAAGAAGAAGAAGAAGAAGAAGAGGAGGAGGAGATCGATGTGGTGACAGTGGAGAAGAGGCAGGCGGTGAAGCGGTGCGACCCCAGCCCGGCAGAGACCAGCAGGCATCCCAGCCCGCTCGTGCTGAAGAGGTGCCACGTCTCCACCCACCAGCACAATTACGCCGCCCATCCATCCATGAGGCACGAGCAGCCGGCTGTCAAGAGGCTGAAGCTGGAGAGCAGCACTAGTGGAGGAGGCAGCGGAGGAGGAGGAGGTGGCGGCCACAGCAGGGTCCTCAAACAGATCAGCAGCAACCGCAAGTGCTCGAGCCCGCGGACGTCTGACACGGAGGACTACGACAAGAGAAGGACTCATAACGTACTGGAGCGCCAGAGGAGGAACGAGCTCAAGTTGAGCTTCTTCGCCCTGCGGGACGAGATCCCCGAGGTGGCCAACAACGAGAAGGCGGCCAAAGTGGTGATCCTGAAGAAGGCCACAGAGTGCATTTACAGCATGCAGACAGACGAACAGAGACTCCTCTCACTCAAAGAACAGCTGAGGAGGAGAAGTGAACTTTTAAAGCAGAGACTGGCACAGCTGCAGAGCCCTCGCGCTTAAAGTTTGATAAGACTTTTTTGGCCTTTTGTTTTTTATGCAAGTTCAAGACTTAGGGTGTACAGTTGTTGTTGCATGCAAATGCAAAAGCGGATTAAGTTGTTTGGAATCTTGTTTGATTTCAATGTTGAAACTGCCTCAATTGAAGTTATGGGTGGATTAAATATTTAAAAGTTTATTTTTATTAATAAAATATAAAAAAAAAAATGGGGCTACCTGTGTTGAGGGCCCAAACTAAAATATAAATTTTTATGTTTTGTATATAATTAATATTTCCTAAGAAAATGTATTTTTGGATCTCAATTGTCTGGATGTTCAGACCCAGTGTTTGGTTTTTTCCATTATGTTCCTAGATTCTTTTTGAAATATAAAAAAAATGTTTCTTCTTGAATTTGTGTCCTTGTTCTTGCAGTACACAAACACTCATTTCATCACAGTATAGACACACATTAATATGGGCTGGGGGGTACATGTTGCAGTAGTAGGAGATAAGACTCATAAATGATTGCATGATTTGAATAAAGTGACTCTGACATGCTCATGTTTGGATGTAATGATGCTCAGACAAGTCCCTCCTCTTCCTGTGACTACTTCAGGTAAAACTTAAAGTACATTAACGGTAAAAATGACTCATTCTCACATGAAGATGCTGATCTATAGTTCATGATCATAAAGAAGACACGGTAAGATCACAACATCCTGTGATTTATGCATATAGAAGCATTTAAACTATCACTATATGGCACATTTAACCTAAATGAGTGCTTGTTATTGAAGATATTCTAATATCACTGATGCTAAAATGAACGAATTTCAACAAAGAAATGTCATAATAACACCTACATCTGTTTTATGGACAGAAGAGGGAATAACACCTGATTTGGACCTGTTTTGCACCAAAAATTGATGCACAGAAACATAATTTCCTACATTATTTTAAGTGCATTGAAAGCTACTTCACATTCCTTATATGGTTAAACATACTTGGGCAATGATTATGATCAAATAATGCCTTAATTTCATTTCTTAGATCAGATTTAAGTCATATAATTCACAGATTTCTGCCTGTGCAGACAATATACGCACTCCAAATGTGTGTTTTTTTTACAATAAATCTTAAATTAAGATATCAGACAAATATAACTACATCTTAGAGGAGATAATAAAAGAAATATATCAATAATAGGCAATAAAAACACTATATAGAATAATAACTTCCCACATACAGCTTAAGTATAATAAATAATAGATAATGATAACATACCTGTTGTGTTTTATGCATAATAAATAATATATAATGATATATAATAATACCTGTATTATTATTGTTTATATTGGGTCAGGTTTTTTTTTCGACCAGCTTTCCAAGTCTGGCCGTGACGTCACGCGCCGTATCCCGAGCGCTCCCCTGAGCGCGTGGTCCTGGTCGCGAGCACATGGAAGTGAGGTCGAGATTTGTGTCTGTGAGTCGCGCGACTGATCATCAGAATAAAAAGAGGAATATAAAAGCGATAAAAGCTGCAAGACTTGAAGCGGTAAGAGCTCTTTAAGTGTCTCCTGTCGAATGCATTCATCAGTTTATAAACTAATTGTTTAATTATAGTGATTAATAGAGCTGATGATATGAAGTTAAAGCTCTTTATCTTTCAGTGTAAACTTGATTTAAAGGGAGTCGCATGTGTGGATGTGAACGACTTTGCAGAATGAATGTAAAACTATTGTTATCTCAGGACAAGTGTTATATTTCCGTCTCTATTGTGTCTGTCCAACTCCTGCTAAATACTGCTGGAGATGTTTGCATGCATGCTCCTGTTTGTCTCTTTGTGTGTTTTTATATTGTAGCTACACTACTATCTACTTTCCTTTTTATTCTCCACGGAGCACAAAGTGTAGAGCTGCTTCCAGCATTTGTTTTATCTCTGCTGTCAGTACAGTGATCATAACAAACACATGATGATAAAAGGCATGTGTGATAGCATCAGGTATAGTGCTCACAGCTCCCTTATTCTGAATTTATGAGCTTGTTTTATGTGCAGCTTTGTTTGTGTGCAACAAAAGAAGATTTCTATATATATGTTTTTTTTTGCATGCATATAAAGCAGAGAGAGGTAGAGCCACACTGAGACATGCGGGAGGACCTTAAAAAAGATGGGATTAGTAGTGCAGTGGGTTCATTGTGTGGTGCTTTCTGGGTGGGCAGGATGGTGTATTGTGAGAGAGTTTGTGCTGTAACTGGCTGACCTGAGTTCAAGCCTCCATGACAACGTGCATCCACCCTGCTGAAGTTTTTGTCCAAGAAAAACACTGAAACCCTGTGTGGAGGTGATGTCATTTTGGCAAAGAAAAAAAAAGAATCTGCAGGGAGGCATTTTACGTTAAAACTGGGCTCGAATGTTTTGTACGTGTCTTGGTTACAAATAACCGCTGCTTTTTAAACCTCATTTCTGTGGCTGTGATTCACTGGAGTTTACCCCAGTTCTCACTCTGATGGTTAAATGTCTTCTCACCTGCGAAACACCCACAGAAATCATCATGCGTCCTGGGTCATGCAGGGTCTCTGGAGAGCCTTTGCTTTTTTTTGCATGGGACACCGACCCGGGTGATTTATACGTGTAAGAAGTTACCAACAGTCCCTTTTAAAGTATTAAAAATAAAGTACTCAATGGAGTAAAATCTGGAGAGCCTTTTCTTTTTTTGTTTGCAGAATGATTGCTTGCATAGATTATCGATTACCAACTGCTCCTTTAATATTTCATACTTAATAATTACATGAATTGACTTCAACTTTTCACATTCATACTGGCTCAGCAGCATCAGGTAGAATAACTATTCTACTGTACCTGATGTACAATCAAGGTGGCTGAAACTAGTCCCAGTTTTTGCCTCTAATGCAGTGGTAGAACGTAACTAAGTACGTTTACTTGAGCACAAATTCGAGGTACTTGTACTTTACTTGCGTATATTCTTGTCATGCCGCTTTCTACTTCTACTCCACTATATCCCAGAGGGAAATATTGTACTTCATTAAAGTTACTTGACAACTTTAGTTACTTTACAAATTAAGATTTTTGCAAACAAAACATACAAAGAGCCTCTATTAAACTGAATATATACAAGTTGAGCTGAAAAGATTAGTCAATTAATACAAAAAAAAGACAAAAATTGTATGGTTCCAGCTTCACAGATGTGATTTTCTGTTTTTCCTTTGATTAAATTGAATTAAATTATTGAAATCTATTTTAAATAGGTTTGCAAATCGATTCAAATATTAAATTGCGATTAATCGCAAATTAATTGCACATTTTTTATCTGTTCAAAATGTACCTTAGAGGGAGATTTGTCAAGTATTTAATACTCTCTTGTCTCTCTTGTAACTGAGTACTTTACAGGGGCGGCTGTGGCTCAGAGGGTAGAGCAGGTTGTCCACCAATTGGTGGTTCGATCCCCGGCTGCTCCGGGTCACATGTCGATGTGTCCTTGAGCAAGACACTTAACCCCGAATTGCTCCCGAAGGCATAGCCATCGGTGTGTGAATGAGTATTGAGATTAGATCCTGATAGGCAAAGTTGGCACTTTAGCAGCCTCTGCCATCAGTGTATGAATGTGTGTGTGAATGGGTGAAGGCTGACGTGTAGTGTAAAGCGCTTTGAGTGGTCGGAAGACTAGAAAAGCGCTATATAAAGGCAAGTCCATTTACCATTTACAGTGTGGTATTATTTATGGTATTGGTGGTACTTTGACTCAGTTGTGTAGTGGAGGGTTCTAGCAGGTTGCAACCACCTATCAGTCAAAAAGCCATTGAAATATAGGAGAGTATGCCCACATCCTTCTCAGGAACGTACCCATCGACCTAGTAGTACACCCACCTCATCATCGACCACTACACCACTGCTTTTACTACAGTTAAGGATCCGAAAACTTCCTCCACCACTGCTCTCATGTATTTGTGTCACAGGGCGAAGTAACCGTCTGTCTTAAAGATAAATAAGCATAGATACAAACAACATTTATCACTGCTCTGACGGTATTTCCAGAATCCTCAAACACTCTTTTAACCATGTGGATAGGAAATATTTTCAACTGCTGCACAATAAAAAAAAAGATGATTAACTTGTAACTAACGATTATTTTCATTGATATTTTTTCGATTAGTTGTTTGGTCTATAAAATGTCAGAAAATGGTGAAAAATGTAGATCAGTGTTTCCCAAAGCCCAAGATGACGTCCTCAAATGTCTTGTTTTGTCCAAAGATATTCAGTTAAGTGTCATAGAGGAGTAAAGAAACCAGAAAATATTCACATTTAAGAAGCTGGAAACAGAATTTTTAAATTTTTTTTCTTAAAAAATTAACTTAAAGCGATTAATTGATTATCAAAATAGTTGTTAATTTAATAGTTGTCCACTAAATGATTAATTGTTGCAGCTCTTAACTTGTTTTCCTCTCCAGGTAGCTACGTACCTGCTGCCGTCTGTGTTTGGATTGGGAAAGTTGCGACTTGGTAAACAGGTTCAAAACCTTTTCGATGGTTGGATGTTTTTTTTTCCAGATTCTGGAAAGTTTGGTTTTTCAAACATCGGCTCTTATTTATCTTTAAGATAAATGAAAGCTTACCTCTGTGACTCAAATGTAACACTAATTCTAATACATGAGAGGCTGAAACTAACGATTGTTTCCATCTGGTGATGAATTCAACTAAAAATTAGTCTATAAAATGTCAGAAAGTAGTTCAAAAAGGAACATCACAATCACAAATGTCTTGTTTTGTGTGACCAACAGTCCAAAACACAAAGATATTCAAGTTACAGTGATGTAAAACTGAGAAAAGAAGCTGGAAACGGCCAAATATTTGGCATTTTTTTCTAAATAAATGATGATTAAGTGCAGATTTGGGCTCTAAATGTTGTACTTATATCATGTAAAAACCATATATAACATTTAAACATGAAATAGCAGTGACAGTGAGTCTTCTGAGGGAGATATTGATGAATACAGTTGAGTCACGTCCATACATATTTGCTATTCCTCGAGTAAGGAAGGGAATTTTCCTTTCTGCGTTGCTATGATTACATCAGCTCTCGGCTCGTCTGATACTTGTACTCCTCGCTGGAGTGGTACCACAGTAAATGTTGTGTATCTTAGAGATCTGTGTGTTTTCCAGTCAGACTTATTACTCTGAGCCAAACTCCGCTGCCTCGCCACAACGACTGCACACATACTTCTCAGATACTTTAGAGGCCCAGGAATACATGGAGGTCTGCTCTTATGTAATCTGTGCTTTTCAGAGCTGGAATAGATTAAAGTGGTTCATACTCCTGAAGTCAGGACTCGCCAGCCAGACTTTTCTTTCTCTTTGGCCGCGTCTCACTTTACAGCATCATTATTATCACATGACATCACTTTCCTCTTTCGGACTACGCTGCCTCATTTGCATGCTCTGTTTCTGTCTCTGAGCTGTCAGTGTGTTTTTTATTGGCGGTGTCCGACCTGTGTTGGGCTGCCAGAGCCTCGCGCCTGCACAGTGTTTTCATTTCACCACGTGAGAGTATCTCCAGGAGTATGTTGCAGAGGAATGTGACACGTGTGCTCTTGAATGCAACACCACCACATATTTAACGTGGAGCCGAAGTTTGATTTTTTGTGTGTCAGGAAATATCCACTACTGTGCATATCTTCACATTTTTCAAACCTTTTTTTTGGACATATGTGTTGAATTAGCATGTAGCTTCAAACCTCTGGGTTCTGTGGTGCCTAGCGACTGCAGTGTGTGTAGTGTAAAAACATTGATACAAGCACACATAGCACTGGCTGGCAATTTAAGCTGCCTGTCCCTTTTACAACATTCAACATTTGGGAGGACATATCGTGCTATTAAGTTTGTATTGCACTGGGAAAGTGGAGGCTAGTTAGCCTAGCTTGCAAACATTAGCACTGAATACCCGCTAAACATTACTTTTTGTTTATTTCAAAGCCTGCCCTCACACACCGTATACTGTATATGAGAAGTGTACGTAGTCACCGTGATGTCACCTATTGGTTTGTGGACTGCCGTTTTGAAGCCTCGAGTTCGGCATTTTTGCTGTCGCCATCTTGGTTTCCTGCAACCAGAAGTGACACCAAAGGGTGGAGCTAAGTACGACCGAACATTTGTAGGCAACCAAAAAGGTTATAATTAACTTTCATGAAGTGAAAACACACTGTGAAAGTTCTAAGACGAAAACACGGACAACTCTCAGACTGGACAACGTCGTGGTTGCGACCTGTCAATCACAAGGTAGCCACGCCCTAAAGCATCCCCTGCTTTGTATTATATATTTTGATTCTAAATGGGACCATAATTTACTAAATGAACATCATGCTGTATTGAAGAAGACTTGAAACTAGCGACTGAGACCATAAACTCATGTTTACAATGTTTACTGAGGTAATAAATCAAGTGAGAAGTTGGCTCATTTTCTCATAGACTTCTATACAATCAGACTTCTTTTTGCAACCAGAGGAGTCGCCCCCTGCTGGCTATTAGAAAGAATGTAAGTTTAAGGCACTTCAGCATTGGCTTCACTTTTCAGACCTGGAGGTTGCCGCCTGGTTTGCTGTCTCGCATGAATAGGTCCAGTTGTGGTGATGGCAAATGACCAGCTAACGATGTTGGGACCTATGAACCTGCTAACTGTCTTAAACTTCCATTTGAAATCACAATTTTGACCAAATAAGTATGTAAGTCAAAACAAACAAGGTTATACAGTATATATTTTGTTTGACTTTAAAAAGGACTCATTCCATGTCTTCCTAATTGTTTAATGCGAGTTAAGGCTACAAATCATCACATTTTTACCTTGTATGGATGAGTTGTCATCTCCTCCTTAACCTTTCTGCTGCTTGCAAATAATGTACTTGAGATCAGTATCTGACTTACTGTATATGTTTTTCTCAGATTTAAATAAGTAAGCAGACCTTTGTCCTATATGGAGCCTCAGAAAGAGAGTATTTGGAGCAGTATAGTGTGGTGCGCTCCTCACAGCCATGTCTGGCTGTTATGTAACCGTATTAGTCCCTCTGGTGAATGATGTCATCGTCTAACCTCACATGCTTTTTAAATATACAACTTGATAAAGAAAATGTACACATTCAAAAACTCCAATTTAAAAACTCATTTAAAACTTTTCTTCCAACTTAGCACTCGGTAACACCACTTTACCTTTCCTCTATAAAGGTGTAGCTTTTCACTTTCATAACCTCATACTGTAGAAGTCCACTTTCAGATGCAGCACAGAATACTGGAGCTGGTCAGCCCTGTTTTTCTATTTGCATGCAGGGGACGTCAGTGCATAGCAGAGTGTGTTGTCATGTGCAATATTGTACCGACGGTCCTCATCAAAGCTGGACGCTCCAGCTGGATTAGAGCTAACTCTCCAACAGGAGTTCCCCGTCAGACCTCCATAGAGAAGGCCAGCAGGAGGGCAGCGTGCTGAAGCCAAGTCCTGGGGGAGGAGAGGAACGCTGCAGTATATAGATACAGCTGAAGGAAGTTCAAATGTGACATAATTATCTTTGGTATTTAGCTGTAACTGATTTTATTCCCGTGTTTAATTCACGTCACATGAGAGAGAGGCGTATAGAGTATATGTATATAAAGCAAGGAATCTGTGGCATGTGTGAAATTGTACGTTCCTGTTAGATTTGTGCGTGATAATAATATTCGTCTTGGTATTCAACAGTAGGACATAGCTGAGATGTTTAGAGCTGAAATAATTGGCGGATTAATTAATCAGTCAATAGAAAGAAAATGGATTGACAACCATGGGAAAAAGTGACAAATAGTTTTTGGTTCCAGCCTCTTAAATTTGAGGATTTCCTGCTTTTCTCTTTTTTTGTACATCATTATTAAGAAAAACGTTTGGTTTTAGAGCAATTTTTTGACATATTTATACACTAAATAATCAATAAATAATAAGAATAATCATTAGCTATATCCCTACACTCTTTAAGATGGACTGGCTTGGTGTCATAGTTTGGATTCATGGCTCTGGTAACTTGCACATTGAAAATACCATGAATACCAAGTTTGTATTTTGGGACTAAACATGAGAGTCTGTAGTGTTGAGTTTCAAGAGACAGGCGGTGTGCAGCAGGAGTAGAAGTGTGCACATGTTAAAGAGGAATAGAAAAAAAAGATCCAAGGACTCACCAATCCGTGTCCGTGCGCATTAACATCTCCCTCCAGAAAAGGAAGTATGTCAATCAGTCACGCTGATGTCCGGCCTTGAGTCGCTCCGTACCAGTGAATGAAACTGATGTCATGTGACCTTCTTTATGCATCCGGACTGAACTCAATGTTCCCGCAGTTTTGAAACTGAATACATGACTAGAAAATGACCTGATATCGTCACAGTCGCTTTTTCTTTTATAAATATTCATGCTGTAAAGCAATTAGTTGAGGGACTGCTCTCGTGCTATTCTGCCCCTTTAGCCACACTAGCGGTCTGACTTTGGTCCAGACTGAATTATCTCAACAAATATTGCCTTTCACAGAGATTTATGGTGCACAGATCAATCCTAAAGACGTTCAGAGTTATACTGTATTGGATGGATTCACATGAACTTTGCTATCATGTCCTCCTGCAGGATTAACTGTATTAACTTTGGGGATCCTCTTGACTTTTCCTCGAGCGCCGTCATCAGGTAAAAATCCCAATACTACAGTTTATAACTAAAGAGCTGCAAAACTAATGACATCCAGCCTCCGCTGTACTTTGTGTTTAGTAGTTTGTATAGTCCCGCTCACAGCTGAATGAAGCACCCCTAGAGTATACTGTAAATACAGCGGCAAGCTTCGAGACAAACTTCCCTCTCTCCAGGGGAAACAGGAATTGTCTTTTTGTAACCATGGTTTCGTATCATCGTAGCATCTTTCAGACGCGGCAACCTAAGCCTATGGAGAGAAATAAAACTCCAAAGCTTCCTTGGTGGCATTTCTTTGGTTGCTTTTGTAAATATCTTCTCATATATCTACACGGACTGTTGCAAAAACTAACACTCCACCTCGTCTGCCATTTTGTAGACTAGACAAGGGTAGGCTATATTTGATCCTAAATGCAATGTATTTATAAGTTGTTAAAGGAACAGTGTGTAGCATTACGGGTTACTACGGTTTTGCACACGCTGGCTCACGTTATCACAGTCTTGGAAAGGGAGGAGTGAGCGGAGGGGAACTCGGTTGGTTGCAATCTGCAACCACACCTCTAGATGCCACCAAATCCTACACACTGTCCCTTTAACGTCTGTATGACAATATTAAATCTTAGTTTGAGCAGTTTATGAGTAAATGTTTGTACGGGTAGTCGCACTATAGTCAAACTATTTGTACGGAGCGTCTTCGGTGACGAACACAAGACGGCGTTACACGTAATCCGCTTCCCACTAATTGGTTTAGGATGGCACTATGGCGGACCCTCCACGCCAAAGTGCAAACAGAGTGGAAGTGGGTAGTGGGGGGCCTTAGTCTCAGAGAGTTACCTCACCCTCATTTGGAGCAGAAACAAACTTTAACCATAAGCATGCCACGTAAAAGAAAAACCATCTGCTAACTATCAGACATCTAAAACGCTCCTCACAGAACCAGAACTACAACATTTCTATTAAAACGTTGTCAGGTTTTTTATTGATTTTTGTGGTTGAAATAAACTCGTCCACATCTGTTTTTACTAAGAGAACGCAGTCTAGCGTGTACTTTAAAAAAAAAATATTGTCAAATAAAAATACCTTTACGCTGTGGGGGACTTAGTTAGCTCTCAATAATTAGTCTCATTATTATGTGTCTGTCTTTAAAAACTTCTTAAACTTTAGCTCCAAAGACATGACTTCATCTTTAACCTCTTGAACCCAACGTGAATTCCCCCATGTTTATTCACAGAAAAATTAGAATAATCCCACATATTCTGTTCCATTGAAGCTTTGTCACACTGATATTAATACACAGACCCATGACACTGAGTTTTATGGCCAATACATCAAATGGAAAATTGTACATGCCGTGTGTTTTTCTCCGTGTAATTCACTGAATGGATTTAATGGATTTCATCGCATGACATCTTTCTTGCTTCCTCTGCTCGCTCACAAGTAGCCCGGCACAGTTTATGCCACCGATTGACACACCGCTATAAACACGCAGGAGGTCGCCCATCAATCATAAGAGAGAGAGAGGAAACGTGATCCCCAGCTGCTGTCAGACAGGTAGACGTCTGGTCGCTCACACCAAACAGTCACACTCAAACGGTGGCGAGGAGGGAAACATCAAACCTTGCTCCACTTCCCGGGTTCTCCGGGTGAGATGAGTCACACTCGGCAAACAACGTGTTTGATTTTGCTGTCAGTTCACCTCAGCCATGGAGAGAGAGAGAGAGAGAGAGACACAAACTGTTTGACTGACCTACATACTGTGTTTATGTGTCCTGCTGCAGCCGCCGTGCTAGTGGAAGGACTTTGAGTTTGAAAGGAAACATGCCCACACGTTTAATAATCATTGTTGAGCTGACAGAGCGGAGGAGGAGCGAGAGACGGATGGGCAACTTTTGTTTGCCCGCGGCGGTGAAGGGTAAAGCCCACATGTGTTGATGCTGATGCATGCCAACTCTTTGCACATACAATGAGTAATCTGACATGTTACCAGAATTACAACATAAGCCCTTTTCATACGTGGAAGCTGTTACGTTGGTGGCTTTTTTGGCATTCAATGGCTCTTTGTTCCCTACCTGGGATGAATCTGAGGTCATGAGACGGTTACTAGGGCAGAACATAAGAAAAAAACAAAAAATTTGCCTCACAAAATGACATAGACAAATGAGGTCAGGATGATCCTGCATGTTCTTGCCAGAAACCTTTGGATCTGTACTGACATGAATGTGGAAGCTGCATGTTTTGATGCAGTGCCAGTATATCCAACAACCACACCTGTCAGAGCTTTGTACAGTTGGTTGGATTAAGAGTAGGACTATCATCTTCATGTGAGATAAATGACAACCAAAAAACGGAGATTGGTGCAGCTGGTTGTGGTGAGTCAACTTGGACAGATCTCTTAAATCTGTACATATTTTGTATCGACGTTAAAAAATATGCAGCTATTTTTGCAGCTTTCATCTTGATATTTCGCTTGTTATACTTTTTAGGGCAAAACAACAAACAGAAAGTAAAGCCAGACTTATGAATGAAGTGAAACAAAGTGGCAATGCAGTCTGATTATCAAGCTATCATTTATTTGCTGTCATGCTGTTGCCTAGGTAATGCGTTTTGCTGCATATTCATATAATAAGCAGTTGGCATGAAGCAGAAAATTAATTTGATTTCCCTCTTTGCATGGGAAAAATGAATGGAAACACATTTTTATAGACTGATCCAACATGACAGGAACATCAGACACAAACTTAAAGCTCAATCATTGATGTTTGTGGTTCATTAAAGTGATATTAATGTCTCAATGCATAAAAAATGAAATTTTGTTGCTGCAGGTTTTTACATTAATCTAACAGCATTCGTTACGAATGCTGCGGCCACCTCACTTTTATTTATCGAGCTTTATTTGCAGTATTTTTGGTGTCAATATCAGCTCTTTTTCTGCCTATAATTTCAGGCTGATTCATCCTTATTTATTACAAAGAGAAGCCGACAGTACAACACAGGATCACATGTTACCAGCAGAGTTCACAGCGCAGTTTAATGATCATTAAAGCACCGTTGATGAAATATTAATGGTGTCTTGTCAGTGCCAACTCTCTCCATCACTCGTCAGGGGTTGGAGGTCAGGCTGCCGTCTGTCTGGCAGAATTCATCAGACTGATTAAAAGGTTAATGTGGCTTCACTCCTGCAGCGAGACTGGCATGGTTGTATTCGTCGTATTAAGTGCAGAGGTGAGATCCTCGGGTTGCAGGTCGTTCCATCTTTAGGTGGGAACGGCTTTCTCACCTTTCCTCTGTCTTCTCCTCTTTGTTGTGTTAGTCAAAGCGGGCTGGTGAGAAAGTGTGAAGCAGGCGGCTGTCGTTACGGTGCGTTTAGGTGTCACAGGACATCCTCTGACACCTGGTCTCAGGCCGCCTCGGGTTGTGTCACTCAGGATCTCCAGTTGTCTGTCTGGATGAATAGAGGCAGGAGAGCTGAGGGAGTATGCAAAGTAACGCATCGTCTCATGACAGAGGACACACATTATAGAGGTTTGTGTTTACAGTGACATTTAACGCTTTTGTGCATCGCCTCCAAATGAAATCGCTGGATTGATTCGAATTTGAAGCATTTTAAAGTACATTGACTTCACACTTGACGGAGCTCAGCGGGTCTGCCGGGGGAGCCTTGAACACACTGATCCCGCTCCCTTTTGATGTGCTGACTGTCTGTCCCCGGGGTGGTTTTGATTGCCTCTTTACTCCCCTCCTATGTAAGTCAATAGGAGCCAGCTTGCCATCTGTGGGAATTGATACCTCTGCTGAATCATACTATTAAAGTGCTCCTCCATCTTCCTTTCCACTGTCTCTGCCCGCACCCTCTCACGCCGACCTCCCCTCCCCCTCTCCCTCCCTCTTTCTGAGGGGACACGTCTTATCTTACTGCTGGAGATGCAGGAGACGCGTTTGCCAACTGGGGCTAAGGCCGCGTTCATGACTGAAAATAGACTAGTGCATTACCAGGAGGTGCTGGTACTGGTGAGAAGATGCAATACGGACGTCATAGTCTATTTTTAATGATACACCCATGCCTTTTAATGCTTATAAGATGCCACTCTCCACTGAGGTTTACGGGGCAATCCTTATATCACTACTTTCTTATTATTGGAAATAATCATATCATTAGCCCAGTCAAGTTTCTGCAAACCACGGGATACGTTGGTTTCTGAACCCAAAAATTATGTTCTATAAATACATCAGCCTCATATCACTCTTGCATAAACGCTCAGTGCCACGTGGTTAACGTTATGAAACGATTGGTTAGGTTTAGGCAACAAAACTACTCGATTAAGGTTAGAAAAAAGATCATGGTTTGTGTTAAAACAGTAACATAACAACGTAACAATGCAACGTAACAACGTAACGTAATAACGTAACGTAACAAAGATGATTCTGGCATTTTTCACAGTTTTCATTTTAAAGAAAAATCAATTAATTGATTAATCGAGACAATGATCCCTAAAGTACTGTATCTCTAATTTATCTTCGTAGTTGGATCATTTTTTCTGGCCCCTTTTATCCTCTAAGGCAGTAGATACCAACCTGTTTGGCTTATAACCCGTTTAACATGAAACAATGTCTACTTCGAACCCTTTTCACTGGTTGCAACCAGTTCAAGCGACTTTATTTTATTTTTAGACAAACCGAACAACTAGAAAAATGGCCAGAAATTAGAGGAAAGTCTAAAAAACCTAACTTTGTGTAGCTGTAATATGTTTTTTTTAATGGTTCTTCTTAATGATCTCGTGACCCCTCAGATTTATCTTTCAGTCCCTTGTAGCGGTCCGTTTCACTGATTTTTAATGAACACATCAGTCACTACTGAATCACTCTTACAGTCAAACTCAAATCTAAGTCAAGCTGAAGTTGTTTGGTCACTCGGTAGTAAAGCAGCCCTCAAAACAAATGTTTATTTATTGGTGGGATTTACGGCACGTGGTAAATTATTCCCTGCTCCTCCTGTGTCACTGTTTAAAGTTATTCTTGGAGGACAGTTGTGAAAACATGGATAGTGACAACAGAGGAACAGAAGCTGCAGCCAGCTGACACCTCCAGCTTCTAATGGAGATACAGTGTGAGGAGGAGGAGGAGGAGATTTTGTGCCACTGCTGACTTGTCACTGCGAGCCCAGCAGGCTCATCCTGCTCCTGATTAATGGAGCTGTCTGCTGGGCCTCGCAGGGGAAAGGCAGGGCTGTTTTCTCATTCACTGAAGCCCCCGTTTATTTGCCCACAACAGATTGGCCCCCTGGGGCCCCCGGCTCGTTTGCACCTTATGCGCTCAGCATCTTTCATCTTAATCAGTGAACAGGTTCCTGAGCACAGTCACCTGACCTACAGGTGACCTCCGAGACTTGTCCTCCTTCTCAAAGTTACTCCACTATCGTTGTCCGGTATATTTCCTTTTTTTCTGTCCTCACTCTGCAGGAGGACGACACTCCGGCAGAGTGACAGATCTAACGCTGCCGTCCTACAGAGCCTTTAATGTCTCTCAGGCATTTACATATATGTTTGTGCAGAAGTTATATTCATGCTTCTACAGTTTGTCTTCTACATAATAAGCAACACTAATCATTATAATCCCATTTCATGTCCGCTTTAAAGGGCAACCTGGACATATTTGGGGACTGTTCCCACGTAAACTATGCAGCTCATCTTCCACACATTGATGTATACAGCTTTTAAATGAGGTAAAAAGAGACAGGAGAGTTGGATCTTTAGACTTCGTTGGACTTTATTGATCTCTGGGGGGGGGGAATTTTGTGAAATAGGCATTAACGTAACATAATATTGATTCGTAATTGATCAGCGCTGCCTAGTTTGACCATTTGCTCGGAGTTCATGAGTGATTGTAAGCTGGCTCTCATAGACGGCAGCTGGACATTAGACCTCAGATCAGCTCTTGCTGCTTGTTTTCCTCCGGTCTGAACACCGGAGAACAGAGAGGCACATGTATTTTTTTCAGGTTGCCTGTTTCACGTACTACTGTCACGATATAGCGAGCGTTTTATAAAAATAATCTCGCCTACTTCAGCTTTAAGCCTAGCCATGTAGCTTTTTCCTAAACCTAATTGTAGTGGTTTTGTTGCCTAAACCTACAAAGCGGCCGTTTATGTGACAAGTTGGGATGAGAACGTGTTGGTTCTTCTCCTTTGTAAACCTCCCAGCCTTCTCCACCATATGTAGATATGATATATTTAATCTATCGAGGATTATATTTCAGCAGCATCTCAGACAGTAACAGCTTAGGTTCAAGACGTTGTGAGTGGGATATGAGGAGCATGTGGTCGATCCAAACACTCTACAAGTAAAACAGCCAATTAAACATTTTCTGGTTTCAGTGTTTTTGTGCCAGAATGTGTTTTTTTCTTCTTCTGCACTTGTACTTGTAAATCTAATCATCAGCTTCTGCCAAATGAGACAAATGCAGCACCAGACTGAAGCGTCTGTGCTCCGCCATCGTGTCTCCTGAGCCTTTCATTCACACAGCAGATTGTCTTTGTTTGTCTCAGAGTCAAGATGAATTCTACATCTTGGATGGAGAAGACAGCTCTGAAAAACTCCGTTAATTCTCACAAATGTACAAATCCTTTTGTTTTAACCCTCCGATTTGAGACTTGAACATGTCTTATCCTCCTCCTCTCTCCTCTGTGGTGACATTGGACATTGTTTCTTACTTCCTGCTGATGGCTGTTGTTTCTTTTCACTATCGGGGCGAAGCAGAACGGGACTTTTTCAGTTGCTGCTGATTCACCACAGATTAGATTGCTGTCCCCAGGCATGAGATTGCTTGGTTTCGCTCTGTAACATTACATGAGTCATTTATAGTATAATGCATGCCATTATACATGGGTGTTTTGAATATAAAGGAACGGCTCTTTTATGTTTTATTACATTTTATTACATCAAGGCTGTGTCCAAAGCATTTGTGACAGATTTAGCTGATCACATTTGGTAATAGCTTCCTTCCCCCTGATTATTTTCTTTCTTTTTTTGCACTTAGTGGGGTGTTTAACAGATGCTTCATTAGCTAGATCTCTAAGTCTAAACTGATTTAAGGATTAAGAATAAGAGAGAGGAGTCAATCCTGCTCTCATAGCTCTTTATTCTTTACTGCTCACTTGGCTTTCGTTCTTTCAATCCTGCCTCCCTTTTTTTTTCCTGCGCACAGCGCACATCTTAAATATTGCCAAAACTCTCTTCCCACACCATTTTGGCTCAGCGAGGCTTCATATTGGCTGGAAAATGTCACAGGGGCAGTTTTGGTTGCACTGCTACAGAAGGAGGCAGCTTAAAGCTTAAAATCCAACAGATTTTCACACCTCTGACACCATTTGGCATCCACTAAATACAGGTGACAGCAGGGTTAATTGTTGTAGCGCTCCGCTCTCTAACAGCACCGAGGCGGTTTGCAATGATAACGTTGGCAGATTTACCACTCAACATACTTTAAGTAATTTTTAAAACAGTAGCTCCTTGATTTCACACAGAGGCAGACATTTTTCTAGCCAGCAACCGTTCCCTTTATCAGCTAGATAACTAGTTCTCCATGAGTTGGTTGAACACTTTGTCTCCTGCTTTGTTGCCAGCTGACTTGTTTTAAAAGAAGGGGTCTTAAAGAGGCGCTTTATGGCTACATACCTCATGATATTTTGCTGAAATATAACAAATACAAGGAATTTGCCTTGGTGTTTTGGTGCAGAACAATAAACATAGTGAGAGAAATTAAAAGGATAAAAAGCAAGTACTGCAAAAGTCAAGAATAATACATTTAAAATAGAAAAATTGACAATAAAAATATGAAAACTATTATTAAAAAAACATGTAATATGTGCTAAGAGCTACAGGTTGTGCAGGAATGTGCAAAATATTGACCAAGAATATGCAAAACTTTACAGTATAAAGAATATGTGCAGACTGAGGTTAAAGGCTAAAAGTCATCATCGTCACCAGTTGATGATCCACGCATGTAAATAAAGAAACGGCGTTATTGTTATATTGCAATAGAGCGTGTTACAGCGCATTTCCACTAGATCCAGTGACGGAGGGCATCTCAACGCTTTCTATTCGTTCTTACCGGACACTAGTAAAACATCCGCCAAAAAGGTCTGTACAAGAGTAAAACAGATTTATTTCTATCGTCCGAAATGGCTTGTGTTAAACAAAGAAATATTATAAAATATAAAAAACGAGTTTCATCTCCGTTAGGTTGCTATAGTTACCCAGACATGCTAACAGAGCAAATAATAAAGTGTTTAATTAATTCCTCACACTTTCACTCCTGTGTTTTGGGTTTTCGAAAAACTATAAAAAAGACACCACCCCTCCAAACACCATTTCGACATGCAGAGAAATCCAATGTTTGACAGACATAGTTACGGTTGCTAAGCTGTGATTGGACAATCACTGTTCGGGAGGAGGGGTTTAGAGAACGGTCAATCAATAAAAATAAAAAACCTTTCAAGTACATGCCTTTGTACACCTCCTTCTTTTGTGATCGTGAATGGTGCGCTCGCTCGCAGCTGATCAGATGGTTCTTTGTCTGTAATACCCTCACATGGTAAACCAGCCCACCTCCGTTTAATCTCTCTGGGCCCGAGCCAACTCTAAATGCACAGATCGCCTCTTTTCACAGAGACAGCAGCGTCAGCAGGGCTGCGCTTCTCCGTTGAGCCCCCCGCGCTAGACCCCCGGGTCCCTGCCTCCCATCATGCCCTGAAAAGGAGGTCGAACCTGTGGGAGCGGCGCTGTAAAAGTGGCCTGGGACTCATCAGCCGCTGGAGGTGTTTTGTCTAAAGCTTTTTCATTCATTTACTCTGCTGTGTGAGTGTGCCTTTAACTTTAAACAAGCAAGGGGCCGACGTGTAAATATTTAGCCTTCCATGTTTGAGCGAGTTCAAAGGCGGCGGAAGAAATGAATGGCGGCGAGGAAGGGGGCGGGGGCCAGGAGGGGAGGCATGCCCCAACTTCAACCCAGATAAAAGAAGCTGAATTAAATGTCCATAAAGAAACTTCACAGCTAAAACTACAGTTTCATTGTGAAAGGGCAGCAATTAATCACCAAGCCGTCTTTAATGTAGGACACCAGAGTTTCCAGTTTTTCCCCTGGAGTTTCCCACCACCAGTTGTTGATTAATGGGCCTCAGATTTAAACTCCACCGTCCTGTAAAGCTGGGTTAGCTATTGGTTATTCCTCAAATTGACAGGCATGCTGGGATGTGTGAGAGAAAAGGTTTGGACACAGGGTGAAAAGTCATGAGGTCATTTTAGGCAGGTTGCTGGTGTCCACTGTCTAGACTGGTCAGAAAGGTCGCGACCCCGGTTAAAAGTGTGGGAGAGGAAATGTGATGCAACTTCTTCATTTTGTCTCCTTCATGAATATAAAAATCCCACGTGAAATGAGGACAACCTATTCTCTTCCCTTTGGTATGTTTACCTCAGATGAGCAGTAATTATCCCCCGTTATTGATACTGTATGTGAGTAAGACTCTTCATCTTCTGGATGTTAATTTGTCATGTGTCACTTTGGTATCTTTCAAGCCTGGACCGTTTCTGTTCTCAGCGTGCAGAGCTTCAGCTGCTGCCCTCTGGCACACAAAATTCCTTGTGACATTTAGATAAATCGGATATATATCTTCATGATCTGCGGCATCACGGTTGGGCCGACCAGATGAACTGACATCATGGAAAATGTCAAAGCTGTCAGTGGAAAGGAAATTAACTTCAAAGTTCTCGCTAATACATTTTTTTTAAAGTTTGAAGTCTTCTTTTGAAAAGTACAGTAGTGAGATTTTGAGGAGAGCTCCTGTTTGATACCACTTACTTTACCGAGGATGTCTCCCCGATCTGTGACGGATGTCATCAGGCCTCTGCCAACCTACATGTGCTCTGGCTCTGTCCGTCCTTGTTTAACCTCTAGACAATGATTTTTAATACCTTGTCTGGAATACTGGGCAGAAACCCTTTCAGTGCTTTCTTTGTGGTGTCAGCCACTTAAATCGCCTTCACCACTTTACTGGCTATAGGAGACTGGTCCTGATGAAGTGTGAATCTCCTGCACCTCCGTCTCATACACATTGGATTCAGGACGTGCTATACTTTCTTAAATTGGAGAAAATAAGACTTTCTCTCCAAGGAAGGTCCAATGCATTTGTCAAGGTCTGTGGCCCCTTTCTCTAGTACATCAAGAATACTAAGTTTTCAGATATTCCAACCTAGGGCTTTTTTTCCTCAACGGAAAAGATGTTGTCACTCTTCTCCCGACTGGCTTCGGCAAGAGTTTGATTGACAGGTGGTTCATCCAATAACCTGCCACGTACTTTTTTAAAGTGCCCGCCCTTTTCCAAACAGTTTCCAATGACGGCTGCTCAGATGGTTCTGTGTAACAAACCACCTGGCGGGTCAGGTTAACGAATGTCGAGCAATATGTGTCAGTTTCCGCTTGCTACATGCATACGGCCTTTTCAAAATAAACTTCCGTCTTCATAGGAAACAACTTGGTTAGGGTCAGAAAAAGATTGTGAATTGGGTTAAAATAGAGCGTAAGTTACGTGACAACGAAATCAACGTTGACTTCTGGTTTCACACGGGGTACGAACAGCAGTCCTAGGCAAGTCTGATGTTTTTTGACCCATCGATCCACCCCAACATCCTCCCTACATGATGTTTGTCGCTCTTTATACTTCCTGGTTCACTATTACGTGGATTACATGCAAATTGATTTTGTGGGATATATATACGAATTACAATGCATTACTTTTCATGGCTATAGCTACAAATCGTGTATTATAACGTGAGCACAAATATGTGCATGTGTTATTGTTACCGGCCTAGCGGGGTCGGTGCCCACTTCTTTATAAAAATACATGTCCTTGTTAGTTCATGGCTTATTATCGTATTTGTATTTGATACAAATGTTGTATATTCCTGCAAAACTGCAATAAAAAATAATAAGTAATATGGAAATACTCAAGTAAAGTACCTCAAAATTGTTTCTAAGTACTTGAGTAAATGTACTTTATTACATTCCACCACTGAAACTGCATTTGGACCTAAAAATGCAACTGAATTAGTAGTTTTACGTAATTTCTCTGCCTCTGCACTAAAGGAGCTACGAAAGTGGAAAGACCCAAATTAAATGTCTGTCCTGATTTTCTGAGAATGATAATGGTGTCATTCTTACTGCAGGAAATAAACACGGCGAATCATTATGTGAGACCCGGTTGTTCAGTTATTGGATTTGTGTGAGACGTTTCTCAATGACTGGAAGTGAAGATGAAAGAAGAATAAACAGGGTGAAATTCCATGAATGTGGTGGAGAACAGACAGTCCTATATCAGCGTGACGATCTCTGTGTGTAGGAATCATATGCTTCTTCTCTTCCTGCGTTGTATACCAATTTCACACAAATGTACTCGTTTTTGGAGGAAGTCAGAGGAACAGTGCACACTGTGCTGCTGCTTTATCAAGTTGTGTAAGTATGTGACCCGGTGTGACCTCGATGTGACCTAAAATCGGACTTTTGGCTGCAAAGTTTTGTCTTTCACAAATACAGTTACTGTGTTTAGCTTGACTTTTGCTGCTTTTGTAAATCTCAATCTAGTTTTTGACCTTCTGTGAAGTCAGAAAGGATAGTTAGGTTTGACTGGAGTAAAAGTTACTTTTAGTCGAAGTTTTGTTGTATTGCCTGTTTTATTTATTGGTTATAGTGCTGCAGTGAGTTCATAGTTACTTTTCAAATAGCCCGGGTTATTCTTAAAAATAAAAAGTAGGGCTCCATCTAACGATTATTTTCATTGTCGATGAATCTGTTGATTATTTTCTGGATTAATTGATTAGTTGTTTGGTCTATAAAATGTCAGAAAATGGTGAAAAATGTCGATCAGTGTTTCCCAAAACCCAAGATGACGTCCTCAAATGTCTTGTTTTGTCCACAACTCAAAGATATCCAGTTTACTGTCACAGAGGAATAAAGAAACCTTAAAATATTCACATTTAAGAAGCTGGAATCAGCTCAAACCGATTAATCGATTATCAAAATAGTTGGCGATTAATTTAAAAGTTGACAACTAATCGATTAATTGTTGCAGCTCTAATAACATGTTAGTCGACCCTACTGTACTGTCAATGCACTGCATTATATAAAACTCACATGATCAACTCTGCAGCAGCACAACCATCTCCAGTTCTCCCGTGACGCAGACGCTCGGAAGTCATTAATCTTTTTTCATCTTTTTATCTGTCCTTCCCGTCCCATGTGACGTGAACAGAAGCGCATTGAGGAAGTCACTTAATTGAGGAAGAGTCATGTCTGGGAGCCAGTTGAAAGTTGAAACTAGACGAGGAAGACTTTTGTCAGCGGAGACAATGAGAGGTTAAGACCAATGAAAGTCTTGTATTTAGCTAAATCTTACAGCCAAGACGTATATGATGCTTAAAGGGGTAGTTTGTGAATTTTTGATCATTTATTTATGAGGAACAAAACCACAAATTTTATTCAGTGTGTTTGAGTGTTTGATAAACGATAGATTCAGTCTGAATATCACCTATAACAGTGGATCTCAAACTTTTTTCCAGCCAAGTACCCCCTAACCAGAGCAAAAATATTTTGTTTGTTGCGACAGTGGAGAGTTTACGTCAATTAAGGATTGCAATATTGATTGATTGACTATAAAATGTGGTTTATTAAACTTACATTTACATTTTTTTATTGAACTTTGTATAGTATAATCATTTTAGGAACTATGCATGACTGATATAATAATGATAATATAATAAATGTATTTATTTATACAGCACTTTTCAAAACAGATGTTACAAAGTGCTTCATAAGACAATAAAAGCCGATAAAGTAAAAAAAAATAAAATAAGGTAACATCACAGAACATATCAATAATTCTAAAGTAGTAAAGAAGTAAAACAAGGTGATAAAAAAACAAATATATATATATACATAAATGTGTATAAATATATGCACGCATACACAAACGGATGTATACATACATATACTGTAGATACCCATACACACATGCTCTGTACACATGCTTCACCGCACATATGCACATAAATAGACATATAACATTGGGACCTTATAAGAATCCTAAAACAATGTGTTTTCAAAAGGATTTTAAAGTGGATACAGATTTAAATGATCAAATATCTACAGGAAGTGCATTACAGAGTTTTGGATTTTTTCTAAATTAACATTTTAAAGAAATCAGACGTACCCCTACAGTACTTTAAAGTACCCCCATTTGAGAAACACTGACCTATAATATAATTATATGCACTATTTTCTCACAGAAACTTGGAAAACATAACTTTGAACATGTCTTCAGAGGACAGAACAAACTAATATCTCAGAGTGTGTTTGAATAATGTTTGAGCTGTCAAGTGGCAAAAAGATTTATGTTTTTAAATGATCATTCATGCATTATTCATCTCCTGTTGTCTGTGCAGTAGGAATCTACAACCATGGTCACTATTTCACTTTCATTATAGATGCAGCTCATGTGACAGATCTTCTATTAAGAGGAAGTTGAGATGTGCAGCGCTCCGCAAACGGACGTGAAGAGGTTTTACGCATCTCAGCTAGTTTCACTTGAGATCCCGTGTGTCAGATATTAAAGGATTGTTGACATTCCTCACGTGTTGCATTCACAAAAAACAAAATTACAGCTTCAGAATGAGTGCCAAGTTTCTGCCCGTCTTCTTTAATGTGCAGCGGATTCATGAAGGACCATCATTGTTTTTAATTAAGGCCGTTTAAGCGTCGTAAGTCCTCCAGGCTGAATGCTCCCGTCTCACTCCTCTTTGTCCTCGCTCCTTCAGAGGAAGAAAAAAAAACATTCATTCTGGATTTGCACCTGTTGAATGGAGCGTACGTCTTCCCCGTTTTACGTCTTGGATTTACAACCCTCAGCTGGAGGGACGACCTTTCACTCGGCCTCTATGGGAGAGCCACAGCAGCTGTGATGACTTCACTGGCTCCTGGTGTAAAAAGACGTCAAGGACGGAGGAGGATGGTGGAGGCTCTCCTTGCTGCACCTTGAACCTGATAGCCGCTTGATTTGACACGGCGCTCCGTCAGCTGTTAGTTTCTATCCGATTGATTTCAAAGAAATAAAAAGGTGTATTCATTTCTCCTTATGGTCTCATTTGTATCTATTCATGCGAGTGAAAGACGGGCAGGAAGAGACCACTGAAATGCCCCCCAGTTTCTCATATGTGTGGTCTTTGGCAACGGAAAATGGGCCAGCAGCTGTGTGAAGAGAAACATTAGCAATGCTGACTCATTACAAAGAGTAGCTGAAATATCTGTGCCAATTTATTTCTGGTTTTGGCAGAGAAGGACGTAGCACACTTCCACTGGATAACAGCGTCTCAGTATGAGAGGAGAAATCTCCGCTTTGTAAATGGATGATTTTAGGAAGTGCTCCATTACCGAGCGGCTCCTCTTCGCCTGCTGGCTTTCCTCTGGAGCAGCTGTCGGTCAGCGTGTCAGTGGGTAAATCTCTGAACGCTAATGAGGCTGGAGCTCTTGAGGAAGGCCTGGCCCTGAACTCAGCATCACGCCGTGCAAGGTGACGAGGTTCCCCCGCTGCATTCGATGTCTGAATATTACAAACGCCACATAAATTCTGTAAACGAGTGCGTTCATGTGCAGCTTTGCTAACAATCTTTTCTGTCTAAAGTGTATGGAGATCTCACAGGGTGGTGATCAGTGAGCTCCGGGTGGTCTTTCAGACCCAGAAAAGTCCAGGTCAGACCTTTAACCTCCCTACAGGATTGACTCTGACGACTGTTGCCCTCCTGTTTGTCACTCCGGTCAAGAGGTTTCTCGGGTAATGAGCTTGTCGCCGATGAAAGATGGGTCGCAGATCGTCGTCGGAGCAGCAGCCGCCGCTGCTGCCGCTAGCATCGACGCGGCTGCACATTCCTGCTGGTTCACGTTACAGCGGAGATGTGAAGCAGCTGGAGTTGGACGAGTTTAGTAACTGGTGACTCAAAGGGGCTGACGATGCTTTCATTCAACGAGTTGGAAAGAACCCGTTGCAGATCTCATGTCCTCCATGACGTATTCACCAGTGAAGTGGATTCATCTTCATCAGGGTGAAGGAGGACTTTAACTGAATGGCTTATTATGAGACTAATGCCTCTTTCACACCATCGACCAGGGTCGTTGATTTGACCCATGTTCAACCCCAACCAGTCTACATGGTTAATCCCTGGTCATGACAATTCAGATACGACCTGGGTCACAACCCGCCAGCAATACATACCAATTGGCTCAGGTGCTGGAAATGGGCGGGGGGTTGCAGGTCTGGAGGATTACAGTGAAAGGGGGATAATATCAATGTGTGCAAAAGCGTAAAATGCCACAGAATGATGCGTGCTTTTGGGATAATATGGTGTAAATATAATACATACAGCATTCTTACCTCAATGTTAACCTATGATATACTACAGTTCTCATACACCGTTTGTAGCTATACCTACAGAAAAGTAATTCACTGTATTACGTATGTATATATCACAAAATCAATTTCAACGTAATCGTGAACCGGGAAGTATAAATAGCGACAAACGCCATGTAGGGAAGAGGTCGGGGGGGATTGGTGTGTCAAAAAACACCGGACTTTCGCACCAGGAGACCGCTGTTCGTGTCCCATGTGAAACCAGAAGTTGATTTATTTGTCACATAACTTCCGTACTTGAATTCCGCCACTTCTGGTGTTCTTTTAACCCAAACTACGATCTTTTCCTAAACCTAATGAAGTAGTTTTATTTGGGAAAGACTGGAAATTGACACGTGCGTCACGTGTTGCTGGACATTTGTAGGAAAACGCACAAGAAATTTGTAATAAAAGCATACGAACTGTTGTATGACGATATACTGTGTTACGTGGAGCTTTAATGTGTGCAAAAACATTCCAGTAGGCCTTTCTATCAATCAACACTCATTAATCTTTTTTCCTCTGTCTATCTGCAGTACCCATTTAACATATTCGACTACATTGTGCTATCTAATATGATAATATACACTTACAAAAGGATTACATACATTTATGAAGACTGAAATGTATATTTCATATACCACTATATGTGGCTAGTTGGGATGACAATGAGTCAGAACAACTGTGTGGTGAATTCGGCTTCCTTAAAACACAGTAGAGGTGAGCACAGAGAGCAGGATGAGACTGAACGGAGGTGTGAACAGGCTGACAGTCTGCAGAGGAACTGTGTGTATAAAAGGTGTGGTGGATAGAAGAGTCAGAAATTGTAATTTATTGCTTTATTTAAGGAGACAATGACTTGTTTAGGACGGCCCCCTGTTAGTCAGCTTTGTGCTTTTCGTTTTGTTCTTAGTCAACTAAGATGTCTTTAGTCAATTAGTCATTTTTTATGTTGAATTACTTATTTCCAAGAAACTTGTGAGCTCATCTCTGGTAAACACAAGATTTAAAGTGGTGCCTTTGTGTGATTCTTTGCGGAGAAACTCAGTTTTACAGATATGTTGATTAATTCAGCGAATCGATTAGTCGATAAAATCGTTTCAGTGTTCGTCAACTGAGAATTTCTTTGGTCGATGACGGTTATAATAAAAGGTGTGGTGGACAGAAGAGTCAAAAATTGTAATGTATTGCTTCATTTAGGGAGACAATGACTGGCAGCTTTGTTTGGTTTTGTTCCTCTCGTACTTTTAGTATTTTTCTTTTTCTTTTTCCTGCACATTCTTTGGCTCTCTGATCATATTCCACCTTCAGATGTTAACATTAAATTTGATGTTTGATGTTGATTCCAGGATAATGTTTTGCTTTTACTACTGAGAAATCCTGCTGGTATCGTGGCATTAGAGTTTTTTTTATGGAACGGCAGCCAGCCAGTTCCCTTTGTGACCTATTGTAGACGAGACTATCCCTCGGAGCGCCGTTGTTATCAAGTGACCTGGTTTAATCAACATCAGATGAATGGGATTTCCCACAGCAGACCAAAGTCACAGCGGGAAATGTCATGAAAGCTCTCCTGCATGCCTCAGTGTTTCAGCAGCAGCCAGTTTGGTTATCATGTATAAATAGCAGCGGTGCATAAATGAAAGTGCAGAGGAGATATGAGTGTGCAGCCATAAGAGCTACTGCTGCACACTAAAGGTACATGTGACTGAGTGGATTCCATCCCAGCGCCGGTTTTAGCCGGGCCGCGCTCGGATACCAAACCTCCACAAATAGTGTGAGATCACGTGAGGAAGCACCGTGCCAGTCGGGTCGTGCTGATACAACCTCGCCCACATTTCTTTTAATTCTCTGTCAGCCCCCTGGAAATACATTTTCTCTCACACGTGGCGTCCCTGCTTTTTTTATTACAGCTGCCCAAGAAGTCAACCTCTGTGTGAACCGCATACTGCTCCTATTACGGGACAGTGATGGAAGCACCAAATCTGGCAGCAGCAGAGAGACCTTTTTAAGGTTTTCACTTTGTGTTGGTTTTCACTGGAACATACCTGGGTTTGATTTATTTAAAGGGGCACTCCACTGATTTTTCATTATGGGATATATTTGATCCTGTGTTTTTGTAGCTTTCCCACACTGGGGACTAAAAGTCAGGACATCTTTTCCTCATTCTTTTTTGTAATCTATCTCTTACAAGTCCCCCAACATTGGAGGAGTAAAATACTCCTCAAATGGGAGTAGGCTGCCTCTTTAAATGCAACCCTGTCTTCTAAAAAACTACATTCCACTAAACTGCATTCTCAATTACGTTTCAACGCATTTTCTCCCAGATTACGGTCGCAGTTTTAAACAGTGTTAAACACAGAGGTAAACGTTAAAAATGGAAACACAACAAAACAAAAAAAAATAACGGGTTATGTTTAGTAAAAAAAACATCATGGTTTGGCTTAAATGACCGTGTTTGTTACGTTATTAAGATGCGGGCGTGAATTGAAATAAGTGAACATTGACTTTTAGTTTCATATGGGGGACACAAACCAGCCCGTTCTCATTCCCAGGGCGTCAAATACCGAGGCTTTGTCACGGCCGTCGGTGTTCGATACCGCCGCACACGGCACCCTATTAACCAGGCTTTCTATTAACTATAATGTAAACCCATCCATGACAACAGTAAACGTTCAGAGAAAGTGCGCTGAGAGTGTGGTGATGTAGTTTAAAGAGCAAAAAGACACTCCCAGGGAGGGCGGGATACAAGGTTGATGGGTCTAACAAACACAAGGATTTCATCCAGGAGGCCGCTGGTCGTGTCCCGTGTGTTGCGTTACAATCAGCTGTTCTTTCGTGTCCAATGTTCACAACGTTCAGTGTCATTTCACTGTACAAATGTAGTTACTCAAAGTTTTTCTTAAACCGAACTATAGTGGTTTTGATGCCAAAAATAAAGTGACGCCAAGTGGCGTGACAAAGCGGCGGTGTGATCTTGATCTCCTCCCTACTCGGACTTCCACGGACTATGATTAGAAACGTCAAAAACAAGCGTAATCCACGACAAAATACGTTTCCCTTGAATCGTAATTCACAATGCAGTTTTGTTGTATGGGAACGTCATTTTTAGGAGACAGGGTTGTTAAAGGAGCAGATCATTTAAAACTTTTTATGTCCCCTATGCACCCAAAAGTTTATGTGTTTCCTGCTTCAAGAAGACACTCACTGAAGAGCCTTTAGAAGATAATAGAAAATGAAGATAGCACGATTGAGCTGCTGTTTCTGCACTATAGTCTCATCTTCACACAGAATTATTGACTTTTTTTGTCTGATTTTTTTATCACCAAATTACGTCTGGCGCCATTAAGCAAACCTTTAAACGGTGCATCGATGTTGGTCAAGATGACTCTTGATCCTGAAACATGGTGGCTTCCATTAGGTGTGTTTCTTTTTAAGCGTGTCCTTGTATGTGTGACACATTTCTAGGATTGTATTTAAAGACCCCTTCATGCTAAAATAGCTTGTTTTGCTCAAACAGCCTCAGGACACGTAATAAATAACGTTATTATGGTTTTTCCACTTGCAACCAAACCTTTGGTGTCTGAACGCGAGGCGCTCGACACATTCGGCGAATGACATATTTTGCATACACGCATTCCAGAGTGACTTTCCCCAATAGACGCACACACACACACACACACACAGCCAGCTTTAGGTGCAGCGACAGGAAGTGGAGGAGGATTTCAGGCGTCACAAAGAAACTCCAGTTTGAAAGCAGAGCTGTCCATTACGACGTCAGTTCTTTGAAATGCTGCCCTTGACTTTACAACTCTGAACTGTCATGTGGTTTACAGCCTGAGAGCCGGTAGACTCAACCAAGTTCAGCAGTTTGTCGAAGCCCACGCAACTTAAATTCTAGGAGAAACCAAGGATGTCGGGTTGTATTTTGGGGAAATGTATTTAAAAAGACACACAGAGGTTCTCAGGTTTGAGTGTTTAACTCATTGTACTGTATGGCTTAAATGATGAGCTGGAACAAACTGCGAGAGAATATACACTCAGTTTATTAGGTACACCTAGTTAAAACTAATGCAGACTGTGGTGCTCTCAAATTGTACTGCGTTACACTGAGAGGTATTTCTGATATTTTGGCCACTACATTTATATCAATAAGGGTATTAAATATTAGAAACACCTCTCAGTAAAAACACTTTCAACAAAAAACTGAACATTATAACCTTTATGAAGGATGTTATTGCAGCATTAGTTATAGCTAGGTGTACCTAATATATTGTCTTATAAACTACGTGTACATGTGATGATACTGTCAAACAGCGTGTGATAAGATTTTTCCAACTTTAAAGCAACTTTTGAGAGACGACAAAACACAATCTTCCCACCCACAAATGGAAAGTTTATTTCGTAGGAAATAAAACTGCTGGAAGAACTGTGTGAGGTTTTTAATAACCCCAAAAATCAAATCAAAACAAACTTGACTTTAGAATCAATCCTGGAGGCAATGTGGGCACTTAATGGCAGATCACACTCACATCTTTTGGTCCCATTTTGCAGCCTTTCTGGACAGATGTTCAAGCCGCCTCAGGACTATATTAGGATTTGATGTTGAGTTCACTTGTCCCTCTGTCTACTTAGGAAACCTATAAACCTAATTTATAAGGAACTGGGTATCAGAGACAAATATTTACTAAAACATTCTAATGGTAGCAAGCAAGCTTCTTAAAGAGCCTCCCACCTTGATTCAATGGATAAATGTTGTAAATAGCATGTACAGTATGGAACCCATCACATTCAGTTTAAGATTACAGAAAGAAAAGGGAGATGAGCACTGGTCTAAATGCGATACATACCGACTAACAAAGAGTCTGACACTATAGTAAATGCAATTGTGAAACATGAAAATGCGCCATTCTGTGACTAACAACCCTACTGTATGTTCACCATCCAATGTACCTGAATGACCTCATGTTTATTGAAATAAAACCCCTCTTGCAGTGTTGGAAGAAGTACTCTGATTTTTTACTTCTTAAAGGTCCCATATCGTGCTCATTTTCAGGTTCATACTTGTATTTCGTGTTTCTAGTAGAACATGTTTACATGCTGTATTGTTAAAAAAAACAACTTTATTTTCCTCATACTGTCTGCCTGAATATACCTGTATTCACTCTCTGTCTGAAACGCTCCGTTTTAGTGCATTTCAACAGAATTGCGTTGCTAGGTAACAGCTTGGGTCCATGTTTACGTCCTGTCAGCTGATGTTACTTACATACACTGCAACCGGATATAAACTGGGACACATTCAGAATGTTTATGTTTAAAACCGTGTTATGGTCTAAATATTGTATATTTATGACATCACAAATGGACAGAAATCCTAACGGCTTGTTTCAAACGCACAGTTTCTGAATACGGGCTGTGTGTGTTTCTCCGTATATTGAGCGTTTTGATAGTTTAACAGGATTTATATAGCACTTAAACCTGCTTTGTAATATAAAATACATGAAAATCTCACTTTTTACAATATGGGACCTTTTAAAACGTAATATACTGTAGATATCGGAGTGTTCTTGACATACTGAGTCACTTCACTGATTTATTGTTGTATTATGTTTCACTGTAGCGTTATTCTACTACTATGTACTGTTATGCCATTCCATAGTTTTAAAGCTTTTAAAGCTACTTAAGGGGGGAATAAAAGTGGGAAACTGTACGTTAACATGTTTATTGGTCCTATAAGCAATTAAATGCAGAATTAGGCAGTCATCAAGAAAAAAATACTTTATTTGGAGCTCTGGGATCCCTTACTTTGACCAATTGAACATGTGACAAGATGTTTTTATGTCCATTGTTTATTCTTTTTTCTTTCTTTATCTTATATTATTATCCTATATATTATATTTATCCTATATATATATATATATATAAATATCCTATATATATATATATATAAATATCCTATATATATAAATATCCTATATATATATATATATATATAGCAGGCTTTTGGTAATTAGTGTGTGTGCCTGTTGTAGTCCATGTATGAGTGCAACAGGAATAGGAGAGGGGTTATAAAAAAAACTGTATTTTATGTATATGTGCATTGTTGGTTATTTTAAAATACTCCATTTTATTTATACGTAGTATTTTATATATGTCTTTTCTATTTCATCTGTTTAAATGCTTTCTATGTTTTCCTGTAAAGCACATTGAGTTTACTATACAAATAAAATTATTGATTCTCTTAACTTGTTCAGATATACCGACTTGTAAATGAGTGTTTTTTTTTTCTCGAGAGGTGGACTTTACTCTAAAGATGAGTGTTTATTTTTCTCTGCTGTTAATCAGAATTTTACAGCATATTTACAACTAAAACACCCACAGCTCATACCGAAAGGAGCGGCTCATCTGCTGAAAGTTTTACTTTATGCATTATGAAACAAGAGTTAGCTCACAGACAGTCATATCGGTACTTAAACATCTCTGCTCTGTGTTTTGCAGGCCCGGTGGTGTTGCAGACCCTCGTGAAGTTCTACTGCAGCTGTCGCGCTCACAGACGACTGAAGATACCGATCTGAATGGGAAGGATGCAAAGGTGGAAGCAGTCAGTGTTGGATTCGGTTTCACTGCACACACACACACGCACACACATACTGCATGGTTTTTAATACTATCTACTTCCCCCTTTCTTTGAGAGGACACAGATACACCCTGAATGGGCCCCTGGTGATCTACATTGTGGTTGGGAAGTACCTAGTGTTACAACTGCCATGCATGGTCTGCTTAAAGGGACAGCGCTGATCACTTTCACGTGCAGTAGTTGTCCTCCTGTCAGGGCTTTTCAATCACCTTTATAGTTGGATGTTTGAGTCGTCGCCTTGATATTGAGTGAGCACTTATTCTGTGCAGAGCTCAGGAGTCAAAGAGGGTCTTTTCTGCATTAAACGCTGCAGTTTCTAAATGATCAGGACGTCAAATTGGCTCTTTTGAAATGCAGAAAGAGTTGATATTTGTTTAATATATCTTATAGATTTAAAGTAGGGCTGTCAAGTGATTCAAATTTTTAATCACACATTTTTTATTTTTCAAAATGTACCTTAAAGGGAGATTTATCAAGTATTTAATACTCTTATCAACATGGGAGTGGACAAATATGCTGCTTAATGCAAATGTATGTATATATTTATTATTGGAAATTATTTAACAACACAAAACAATGACAAATATTGTCCAGAAACCCTCACAGGTACAGCATTTATCATAAACAATATGCTCAAATCATAACATGATGACAGCTGTCAGTGTGCTGACTTGACTATGACTTGCCCCAAACTGCATGTGATTATAATAAAGTGGGCATGTCTGTAAAGGGGAGACTCGTGGATACCCATAGAACCCATTTTCATTCACATATCTTGAGGTCAAAGGTCAAGGGACCCCTTTGAAAATGGCCATGCCAGTTTTTCCTCACCAAATTTAGCGCAAGTTTGGAGCATTATTTAGGCTCCTTCACGACAAGCTAGCATGACATGGTTGGTACCAATTGATTCTTTAGGTTTCTAGTTTTATATAATACCATATTCTAGCTTGATGGATGGATCTTGTTTCTCTGATAAAAGAAGTAAGAAAAGGAAAAGTCCACTGCCTTAAGCCTAAAAAGAACATCTCTCAAAGAATCAGTCCATAAGGTCAGAGGTCAAGGGACCCCTTTGAAAATGACCATGCCAGTTTAAAACTGAGCACACTACACCCTAAAAATCGCAAGTTGAGTTAATGCGTTAAAGAAATGAAAATGCGTTAAAACGATTATTATCGCGTTAACTTTGACAGCCCGAGTTTAAAGGCGTTCATCTTCATGCTTTTGGAAAAATAAAATAGAGAAGTGAAATTTTCCCATCTTGACATATCTACAATTGCTGGGAACAGGAGTATTTTTGGGGTCAGAATCCGTTGATGATTCGTGCCATAGTGTAAATGAAGTTTAACCACAGCCAAGTGAAAGAGGAATTTGTTTTGCAATATAAAAACCACATACATTTTTTACTTGCATATTCAGTGTGCCCGTTTCTTTTCTCTCCCTTCACGCTGTTGTATGTTTTGAAAAAGCTGCACACTTCTTGTCTGAATAAATCTTTCACTCTGGCAGATGATTACTACGCGTGTGTTTTTCTTAGAGTCCAACAAGCGAGTAGAGCGTACTCATTACACTGCAGCCGGTCCCGGGTGTTCTGCACCGCTGCCTCCTGTTTACAGTTGCAGAGAGTGAAAGCGTTTAATCTGTACATGAGCGCGTTGCACCTCTCACAAGGGTCAATTAGGCACACAAGACACTGTATGTGAACTAGTTATGAAATCCTAACCACAACACAGAGGTATTGCCTCATGAATAAGGTGATGTCCTGCAGAATTTCAAGTTTTTGCAGTTTCAGTTTTATGTTTTATTACAACTCGGATCTTATTTTCATATAGTTTTTCAATTATTTTTATTGATAATAATATCACTTTACTCACCAGAGTAATTGCTAGGATCTGGGAAGGCAGTGTGAATGTGAGCTGTACAATTAAGACCCAAACTCTGTCCTACAGATGAACTAATGTAATAACGTCATGCACATAAGTTTTCCAGTGCAGTGAGTGATTATTACCGACATTACTGTTACTCTTACTCTTACCAATCAGCGACGGTCATCACTGCAAACTCCACCCCGAAAGTTCCAGTACTTTCAGAAAGAACTTCCCCTTTACCAGGGCCCTTTTTGGGGGGTAAAAATCCCGGAAAAATGTCCCTTAAACTTAATTTAGACCCTGGTTCGCAAACGCAAGGAATTCCTCAAAAGGTTCCTAGTTCCAGGGGAAAGTTCCTGCAGTGGAAAACGGGCTTTAGTTAGCTTTAGAGGTGCTGGCAGACGTGTGTTATTATCTTCGGACGGAGCCAAGCTAGCTGTTTTCCCCCCGTTTCCAGTCTTTATGCTAAGCTAAGCTACCCGATTCCCAGCAGACATGAGAGTGGTTGTTGATCTTCTCATCTAACTCTCATCAAGACAGCGAACAAGAGTATTCCCCAAAATGTGGAACTGTTTCTTTAAAAACACAGTACAGTATTCTAGTTAAAGCAGGTGGAGAAGCGCCTTGCTCATGGGCAGCTGGGTAATCATTTGACTGTCTGCCACCTCCAGTTCAGTCTCCAGGTGTTGGTTCATGTCGTGGACTTCACACTACTTCCCTCTTGCTTCTGTCGGCCTAGCAGAAACCTTTGGATGTGGTCAGCTGAGCGGTTAGTTGTGCTCACTGGACTGAATATCCTTCTGCCACTGTCGCTTTTTTATCTCCTTCACATTCAAACCCTCATAAGACAGAACTGTTAGGACTGTGCCGGGTCAAGCTGTTTCTCTTTCGCCGGGGTTGTATCTGGAAGAGACGCGAGAAGGTTAAACAAATACAAACCTCATTAAAATAAACCTCCGTCAACTCCCACTCCCTTTTTTTTTCTGAGGAAAGCGCTGTCGTGCTTCACTTCCCACACAGAATTACTACATGACTTCGGGTAATGAATGAACCGGCCGGGGATGCCCACCCCAGCAGAACCATCACTCCCAGATCGGTAAAGGATGAGTGAGTTTCCCACCACCGTGCCACCTCATCGTACAGGACCGTTTAACACACACAAACACACACACTTGTGTGGCGTGTTTACACACAACCAATGCACTCATCATTCATCTCTGTAAAGTGGTTCAGGAATTTTTTTATGACCCAAGATGTCTAGTCTTACACTAGAAAGAGAAACTGATTAGCTGAAATGTAAAAAGGAAAATCACCTTCATAAAGTGTGTGATAAACTCTCTTCGTAGTTCATGAAGTGCAAGAAAATATATTAAATACTTCAGATTTGATACCAGGTTTTCAGGAGCGTTAATATAAGATCTGAGGAATTCTTTCTGTTGTGTAACATGTTAATGATCGAGTACCTGTGGGGTCGTCTCGTGTGCTCACATGTGCTGTGATTCTTTACAGCCCAGTAAACCTGTTAAATGTTAGTTTAACTCAGCTTGACGTGTCATTCTTTTGTTTTTACTGGTTCACAAAAGGGGAGCAAGGTGAAGTGAAGACGGTAGAGGTTAGAGGAGAGAGTAACAAAAGGTATTATATTCATCATTAAAAGGAAAAGTTTGGGAAATACTTTCATTTTATCATTCAGTTTTTTCAAACGAGATATTCGCACATCCAACTCTCTCAGCGTCAGGTGTGTTGGAAAGCATCACTTGAGTCTTGAGAAAAGAACATTATTCCTGTGCAGTAAATTGGAAGCTTATTAGCTAAGCATAAAGACTGGAAACAGAGGGGAACAGCTAGCTTGGATCTGTCCGAAGGTAACAAAATTCACCCACCAGCACCTCTAAAAACAAATCACTCATTAAGTCATCAGTAAGCTCCCTGAGTCTCAGCTGGTTGCCTGGCAACGGCTGTTTCATCCTGTTTCCAATGCATAAATGTCAAGCTTTTGTCTTAGATACCAATTAGATGTTTGCGTTGTGCGTGTTAAATTTTATGGTATGTATTTTTCTGTCTGTTTTTTAAACAAAATAGAGATTATACTGGAAATGCTATAAGTTTTCTTATGTTTAATTTTGTCCTCTAGATTTAGTTTCTCAACTTTTTGGTTTGTGACCCTTTGAAACTAATGATGGTGTATTATTTCGGCCTCTCAAGACATAGACATATGCAACTTTTTAAAACCTTTTTTTTTTTTTTAAATTAGAGATTTTAATAAACGTCTACTTGTGACTCATTGTCACCAGTTTTATATATTTGTGGGTTTATCAGGTCAACCAAAAAATGCTTTCTCCCAGTTTTCAGAAAGTAAAATAGATTAAATTCATAAGAAAAAAAGACAAAGATAGAAGAATGTATGAAAATAACAGAATTTTGTGTACGATGAATGTTTTTGTTCTGCTGTTGAACATCTTTCGACACATTTGGAACCACTGAACAATAAATAGATATATCAAGAAATTAAAAATATTAAAAAAATTTATGCAATTGTAAATCAAATAAGTGCTCCACTAAATTCACATGTCAGGCTATCTATAGCCTCAGTTTAAATCAGTGCAGACGATAAATCAATGTTGCTGCTCTATGAGCCAGCTGGAGGAGTGGGGATGAGTGAGTGAGTGAGTGAGTGAGTGATGATATATATATGTCAGGGAACAATTTATTAAAATGAATAACTTCCAGGCTGAATATGCATTATAATAATCCTCATATCATCCTCATCATCCAGAGCTTTTCAGTGTAGTAAAATGCCCCGACTGTCTGACCTCATCGTCAGCGGTGCAGCCTCGGTTCACGCACTCCGCCTTTTGATGTGGCTGCTCTGTTTGTTCACCAGCGCCAGCGGTCTGCTCGCTCCCATTCAACAATCTGCCACTCGTTAAATCCCTCACTGACCGGCCAGCGGCCGCATTGTTTGCATTTTACACTCGGAGGTGAGAAACATTCGGCCTCATTCACACCTCTGGAGCCTCCATCCCGGCTGCAGAAAACATTCTGCAGAAATCAGGTGTGACTTCTCACCTGCATTCAAATCCAGCTGGGCTCCGGTGACGTCACTAAAAACAAACCTTTATCCTCCGTTTGTGTTCTCATGTTATTATTATATTTCTATCCAGCTGGAACAAACAATATTTTGACTTTAAACAAAAAGCAGTTTGACATTTATCTGCTGGAGGGGGAAGTTTGTCTGTGCTCACCTTTAATCTGAGTTTAACACAAGTACGTCTGAGCGTCATTTGTGACATCTCAACTAACCAGTCGTGGTCATATAAGCAACGTGAAACCTCCAGATGGTCACAGACACTGAGAAATGGACTTTCCAGTGAAGTAGGAGACATCTTACATCCAGCAGCTCAACTTTTGAATGAAAGGTATTTTGCAGATTCATTTGTTTTGTACAATGCACAAAATTTTCTTGCAGGTAATCTATATTAATGTTAATGTATTATAATGAAATAAAATTAAAATAGATTACCTGCTTGTAAAATTAATTTAGCGAGGAGATAAATATATGACTTTGTTGGCTAAACAAGTCACAACGTGGGAAATTTTTTTTATTGCAGAGCCGAAAGCAGAGGTTCTCAAACGTATTACTCAAAATTGGCAATAACAAAGTAACATCATAACGTATTGTACAGTATTCATAACACGAGTAGACATGAATAATCTTTAGGATCTTATTACTTTACACCTTATCAGTTTGGTTCTTTATCAATACTAATCCATTCTTTTTTATTACTAAATAATTGCTTTTTAATATATAGCCTAATTTTAAAGAGGAATAAATTCAGAACAGGATTAGAATTTTTATATATTTTAGATATAACAATGTTGTTTCTAGAGCAGCAACAATAATGCTTACAACAGCAAATTACTCTCTTGGCCCGAGAGAATGTTTTTTGTTCCAGTTGGATACAAGAGTCTCTGAGCAAATAAAGTTTGTGTTTACTGAACCTTGAGAAGAAAAGTGTCTCTCTGACTCAAATGTAAAACAATGATTACATGAGAAGCACAAACTACCTGAAACCATGATTCATTCCCTGATGATAATGATGATACATACCCCCCAGTTTTTGAATTAATCAGGAAATGGTGAAAAACGGTCATGATCGCGGCTTTGAGGGCGGCAACCTGCGGCAGTCTGAAGAGCTGGAAAAGTAAAAGTATATTTGTTGACAGGAAAGTTTCCCACTAAAGCTGAGAGACAAAAATGTTATGAATCATCACTAACAGGAACTATTTAAGATAAGAGGAGTTCACATTCAACTGTGGTTACTCATTGACATTCCAGACTTCAAGGCAACAACTTAAATGAAGCACAAATAATTCAATATTTACATTTATTCAACGTTTATTTGCTTTATCACAATGAGCAGCTGAATCATGTATACAGTAACACGACACGTAGTGAACTCAGTGGTTTTACAATTCATTGACAAAGAGACATAACAGCTGAAACTGAAGAGAGGAAACCATTAAGTTCCTCTTGTCTTGACAGCTCCATATCAGCACCATAAATGGAAGGCACTTCATTCACAAATTTGAACTCTGTGAACCCACGACAGCACCCGGTGGCACCTCTGATACGGAGCTCGGCGCATGACTTGCAGCTCGCAAAATGCACATGCATGAACACAGAGGCTTAAACAGAGCACTGTTTCACCTTTACTGTGCAGAATTACTGTAAAATGCAAATGCAGCTCATGCACAGGCAAAATATTTTCTTGAACCATTGATTGTAATACTTTTTAGTCAAACTGCATGCAAAAATTATGCAAAAGTTTAGCTTTTGATCTATTGCATTCTGAATTTAGAGATGGCCTAACCAAGTATGCACCAGTATTTTCCGTTACATGTGGCTCCATAGATCAGATTTCAGAGGATAAAGCTGATGCTTTTTGATTTGTGTACATTGACATGAAATTGACATCAAATTCCGTTCCAGTCTTTTCAAAATAAAACTACTTAGGTTTAGGAAAAGATCAACTTAGTTAAGCGTAGGCAACAAAAGTACTTAGTTAGCCTAGGTTTAGGAAAAGATCGCGGTTTGGGTTGAAATAACACTGGAAGTGCCGTAACTTAAGTATGGAAGTCAAGTGACAAAACTACTAAGTTAGCTTTAGGAAAAGATCTACTTGGTTAAGTTTAGGCAACAAAACTACTTCGTTAGGTTTAGGAATAGATCATGGTTTAGCTTAAAATATCTCCGGAAGTGCCGTAACTTAAGTACGGAAGTTACCTGACAAAAACTACTTAGTGAGGTTTAGGAAAAGATCTACTTGGTTAAGTTTAGGTAACAAAACTACTTTGTTAGGTTTCGGAAAAGATCGCAGTTTGGCTTAAAATAACTCCGGAAGGGTTATAACTTGAGTACGGAAGTTACGTGACAAATAAATCAATGTTGGGACATTGTTTTTTGTGTTTTTTGACCCACCCATCCACCCCGACCTCCTCCCTACATGGCGTTCACTGCTCTTCATACTTCCCGGATTACATAAGAATTGATTTTGTGCTGGCCATCACGAAAAAAATGGGAAATTAGTGTCTTTGTACAAGAATCAATGCATGACTATTTCACAAACTGCTGTGTGACTGCAGCTGGACTTACTTAAAGTCAGTAATACAGTTTGCTGTGATTCCATAGCCCAGAATTTTACTACTAAAGGTCAGTGAGGGTGTGGTGAGATAAAAATAGAATAGGCCCATTAAGCATTAGTATGACTTCATCAGCAAATCTTCAATTAAAGTAACTGCTCAGACTGCCAGTCATTTAATACCTTTATCTACAGGATCTGGCCAATGTTGACTACACTAACGTGCATGCCCACGTGCACCTTTATGTTTGTATGTGACTGCATATTCTTATCTCCCCCATCAAGTAATATTATACAGCCGCCCTCACTGCAGATTATCTCATTTATCTTTCCATTTTGCTCAGATCTCACAGGTACAATAATTCCCATAACTCCCCGGAGCAGAGTGCCTGTAGATTAAAAAATGTCCAGACATGCCGCAGGTGAGCGGCTTACCCTGCGTTCCCAGGCTCGGGGTAAAAAACAGTACAGTCAGACAGCTGTGGGAGGTCTCTGAGTGCCTGTAACTTGGCAGGAGTGTGTTCAAAAGTATGCCCTCTCCTAAGTCAAACACCAGCACAGGCTGCTACTTGCTCCTGTCCAACTGATCTGCCCGCCCACACATGGGAAAGCACTTTCCAGGAATCATGCTCCACCGATCTCCATACCCAGCCAGGCACTTTTATTTCATTTAAACCCATCACTTTGTTTGGGTTAAAACGATTTCTTAAAATAACATTCTGTACTGTAAAAGGCTATAAAGTTCCAACGTAAATTTAAACAGCGGTCTTTAATCAAAGGCTTGGCTCGCGGTCACAAATAACGATGATACAACTGAAAGTGAATTTAATGCAGCTATAGCGCACCCCATACTGCTGAACAAGCCACAGTATACAGAGCTGTCACACATTGTATAGACTTAAACCGCTCTGCATTTCCAACGCACTATATCAAAAGACTGTGTTAGTGAGCCCAGCTCATTCCTGGCACTGAAATACAGGCTCTGTCACGGCCACGACTGCTGAGCTTTTCACTGCTGTTGCATTTTAATGTGGATGTATGACGGAGTAGCGATTGGAATTCATCCCAGAACACTGTCAGTCAGTCAGTGGTGGTGCTATATGTACAGTGTGACTCTGTTGGCTATCAAACATTTGAATAAAGACTTTCCACAAGACTCCTGACGTGTGTAATGTGTGTTTTTCCATCAACACATGCTTTAGTGCTAAGAGGGAAAACATGGCAGAGTCCCATATAGGATGATGATTTGGCTTGATTTGCATGCGATTATATCAGTGCTGACCAAGAAGATAAAAAGAGCAAACTATAGACCTTAAAATAACTGTCAGTCTGCGGCAGACGAACCCTCAGGGGTGGAAGAAGTAGGCTATTCAGATTTTTTACTTAAAGCTGAAGTAGGCGAGATTAGAACAAATATGATTTAAAAAAAGTTATTTTTATAAAGCGGTCGCTATATCGATGACAGTAGTACATGAAACAGGTAACCTGAAAAATCATGTGCCTCTGTCCTCCGGTGCTCCTAACTGCATCTGCAAGATTTCACATACAAGCAGGAAAACAAGCAGTAAGAGCTGATCTGAGGTCCGCTGTCCAGCTGCCGTCTATGACAGCCGGCTGTCGATCACTCGCGAACTAGGCAGCGCTGATCAAATATGAATTAATATTATTTTACGTTAATGCCTATTTCTCGCCTCAAATGTTTTCAGAATCATCTAGTAGTGCACGGTTCAGTTGTAAAAGTTTGTGACACCGCCGCCATTGTGAAATCTGGTGAAGGAACGTCAAGTTCTGGTCACATGACCGGAGCACAGCCAATAGGAACGCTCTCTCAATGAAATAACCTGTGATTGGTCAAAGTCTCCCGTCACGGGCTAGATTTTCTAAAGCCTGAAAACAGAGACATGAGGAGGAGCAGAAGTCTAGTTATCTCTCAGAACACTTGAATTACAATATACTGAAAGGTTATTATGGAATTTTTGCCCAATGATGCCAAAAATATACTGCCTACTGCCACTTTAAGTAACAGTACCAATAGCCTAGTAAAGTAAAAGTAATAATAGTAAAACTTCTTGCTATGCAAAATTGCCTGTTTCAGAGTCATTATATTACTGGATTATAATTATTAATGCATTCATGTGTTCATCATTTCAGTGTTGCAGCTGGTAGAAATGGGGTTAATTGTAATTTATAGATTAACCCGTAATCTATAATCTTTATATTTTGGATTAATAATATAACTCTGAAAAGTAACGTTTAGCCTCACTGCAGTTATCAAATAATTGTAGTGAAGTAGGCTTAATAGTAGGCCTACTTTCTATCTGAATATAGGCTATAAAGTAACATAAAATGGAAAGTAAAATAGGCTACAAGTAGGCTACCTCATTGAAGAACAGTAGTCTACTTGAGTAATGTACTTAGTTACATTCAACCACTGCAAACCCAACATTAGAAATCATATAGAATTAGTTTACAAGTTTCTGCCTGACATTTAGGCTACGATTACTACTGTGTTAAGTCAAGAGGCAGTAGCTAACTGTTATCTTAGCCAAAAGATAAAGCTCTAAAGACTGTGAATAGGCGGAAACGGTTAACCTAGATCTGTCCAAATTTAAATAAAAATACATCGACGTACACCTCCAAAGGTCACTGTGGTATCTTGTTAATCCGCACACAAACAGAAATGTAAACAACAAAAAGACTCCAGGAAGTCACTGTGTTTGGCCGCTGGTTGCACATAACTCCACTTAAAACTACAATCCCTCATTTCTGTTTCTGTTTGTGTGCGTATTAAATGACATATAGTGTGTTTGTGAGCTTTAGAGGTGCTGGTAAGCATATTTTCTAACTTTGGAGAGGGCCAGGCTAGCGAGAGCGGCATCAAGCTTCTCATATAACTCTCGGCAAAAAAGTGAATAAGTGTATATCCCAAAAATGGAAAACCACTGCTTTAAGGTGTGTTTATTGTGTGTTTACTGACTGTAGCCTGTGAGCTTAGTGCTGTGTGTGTGTGACATCTCAGACGACTCAGACTCTGAGTCAGAGTCTCTGACTGATCTGAAACTTACAAAGAGCTCCATTTTTTCTGGTATTTTTGTCCAGATCCCTTTCCCTTTTTCTTGTCTCCGTACAAACGTTGCATTGACTTGATATGCAATCTTGACCATGTTGTTTCATACTTTTCTTGTATTGTAATGTAAAACTGTTTGGCCTTAATGATTTTATTTGATTACTAAAAGGTGTTTTAAGTTGTAGGCTTTTGTTATTGTATATTGATGTAAATAAATGAATCTTAAAGCGCTGCAACTGCATTGACTTTCTGATAAATGACTCTGACTCTAGAGAAGCATTTGAAGCATTTGCATGTATGTTTTTGTTTACCTAAAACGTATGACACTGGTTGCCTTTTGACAGGATGTCAACTGTGTAGGCTTCATCAAACCCATTTCCCACCAGCACATAAAAGAAAGTCACATCTCATTCTCACATGATCTAGCCACATAAAAACTCAACAAGGTATTTTTGGATTCCTGAGAAAAACACTAATAAGATTCTGCCGTTGATGTCTGTGGAAAATGTACAGCCATATAGGTATTGAAAAATTCAGTTTTGCTTAATCTATTTTATTCAGCATCTTCACTCTGAGTCATGGTTAGGGGAAGTTGGCGCTCTTTTTATGCATATGTGCTGGTTGTGAAAACTAGTGTTGCTTTTATAAAGGTGCCATTTAGAAATCGTCTTGTCTGTGATGGGGCCTCCCCCTGGTCAGCCGGGCTCTCACTTCTGTATCCACTCCGCTCCATTAACCTCAATGAACTTGTGTGGTGGAAAAAGATTATCACATCTGACTCAAAGACTCTTCTTTTTAAATTATGCAGCAGTGAACATACCAGAAATACATTCAAATATCACCTGGTATCTCCCCAAAAAAACACACAGGCTCTTTGAATAACCTTCTTCAAAGGTCCCATATTGTAAAAAGTAAGGTTTTCATGTCTTTTATATTATAAAGCAGGTTTAAGTGCTATATAAATACTGTGACGGTATCGAAACGCTCAATCTGTGGAGAAATACACACCGCCCGTATTCCGAAACTTTGACTTTGAAACAAGCCGTCTGGATTTCTGTCTAATTGTGATGTCACAAATGTACATATAATAACCATTTCCCCGTTTTAAAGGTTAATATTCTAAATGTTTCCCATAATGTGTCTGAAATTCCATACTAACGTGCTATGTAGTACGCTAAATCAGTATGTGTGATATTTTAGTATGTGTCCGAAACCTTAGTATGAAACCGATAGTACGCAAATTACATACTGCAATGCGGCAGTGACGACAATGCGGTAGTGACGACGTGCATAGTATGTGTTTTCATTTGCACTACATACTCAATAGGTGTACTATCGTTCTACATACTTTTGTGTGAATAAGCAGTAGTACCGTATGTATCTTTTCAGACGCCCTAAACTGTAATTTGCCGGCTGAAGGTGTGTAGCCATGGTAACCTGTGTCAACTCCATGTGACCAAAACGACGGTTTGTGAGATACAAAGTCTGAATTAATTAGAAAATATATATTACGTATAGCAAAGTGAAATCTTATACTTACAGTTAAATTGAAGCGTTATTGATGTTACAAAGCTGTCCCTCAATGTCCGTTATGAACGTTGTCGTCACTACCGCGTTGCATTGTGGGATATTCATGCCGCATACTGTAATATTTCACCGAATTAGTATGCAATTTGCGCACTATTGGTTTTCGGACATACTAACTACGGACGTTGTTTTAGCGTACTAAATAGCATGTTAATATGGAATTTCGGATGCAACCAGTGTATGTGAATGATGTCAGCTGACAGGAAGTAAACATGGACCCAAGCTGTTGCCTAGCAATGTTGAAATGCACTAAAACGGAGCGTTTCAGACAGAGGGTAATACAGGCATATTAAGGCAGACAGTATGAGGAAAAATAAAGTTTTTTTTTAACATTACAGCTTGTAAACATGTTCTAGTAGAAACATAAAATACAAGTATGAACCTGAAAATGAGCACGATATGGCACCTTTAAACAACAATTAACATCAGAAGCAGTAGCAGCCAATCCAAGAGGATGCACTGAGAGTGATTCGCTCATCCTCTGCTCTTTCCACGCTAACAGCGGGGAGCCGACAAGTGGAATTGCCTTAGCGTTTACACAGATGCTGACATTTAGACAAGGCCATGAGAACGGGGAAAGACAGAGTGATCAGGTTGCAGGCAGTGAATCATTTCGTTCGCCCGAGTGTTTATAGTAGAGTGTGTTGTTAGGGGCTAGCACACCGGCCCGTGAGAGGATGGCACAACTCGCTCATCTGTTTACCTGCTGGGTTTGTGTTAGTGGGGTGTCGCTGTTGCTCTCTGCCCCCCCTACTGAGTTTCTCCCTGGGAAGGAGTCAGCCGGTCAGGGTGTGTGAATGTTGTTAAGCAAACTAACATCACTCAGAGCAGCTTTCTGACACCGGTTTTACAGCTGATGGAATTTGAAAACATTTAAAATCAGAAAAAGCAGCTTTTTTTGGGGGACTTAAACACTAACTGCCACATATCTTTATGGCTACTAAGACTCACGCTTTAACATTTAAATTGCACAACAGTATAGGAAATTGCATCATAAACGTTTCAGACGGAAGTCAGCATGAACATCCTCAATTGAATGCGGTAAACCACTTTACTCTGCAACTTTATAAAATAGTATCTTGAATGGAGGCCATGATGTGCATATGTGTGTTTTTTACTTTGCCACAGTCCTTGCATGTTTATCACCCCGCTGACACTTCTAGGAACGATGGTTGTAGTGTATTCGCAGAAGCATGTTCTTTGTAGCGCGGACCTAAAATAAAACTGCAGTTTCCTCTTTGCTTGAAATGCACGCTTACTTCTTCTAGACTCTCACTAGCTTTTGTATTAGGCTAATATAATGAGCCAGGGATTTATATACAGGATTAATCTTAATGATTTAAGAAAGGTGCATGAAATATGCATCAACAAAACACACAGACCAATTTGTTCAAGAATAATTTATTTGTAGGGGTATTTCATGAAGTCCCATGTGGCTGCGGTGCCCCAGAGGGTGTCAGCATTTTGAGGCATAATTTGGGAAAAAGCAGCCGTAGTAGACACCTCCCACCTCCCCCAAACCCGTCTTCCCGTTTCCACCTTCTGTCCTCTCTTGCACTTCAAGCATTGGCTATCAGACTTGCAAATATCAAGCGGCCCAGCTCCTAAATCAGAATTATTAATGACTGAGCCTTTTGAAGTTGATACTCCTCGGGGAGGACTCACTTCATAGACGAGCAGGAAAGTCTTCAGCTTTGTGGACTTCGTTTCCACGTTAGGGGCAGGTTGGACAACATATATGTGACCTGGTATCAGTTTGTTTAAAGGGATAGATCGGGTGTTTTGAAGAGGGGTTGTATGAGTGTATTTCCTACAGTAGATGACGGTCGGCACGCTCTCAGTTTGGAGAAACAGGAGTTACCGCACGGGAGCAAAGCAATGTACTGCTGTGGACGGGGCCAACAGCAAAACGTATTTTAGCAAACTAAAAGAAAAGCCCAACTAAAAAAATCAATATCAGTTTAAGTGTACGCTATATTTTTAATATTTTCACTGCTTTATCTTGCCGTCGGACAGCCATTTCCGTTGGCAAACTGAACCGAAAGTGAAAGTTATCTATGCTCTCTTCAAAACTAGCAGACTCAGTTGACAAAACAGTAGATATATTTCACTTTCAGTTCAGTACCCTGTCGGAAAATACCCTAAATATAGTGTTCACTTAAACTGATATTGATCTTTTTAGGTGAGCCTTTCTTTTAGGTGGCTAAAGCCAGCCCCGTCCACATCAGTACATTGCTTTGCTCCCGTGCGGTAACTCCTGTCTGTTTCTCCAAACTGGAGGCGTGCCCTATGAAGCATCAATAACTGTTGTATAAACAGATAATGAATGATTGATATTGCTATTTTGCTACATTTATTACAGTTATAAACCTTAAGATTATCATGAAACAGAACCCCATGTTTGATACTAAATTATATGGTCCACACAAGTTTCTGCAACATTCAGTAATTACAGGGTTAGGGTTAGGGAGGCTTTTATTGTGAAGCAGCCACAGGAAATACGGTGTATTTGTCACCGAGGTTATCGTTGTCATTTTTCTACATTTCTATTTAAACAACGTGAGTTTTGTTTGGCTCAACTACTGTTTACTCTAATATTAAACCGCACTTACCGTTACCATGGTAACCAGGGGTGTCACTGAAATCTTAAATATTACTTTGATGAAGTAGTTATAATGATATTTCTTATCTTTCTTGTTCATTAATGAAGAGATTACTTTTTTTTTAATAAATACTTCTTCTTAACTCTCCATCTGCTGATGAAGGCCATGAGATGCAGCTGAAAGTCCCTGAAAAAAATCTAGCAAGTAGACCTTGAGTAAAGAACTAATCAAGACACATATATAAACCTGCTTTTAATAAATGACTTGTCCATGTGTAGAAACAGTTATTAGATGATTTAAAAACACACTATAACAGTCTGTTTTACGTCTGATTGTTTATTTATTATTTAATATGATTTATATCTATGTCATACTGTGTTAACGATCATTCATTAAAACTTTAAAAAACTGTTAATCCACCAGTTACAGATGCTTCATCGGAGAATTGTGGACAAACACATTAATAAACATTTAAAAATGCATTTACATTTGAATAGAAATACATTAAAGTGTGTTGTAAACAATATTTTAAGACGTTTATCCTGCTTATAAATGCTAAATAAGGGGATGTACCTGTGGCATTAAAAACAAACAAGAGTTATACAATGTTGATCTGAAGTTTGAAAAACCTCAAAAAGTTTTCTAGGTCATGTGGGGTTTCCAGGTCACACATGCAGATTCGTCTCCAGTAATTTCTCTGATACTTCTTGTTTGTGTAGGATGCTGTGATTCAGACAGTATGTAATCTCCAGGCAGACACGTAGATAAAAGATAAGAGACTCGGAGATTTCGAGATACTCTCTGTTGAACATGACATCAGAGGACTTCCTGATTTAATAGTATGTGATCAGCCACATTAATCCATCCTTTTTATTCAATAAGGAATCGACTTGTGGAATCTCAGACTTCGTGGAGACAGCGAGAACACAGAGAAGCAGCTGCTCGATGTGGGTTAGCGATCTGATGGCGGAGATCATGTGACGTTAGAGAACAGCTCAAACTCTCTCACACACACAGAAACCACAATTGGATCAAAGCTTGTAATTTTCAGCGCAGCGGCGTTTAGGCATCTCCCATCTAATGTAGCGCCTGTTGTTCGGGATGAGTATAGTCCTGGAGAAGCAGCATAGAATCATGTGCATCCACAAATGACAGCTCAGGCCCAAAAAAGACGGAGTTCACAGAGTGCAACTCCACGGCGTCTCAGATTAATTCTTCTGCTATAATGATTGAATGCAGCGGCAGGAAAAGGTCAAGTAAGAGAGAACATTTGATGATTCAACACTCTGTAAATGACTGCATCCACTGTGATGACTCTGGGGAGGAATAACGCCCTTGACCTCATGAAGAAGCTCATATTATTTAAACTGAATAAATCAATTATCGTCTTTGTGCGCGCAGTCACAGCCGCGAGACGAAATGTCTTTTTTTATGTGCCACCACGTTCATAAATGGGCTGATTAGGACGGCTGTGGGTGTGAGGATCATGTGCTGCAGTGTGACAGACAGTGAATGGCCGGCTGTGTTAGCTCACAGAGGAGGAGACTCGGGGATGCTGTGTACATGAAGGGCCCTCTGTGTCTCTGCCGTGCACACAAGTATGCATCTCATTACTAACTTTGGACTGAAATAACTCCAGAGCTCAGGCTAAAGGCCACCTCAGCCGAGCCCTGACCTGCACTGTCCACAAAGTTGACCCTCCAACGTCATTCGTGTTACCCTCCTTCGTGCAAGTACAAGTCAGGAGGTGATGGGTAGTTGGCGTATTAGTCATCATGGATGGAGTGCTGAATTGGCCTATCGGGCACAGGCCTAAAGGGCCTCCGGAACGGAGAATCTGTATGAAGTGACTGTAAAGATTTCTTGTTAGAAAGTAATTACGACTACAAAGAGACTCCAAATAACCTCAAGAAGACCCAAAATAACTACAAGAGACCCAAACGGCCACAAATAGAAAACAACCATAAAGAGATGCAAAACAAAAACGCGAAACGGCCACAAAGAGATGCAAAACAAGCACAAAGAGATGCAAAACAACTCCAAAAAAACACAAAACAACCACAAAGAGACTCAAAACAACCACAAAGAGACACAAAATGACCACAAAGAGAGGCAAAACAAGCACAAAGAGATGCCAAACAACTCCAAAAAAACACAAAACAACCACAAAGAGACTCAAAACAACCACAAAGAGACACAAAATGACCACAAAGAGATACATAACAACCACAAAGATACAAAACAAACACAAAGGGTAGTAAAATTACTAGAAAGACTCAAAACAACCACAAAGTGACGCAAAACAACCACAAAGAGACACAAAACAACCACAAACACATACAAAACAACCACAAAGAGACGCAAAACAACCATAAAGAGTAGTAAAATTACTAGAAAAATTACTAGAAATTACTAGAAAACAAACACAAAGAGACGCAAAACAAACACAAAGTGATGCAAAACAAACACAAAGTGACGCAAAACAAACACAAAGAGACGCAAAACAAACACAAAGTGATGCAAAACAAACAAAGTGACGCAAAACAAACACAAAGTGACGCAAAACAAACACAAAGAGTTGTAAAATTGCTAGAAAGATGCAAAACAACCACAACACCACAAAGGTCATTTCTGCTCCCCCCCATACAGAAGTTTCAAACGCGGCCGCCGGCGTCCTCAGAGTGAAACGGACGGTTCAAAGTACACAGCTGAGTGAAATCCCACATATCAGCATAATGTATCCCACCGCTCTGAGACCATCGTCTGTCAGAGAGTTTGCAGGTCTTTTAGACAGTTATCTGATAACTAGACTATATGATAAGTGACGAAATCAGACAAGAAACACACTCACACACACACACACACACACACACACACACACACACTAACCAGGGTCAGTAATTAACAAGGGCTCAGGGCAAAAGTGCCCTTGAAGGTTGATAAAAAGCCTGTAAAATGAGGGGGCAAAAAGCGCCCCTGATAATTATGAGAAGCCTCTTTTGCATTTTTGCCGTTCACATGTCTTTGATGGGTTGTCAAATATTCATGTGAGAGTGCGACTGCTGTCCCCCATGGGCCACTGAAGGTGTTGTCAGGAGCTTTTGATCAGAAACCAACTGAGTGTGCAGTGTGAAGCAGCAGGGACTAATTGATTGTCTATCTATCCAATATTATATTATAATAAAATACATGCAAATCTAATCTAAATACAGCGCGTTGGAAAATTAACATCCAAGGTCATATTCGAATAATCAGCCTCCAAAAATGCATTTAAAAGACATGAAATTTGCACAGATTTGATTAAATAAATGCAATTTTTGTCGTGTTTGCACATAATAAAATGTAAAATATTAACCAGAATAATTTAGTGTATCCTTAAAGGCACAGTCTGTAAAACAAATGTAAACAAAGGGTGGCCCCTCCACCAAAAGATGAGCTGAAATCTGCTGTTAATTTCAAATTGATTGACTTTGGACATTGCGTTGTATACACAAGACACATTATCTGTATGTATGTATTAACCTAAGAATAAAATCTCAGCAACAGCTCAAAACACTGACTTCTTTTACTTCAAATGTTTTAGGACATCTACATTATGAAGTGTTAATGTCGTCAAGGCTTGGATTTGTTGTCTGCGATACAATTTACTCCCATTAACTCACGTTAGTCTGAGCCATTTTCTTAATCCTACTAGGCCGTTAAAGTAAACAGAAAATATAAATCGGCCAGAATAGCATCGTTAGATGACGCATGGTGAAACATTACGTTACCATAAAAGCAGCGGTGCAGAAATTCCTTTTAAAACGGGGGCAATGAGGAAACATTTAAAAAAATCTATTTTTCCGTGTGCTGATAATCCTTTCGCTTTAAGTGTTTGTGCATAACAGTCATACTGCTGTTTATAAGCCATTTCCAATTTGCAGAGTTTACAGAGCACCACATTCTTGGCTCTCTGTCTAAAACACTCCCACACTTTAGGGGATCGTGGGCGAGGTTTTTTAGCTGCAGCTCGTTCTCCAGGGGAATCCATGCTTTGACCGGGCGCAGCCATTCTTACGAAGAGCTGATGCACATTATGCAAATCGACGTATTTCTATAATCGATTACGTCAATGAATCGTCCCAGCCTGAACACCAATATGCAACGAGTGGATAAAAGATACGCTTTGGTAGCTGGCGCCTTTTTGCAATTTAAATAAACAGCAATGATATAATGTTGTAAAAAGAAAAAAATGTGTCTGAAGTAAGCAAAAGCACAAAATAGAAATCGCTAGAAGAGAACCATGAATATTGACTCAAAGATTCTTGTAGGGTGGGAACCATTAGCATCAGCATTAGCTGGGATTCGGATTGAAAACAGCCCTGTGTTAAAACAATGCAGAGGGTTGTGTTGGTGGGGGCGTGTTGTTTAAGATACTGGTGACACAATGAAATACAATCCAGGAAGTCCAGTTAGCGCGATCACTTCTCGCCGCCACAGAGGACGCCAATGTACGAAAACATGCAGATTTCTGCTTTAAGTCTGAGCAGTGATGTGTTGACAATGTTCTTAAAACAGGCCTTTTTTCAGGACACACACAAACTGTTATAATGGCACAGCAGACACATGCAGATAATTTCCACGCCCAACTTTATGGCTCTTCTGAACATCCTGCTTTAACATTTAATTTGCCGGATCATAAATCTGTCACGGCCCCCAGCAGGAAGCGGGTTGAGCCTCTTACAAGAGAGGGCGCATCCACCGCAGCGTTACCCAGTGAACCCTCTTACCTCCCGTTCCTGCCCTGTGACAGAGACCCACAGCTGCTGCATGGACGTCCCCATCCCTCACTGTCAAAACATGGCACACACCCAAAACCCGGCTCGGTAGTGGCTGCTTACTACCTGGGAACGCTGCCAAGGCCTCCGCAAAGAGATACTGTATGTACAATAGTTGTGGCGTTTGACACTAATCCCTCCTCAGCTGTATTATGTGTGTGTGTGCCTTTTTCTCTGATCAATCAACTGGTGCTGACTTTCCCTTTTCTTTTATTTTCTCCTTATGTGGCCTGAAAGAAAGTGAATCGAGTTGAACCGGACTGAATCCAATTTCCGACTTGCTCGTTAACTAATCAGACTGCTTTTAACAGTCGTCAGCAGGTGGACTGAGAGGGCCAGGGGCATCTCAGTACAAAGATCACTTATTTATGGTCCCTAATCTGGATAATTTATCTTTCGACTCACTCATTTGCAGCCTACTTTGACAGCTCCCAGATACGGGGGGCACCTAGTCGGGTTTATTCAAAGTGTCCGACAAAGACAGACCCCCGAGGGCCTCAAATACTGCAGGTGTTATCCTGGTGGTGTTGAGAGCTCATCTGGAGAGCAGTTGTCACCTCAGGTTAAGACCTGCATGGCAGCTCTTGCAAAAGACATGTTCGGTTATTGCAAAAGTGTTGGGAAAACTGCAGCTGAGAAATTCCAAATTATTACATGTCATGTTCTGCGCTCTGCTTGGCTTCGCAGAAATAACCTCATAGATAACTTATTTCTGCGTTTGTTTTCATCACTCAGTCACCCCTACTCTGCCTCATAGTGGCAGCAGCAGGTGCGTATTTGTATATTTCCCAGTATATATGTGTGTGTGGGGCCAGAAAAGGGGGGGACGACCTATTTCACGTGTAACCGCTCCATGTGACGTACCTGTTATTGACACTGAGCATTCAACAGGGCTCCTGCGGGACCCTTGAACTTGAGAGGCAGTCCCTGGGAGCAGCACTGGAGGGCTGAAGAGTTCAGCGCCGTTAATGTTCAACCCCTTTGATCTCTGCTGAGAAGTCGCATTCCCTGAATTCCTCGCCAGCATTTCCAGCGGTAGAGAGACTATGAATGGCTCTACAGAAGACAGTTAACACTCTCCCATGCCTCCTCTGTTTTTTCTCTCACCTTGGAAAAGCACAACAGGATAAAGCAGAGCTCGGGGGTGACTAAACTGTGGAGCTTACTGTCAGGAAATGCTGCAGCTAATTGGCAATTTATGTCCGTTTTTTTATTGTCATATATATTTCTTTCTTTAGAAATTGTTGTATCAACACCATTTACTGCTGAATATATCCCTTACCAAAAAGAAGTTTATACAAGTGTGCTATTAGTATACTTCTTTTAAACTTAAAATAAGAGAGTATACTTTCAGTTTACTTTTTATGTACTTATCAGAGATATACAGAAAAGTCTAAGTATACTTGGCTCGTACTGACAAGTATACAGAAAAGTCTATATTTTGCTTATACGGACAAGTATACAGAAAAGTCTAAGTATACTTGGCTCATGCTGAAAAGTGTACAGAAAAGTCTACGCATACTTGGCTTATACTGACAAGTATACAGAAAAGTCTATGTATACTTGGCTTATACTGACAAGTATACAGAAAAGTCTATGTATACTTGGTTTATACTCTCAAGTATACAGAAAAGTCTAAGCATACAGAAAAGTATAAGTATACTTGGCTTATACTGACAAGTATACAGAAAAGTCTATGTATACTTGGTTTATACTCTCAAGTATACAGAAAAGTCTAAGCATACAGAAAAGTATAAGTATACTTGGCTCATACTGAAAAGTATACAGAAAAGTCTAAGTATACTTGGCTCATGCTGATAAGTATACAGAAAAGTCTATACTTAGCTTATACTGACAAGTAAACAGAGAAGTCTAAGTATACTGGGCTTATAGACCTACTTGTACTTAATCTTTTGATTGAGATACACTTAAGAAAAGTATAATTAAGTATTCTTGCCTTATAGGCCTACAGAAATGTATACCTGGCTTGTAGTTGCGCTTACTTTTTGATGGAGTAGCCTGTTAAAGTGTGTGAGCTTTCTGTCACAAAAGTGAGAACAGGATCAAGTGAAGCTCAACATTCAACATGACATGATATCAGGGGTAAAGTCCATTAATCATTGCCTAATAGGATGAGCTCATGCTGATGTGATGTTTTTTAAGATTTGTCCTTTCCCTTAATTTGTGCATCCACCAGATCTGGTCAGATTGACCCACCGCTTTGAAGTGAACTTTCACAATAGGTCAGTTGAGTCATCCAGGACTGTTATCTAGAAAGAACAACCGTGTTCCCTCCAGGTTTGGACATTTACCGCCTGCTGAGCGTTACAGCGTCAGACAAAGCAACAAAACCTTTTTAATGACAATAAAGTGATCACGCCCGCGGGCGGGGGGATGTGTTTAGTAATTTGCTTAAAATGTCTGCCATGTGGACGCAACATGTACGAGATAAAACTCAGCAGATGTCACAGCAGAGACGACCAGTTTTATTGCCCGTATGAATAATACGAGCGCGGTGATGTCTCTGAGCAGCAGCAGCATTGTGAAATGCTGATTGATTGTGTGAGATGTTTTCTATTGTTCGAGCGCCAGGCTTAGGAGGTTTAGTGTGAGGGTGATTAACTAATGGAGGGACTTAATCCCAGGTAAGAGTCAGACGCTGGGGCCCATATATAGCACAATGAACAGCCTTCACTTAACCTCAACCAAAAACGCTGAGTTGCAAACCTCCGTCACCTGGCAGACGTCATCCTTGAGGGCCATCTGTGCTTAAGAGGAGCGAGCTGGACTGGGAAGTACAGCTGGTCTTCTGAGAACAGGGGATACGCGACCACGGTTAGCCAATTAGATTGACTCTGGTGATCCTTGTTGTCTTTGACATTGACAGCGACAGAAAGCTGCATTTGGATTAGCCTTTTGTTTCTACCAGTCTGAGAGATGAATGATAACATGACCAGATTTAACAAACTACAGTGGCCCCTAAGGATAAAAAGTGAAAGCAAAAAATGTTAAGACGTATACTTGCTGTCTTCATTGTCATGTCAACCAAATGTGACAGTCTGGATTTTAATTGTTTTGGGACTATGATGTCGTTCTATGTCGTAGAATACTTCGGTTAAGGATGCTCTAATCTTAGTTTTTGTTTCCCAACACATTAAACCCACAGCCCGGTCTCATACCTCTTCCTAACTGGACGCGATGTGAACGAATGAACAATAGATTGAAGATGTCCTAACGTGTCACTTGTTTGAAAAAGACCCTATTCTATTTATGGAAGTCGGTCGCTGTGTGTTAGGAAGAGGTGTCACGGGAGGCGTATAAATAGCACAGCATTACACGAATATTCCGCGTGTCATTTGTATGCCACGCAACAAAACTACAGTAAAGTCTGCAGTTAGGTTGAGGCAACAAAATCACTTAGTTAGGTTTAGGAAAAACATCGTGGTTGGGCTTAAAATAAGTACGTAAACTAAGTAAAATATGTATGGAAACAACGTAACAGAAGTATGAAAAACACGTGACAAATGTCATTAACGTAACTCACAAAACAAAACACCGGTCTCCTGGTTGAAAGTCATGTGTTCGTTGGACCGATCCATCTCCATAAGCGGTCTTTCTCACTTTTTATCCTACGTCACTAGCTCTGAGCGTAGCATATTTTCACAGATGCATTTACATTGGACTTACAGTAGACTACACGGCGTACAAATGACACGCCAAAAGCAAGGAAGGCGTTCTTATTCCACACTAAATGCCAATTGCGCAGTATCGTGTCATTCATAGGCCTTTTCATGCAAGCGGGCTGAAACAAAGGATATCTGCCAATATCATATGCTGATCCCCAATGGCCTCTTTTTGGCACCTTAGATTTATCTTGCGACCCTTTGGGTGAATCCTGTCCCTCTCTTTACGAAAACCCGCCGTTAGAGGCTGGAATAGAGCTGATTTTAACAGTTTTTTTGTGATGAAAACCATCACAGCAGCTAAACTTTGGTTTGCGAACCAGCTCCAGTTTTGGTCCCCTGGTTGGTGGACATGAAAACGACCATTTCTAGGGTAAATCCTCCTCAGACCAAACAGGAGCAACCCCATGACAAATGGCTTAATGGCTTCTTATGACACCTTTGCTCGACACATATGGCCCTTTGTTTCTTGTGCGCCACTCAAACAGCCAAAGAATGAAGCGAGCCTCTGAGCATGTGCAGAAGCCGCTGTCATCGGCGACCTGAGGGGGAAATGGTTTGAACCTGTGAGCTGATTGCCAGATCATGATGGGTGGCACTATTCAGACTGACAGGAGAGAGGTGAGGAGGGGTTGGAGGTGGGGGGGGGGGGTTTCACCCTAAGCTAAGGCCTCTGTGGCTTTACGGTGACATCAGGGGATTGGTGATATAATCCTCTTACTGTACACTGAATGCTGTAATGGGTTGGGTAGACTTGGAGTAGACCTCTGTGGGCTCGACTGCCTTGCAGAGCCACAGACAGGAACATGACAGGTAGCAGACACTTTGTTCTCCGTCTTATTTTTTATTAAACGGATGGTAGCAGCTGGGAACTTTATGATCCCCTTCACGGGTGCGGCGGTGGAGGCCATGTTGATGATGCTTGATGAAATGCTGCACTTCATCATCCATCTATGTGTCTTTAAAGACGGCAGCGTCGTTCTCTGATGCTGTTCCAGGCGATGATTCCAGAAAATAAAAATTACTAAGTGGCCTTGGCAGGGAGTATAACAGTGTTTATCTTGCAACTGCGGTGCGATGATGTTTTATGAGTGCATGTTACAGTTTTATGAACACCTGACTCCCTGCGCTGCATATCAGTGCTGCCTACTAACCTTTATGTTTAACACTTTCTTCTATAATTCAGGTGCTCTCTGACATTTTAAGGAGATACGCCTTGTTTGTTTTCTTGCCGAGAGTTAGATGAAAAGCTATATAACCAACGTACAATGACGTATTGTAACGCAGTTATTATGGGCAATATTTAAAAAGCACGATGCAGCCTGTTGTATGATCAGTCCAGTGTTGGTCAATGGGTGAAATTGGATGCTGTAGGTATCTCTGCTGCCATGTCGTTAGCCCCTTGCATCAAATATAGATCATGGATGTATTAAGAGAACTGGATACAGCGTCGGAGGCGGGGCTCCGCTCATTCCTGTCAAAGTAGCAGTGCGTGAAGCCAGAAAAGTTTGACTTCCTGGGTATAAAATGACCGTGATCTTCCGCATCCATTGGGCCCATAGAGCAAGAGCACTAACATTTCCAATGGCATCACGTCACCAGCCCGTTCTCATTCCCAGGGTGTCAAATATCGAGGCTTTGTCACAGCTGTCGGCGCGTGATACCGCCGCACAAGGCACCTTTTAGCGCCAGTATGAAACATATCGGGCTTTCCATTAACTACAACATCCGCGTCAATATTAAACACTCAGGGAAAATGCACTTGTGTGAGTGTGGTGACGTAGCTTTAAAGAGCGAAAAGACACACACCGGACGGGTCAGACAAACACAAGGCAGGAGACCTCTGTTTGTGTCAAGCGCATCACGTTACAATCAGCTGATCGTTCGTGACCCGTCTTCACAACGTTCAGTTTCATTTTCACTTTACAAATGTAATAGTTTTAAGCTCAACCACCTAATGTGGTTTTGATGCCGAAAATAAAGTGATGACAAGGGCGTTTGAACGTGTTGGGAGACTTTTTATAAGGTCTAGAAGGTAACCCAAAAATTGCAAAAACTTGCAAAGACTCGCTGCCCGACGACCTATCCTAACCTTAACCATTCAAAGTCAATGCCCAACCTGAACCACCTTGCGGGAGTTTCAAAACTTGTGGGTTACCTTCTGGACACGACCTTGGTAAAAACTCAACTTTTCTAACTTTATTTTCTGATGTTTTGAGATCTTTGCCTTCTCACAATGAAAGTGAATTTAATTTTGTTTGTGGTGCTCTTCGCCCTGGATAATGACAACAAAACAGCATCTCCAGAACCAGTGTCCTGGTTACTTGAGATAATCTGCAGGCCCTTTGGTAGAAAATAGCTCCAGGTGAAAACTGTGATGTCTGTGGATTATAAGGGTTACCAAGATATTGTTTCTGGGTGGAAAAACGTTCCTTTATTGGAGAACGACAGTGGCGAGATAACAGGAAATGAGAGGAGAGAGAGAGAGAGGTGCAACAAATTATGGACGCTAACCAGGGAAGTTGGGGTTCATGGTTGTCCACCTGGCTGCTCCTCCGTTTTCATTTTTTAATAATGTGAGCACCAAAAAAGAAATTCCCTCATTAAAATGAGGCGGCAGCAGAAGTCTTGGTAGCAAATATCTGGAACCAGAACTATCTGTGTGGCTACAACTAAATGGGACTGTATGTTTTTTTGGGAGGACCAGCCCTTTAACACACTCTCACAGGATTAGGGGCGCACATTGAGAGGCATCAAACTGTGCGAGATGTCATCCCTTCCCCACAAAGGCTCAAATATTTTTAGGAGCTGCAGAATTCACAAAAACCCAAACCACTGCATTCACACCCCCAACGGCTTTCAGAGAAACGTGGGAGTGGTGGTGGTGGTGGTGTGGGTGGTGTGGGTGGGCGGTTGTAGGGGGGCTGGATTCTGCCTATTTGAGGACTCTCCGTGCTGCTGTTGCAGCTGCTGAATTTCTCACAGTAGCAATTTCAAGGACGCCAAAATGAATTACACATAGGGAGCCTGCGTTTGGTAAAATCTCTCCGCCTAATCCGCGCAATCCCGTCCTCTTCAGCTAATTCCAAAATCTGCTGCAATTCAAAAAAAAAAAAAAATGTGCATGCACAGATTCCAGTATCCTCTCACACCCTCTCTTTCTTTCTCGCTTTTTCACAACAATATTTGGTGAGCCCTGATCTGTGATTTGCATGAGCAGTAATTAGGAGGCTTGGGGATTAAAGGCATGCTTTGACGGAGGAGGCGCGCGGTGGGAGGTGTTACTTAATCGACAAGTGCCGTTCAGATAATAAAGCAATGAATAACAATTGCTCCCCGATGCATTTTCTTGACACTTCAGTGAGGCTGTTTAAAGGTAGGAAACACAAGACAAGGAGCAGCTATCAGAGAGCTGGTTGGCGGTGCAGCAGGGTGTGTGATGTGTGTTAGGAGATTGATACCAGAGCTGGAGTGTGTGTGTGTGTGCGTATATGTGTGTGAACCAGCAGCCGGTCTGCATTTGCTCCATCCTTCACCCTGCTCTTATCCCACAAGGCCTCAGTCCCTTTCTCTTGTGCTGGCGTCTTATCAGGGGACAGCTCGTCAGGGACACACGTGCCATCGTTCTGACACTGACCGTGGGTCATTGAAATGCAAACAGAGAACACACTAAACCAAATGGGGTCGAAGAGCAGCAAATATTTGGCCAAGACCTTTTTTTTCACTGATGGAGCCGGCCTGTTTATGGTCGATGAAACAAGGTTAGAGCAGATGGCCGTTTGGAGTACAGAGCATTCATTTGAACCGTCCTCAAATCAAATAAAGCCGATACTTGTAGAAACAGGAAAGGACGTAGAAGAGCCGGCGCTGACCGTCCAATCTCCTCTCATTAAAAATTGAACAGGAGGAAGGTCAGCGTGAGAGCCGGGATGAAAATGAGTCATCTTACAGCCAATACGGTGTGAAACTAATGATGTTTAAAGGGCGGGTCCGTCTGCGTTCTTTTCCGTTTTTTTCAAATGGAAACACCCACTTTTTGCCGTTAGCATAAAGCAGTGACGGAGGTTACCGAAGTACGCTAATCAAAACGTTAGCACTAATTGAGTAAAAGTTAGCTTTGCTAGGTTTGGAAATAACCTTTTGAAGCGGTGTTGTAAACTTCCACGTTCTGCAAGGTAAAATGACTGTTTTTGTGAATGTAGTCTGGTGGCTTTGAAGAGAGTGATATAACGGCTTCAGTTCTCCGTCTGAAAGGGCAGTCTGATGGACGAATGAAAAAAAATCAATATCAGTTTAAGTGTACGCTATATTTAGAATATTTAACCGCTTTACCTCGCCATCAGACAGCCCTTTTCCGACGGGGAACTGAAGCTGTTACAGTAAATCGCTCTTCAAAACCACCAGACCAGACTCCATTCACAATAACATAATTTGACCTCGTAGAACACAAGAGTTGCTGGTCTACCGCTGTATTGATTGGTTAGTTTGTTTGTGATATTGTGTGACTTTCAGATCCGAGCTGACGTGGCGTCCACAGCAGTACGTTGCTTCGCTTCTATGCTGTTACTCCTGTCTGTTTCTCCATACCTAACATTAATATACTGACTATAAAGATGTATACTGTATGCTGTACATGGGGCAGCGTCATCATGCAGAAACCTACGTCAGGTCACGTGGGAAAAAGTTTGTAGAAGGACTTGAAGGGAAAATAGCATTTTGACACTAAAACAAACATTCACAAAAATTTGAATGGTCAGATTTGAATACATAAGAAACACTACTGGGACGCTACAGAATGAAATAAAAAACAAAAACAAAACAAAAATGGACCCGCCCTTTAAACTTCCACTGATGGGGCTGCAGATTACTGTGAAACTGTTTGACTGGGAAACAATGAGCCTCAAAAAGAAGAGGCTTTTTTTTATGAAATGTCATCCAACTGTCACACTCAGAGGTTCAGAGTCAGTAACTACAGGAGAGGAGCTCCCTCTATCTACCAAAACCAAAAGAGAAACACAAAGTCTCCGACATGATGCTTATGTGTTTTAAAATACTTTTTTATCTGGAACACAATATTACTCATCAACAGGTAGTTAGTTAGTTAGAAGAGGTGTTCTCATTATGGACTTTCTATAATGAACAACAAGGTGGGAGACCTGACAAGAGACAGCAGCATCCTCCTCCCACCTTCACCCCAAAATAAACACATAGTCTGGTGACTTACTCACACGTCTACCCACAAAGCAGCAGTTAACATTGTCTGTCTTTCTAGATTGTTTTTTTAAAATATTTATTCATGTTATAATCAATGTCACTTACAGTTTTTCAAGCTTATAGCCTTTGAATGTTTTTTAGTTTTGCGATTAACTTGCTTTTCCTATCCACTGTGTGTGTTGATCTGAGTGGTGAGCTGCTGCATACAATCGCTCTAAAAAAAGAAAGAAAAAGGTGTATTAAAATGCATCTCATCAGCATCCTGAGTATCAAATGAAGGCAAGGAATTCACATAAAGTAAGAGAGTCCTCTCTTTTATGTGGCCGAGCATCTCAGAGTGTCAAAAAGAGAAGAAAAGGGCACTTCCAATGCAATAAAAACCAACTAACAATAACCCTAAAAGTAATAAGAATCCCTGAGTTACAGTCTTAAAGTCAAGTGGAGTTTTAAAAAGCTACCTCGGTGACGTACCTTCACTCTTTCTCCAGATACAGAGCAGCCTGTTTGAAGCACTGGTGACAGTTTGACAACCAGACAATCAAATATGCATAAACGTACTCTTTCCTTGTTTCCTTTGAATGAAACAACAACAGTCTCTTGAAATAGGCATTGTGTGTATTTCTCCTTATTGTAATAGCATTTGATTCTTAAAACTTCCTGTGTTTCAAAACAAACAAGGGATTTTTTTTTTTTTACTCCCACTGCCAGAAACCTCCCACAGACACTTTCACTGTTTTCAAGAAAGCTTGAATTTAAATACACCTTGACCTTAAAAGTGGAGTTTCTCCGATAAAGAAAGTTACGGTTGAGGTTGACCGTGGGCCGCTGCGGGGAAATGACACAATTGTTACATGATTTAGTTGTTAAATAATGTATGTAAGTGTGTCGACATTTCAGCCTTTTCTAAACAATCTGCTGCGGCTTTAATCAAATAGTTATTTTTAGAGTAACCCTCCTGTTGTCTTCCCGTCGACCATGCAACTTTTGTCTTCCCGGGTCAAAATTTACCCGGTCTGGTTTGACTGTTTTTAAAGCATACATTATAAATTACCACCCAATTCTGTATAACATCTTTTCGGCCAACTTCATTCCAACTCATTACCACAAGTTTTACACTTTTTTGGGGAATTCATGGTCAATAAACCTAATTTATATGAAATTAAACCTAATTTATATGAAATTAAACCTAATTTATATGACAATAAACCTAATTTTTATGAAATTAAACTTAATTTTTTAGGAAAAAAATGCAGAAATTATTAATTATTTGGACTATACACAAAATTGGAGTAATAATGTTGATGGATTATCACAGACCGGTATATGTCAAAGTTTAGTCAGAATATTACAAATATTATAATATAAAAAAAAAATTTTAATGACAGTGTGAAAGTGGGTTTTTGCAAAGACCATATAAGGGAACCAACCATGTAATTTTGAGGAAATTAGGTGAAAGACATCGATATTTATGATATAATGAAGTTTGAAAACCGGTCAAATTTGACCCGAAGACAACAGGAGGTTTAATATCCTTTTTTTTAGATACATAAAAGCACAGTTCAGACATGCTTCACATGCTCAACAATGAAACAGCAAACATTAAGAAGAAAAACAAGGTCAAAGGTTAAAAAGCTTATTTCTATATCAGACATGACAAAGTGCTTCACAATAAAAGACACAAATATAAAGGTAATACATAAAATAGGGATACAAAAATAAACAAAACCTAAAACTATGACACAATGTCTACAGACTGAGGGGGAAAGACTTACCTCAAAGAATACATTGATGGATCAGAAGCACTTAAAAGACCTTAAATGATGTCACATTGGTTTGTGGCCTTCGGCTCGGCATTTTGGACGTTGCCATCTTAGTTTATTTTCAACCAGAAGTGACATGAGAGGGTGGAGCTGCAGTAAGTACAACCAAACACTGAATAAGACATTTTTTTAACAGTTGTTTGGTAACAAATTGTGCGTCGTCAGGAGGGCAGAGCTCCACAGAGGAGACACTCTGTTATAAATGTTTGCGTCATGTATAATAAGACCTGGATACGGTGCTGCCGCTCAGCCTTGTAATGTGTATTATAATATTTATTATAATAATTTAAAACAAGCTTGTAGGTACTAAAAACGTATCTCCATCTACCTTTTATCACGTTAATATTTTTTTTTTCAGGTATGGAAACTGATCGTGAGGTCAGCCGGCTGTAACGTCTTCTCTGTCATAACATCCCGCCTGGAGAGCTCTGTTATGATCCGACCGCCTCGCTCCCTGGGAAATGATGCTTTTGACATTTATAGCTGCAGCACATCCGTCCCTGACGCACTTGTTGTTTGCTCTTTGTTTTATTGAGCGTGATGAGTCAGTCTTTCCCTTCTACTGTCCAGCATGGCAGACTCCGTTACCACGGCGATATATATCCTCCAGACAGCACCCGCAGCACGATTGATCAAGCAGTCGATGTGACCTGATGGCGGCACAAAAGGGCGGCACAGTCACAGATTTTTAAATGCTTCACTTTAGAGTCAGATGACGATCCCAAACAGAGTTTCTCACAGTGGATGAGCAGGTAGAAGCTCAGTGACAAAGCGGCTGTTTCATCACTTCTTTTTTTTTTACTTCCCTGACAGTCTGTGTAAGATTTAGCTTATTCATCATCCAAAAAGAACATCTTTTCAAAGATCTGAAGGGTGCAAACCTCAAGACGGCATAACCTTCCCCTAGTTTAGACTAAAGCAAATACAAAAAGCTAAATGAATGCCTCTTGACCTCTTTTATTGAAAAGCTACAGCAGAAACACTTTGATTGAGACAGCCCCCACTGCAAAAATGCTAAATCTGACAAAGTATATTTGTCTAATTATTAGTCAAAATATCTCATAACACTTAATACAAGATACAGTCACCTAACAAGTAACATTTCGGTGACTTGTTTTTAGACAATGCATCTTACATATCTTGACAAATGTGACAAAATACTACTTTTGAAATGCTCAAAACAGCTAATTTCAAGATCTCTTTTTATCTTGAAAGGCTTAAATATTACATCTTATTTCAAGAAATCTTACCAAGACAATTTTCACATGTTCCATTGGCAGATTATTATACTTATTACAAGCAAAAACATTATTTAGTTCTGCCCTTTGTGCACCAAAATGACTCTTTGGGATCTTCCCCCTTTTTTTTTTTTTTTTTCTCAACCATTACAAATATTGTTCTGTTATGATGTAGCTACAGATGGACCCCGGCAGGGATTTCCCACAGCTTAATTATAATCATCCCGCACTTTCATAGAATTCAGAGATCCAGTAAGTGTCATGACTAAGCGGAGCACGTAGGTGCTGTGATGCCGGTGTTAAATCATCGCTGACAATGCTGAGACGCCAATAATCAAAGTCATTCTGATCTCTGCTCTTTCATACCCTCATTGAACTCTTTAGAAAAAAAGAGTAAACACTCTGAAAGTCTGCCTGTAAATCTACTGAGTTTCGTTTACAGATGAAGTTGCTGTGCGATGTTGTTTTGGATCTACTTTTAAAGGGTTGGTTCACCCAAATTATGAAAAAAAAATAATAATTTCGTACTCATTTCAACACCAAACCAACAAATCATTCACCTCAAGTTTATTGGCGTGGAAATAGAAATCTCTGAGACGATATCTCAAAACCAGGACAAATAAAACCAAAACTATCTGATCAACTACAGACCAGTAGAGAAGTGGGTTTCAAACTAGAGGTTAAGAATTATGCAGCACAATGCGGGCCGTAATCTGAAGCATTATCTTTTTTTTGTGTGACTCTAATCTCTCCAACAATTATTCAAATGAAAAAAAAAAGAAGAAAAACTCTAAAGCAAAGTTTGAGCAGTTACCAAACTGTTGCTTATTTACACATCAAACACAGAGCAACATTAGCGTTCGTTTGGAGTCGTGTCTTTTAGGTTTTGGTCTCTACCAACTGCTGAGGGAATTGTCTGTCTCTACTGCAATTCATTCTCTCGTCTTATACCGACGCTTTGTTAGACCTGCTTAGGTTTACGCAACAAAACCATTCAGTTAGGTTTAGGAAAAAAAACATCATGGTTGGGATTAAAACTACTACATGAATGTTTGTACAGTGAAAATATGACTTGATGTTGTGAACAAAGGACACGAACAAACAGTTGATTATAATAATAATATAATAATAAACTTTATTTATATAGCACTTTTCTAAACAAGGTTACAAAGTGCTTTTCAGAAGAAAAAAACAACAGTAAAACAGCAAAAAACAATAAATCGCCAAAAAATAAAATACAAACAATGTGAAAATGTGGGTGAAAAAAAACCTTAAACTTTATTAGCATCGTCATATACATAGATGAAAGTTGACTTCTGCATTTAACCCATCCTTAGGAGCAGTGGGCTGCTTTAAAGCGCCCAGGGAGCAACTTGGGTTTCAGTGTCTCACTCAAGGACACTTCGACATGCAGACAGTAGAAACTGGAGATCGAACCGTCGACTTTGCGGTTAAAAGACGACCCATTTTACCCACTGAGCTAGCGTCGCCCCCTTCTGCCAGCTCTGTGTGTCTCTTTTTACTCTTTAAACTACGTCACCACAGCACTTTCTCTGAGCATTTACTGTTTCCGCAGATGGGTTTATATTGTAGTTAACGGAAAGCCCAGTGCATCTCATACCGGCGCTAAAGAGTGTCTTGTGTGGCGGTATGGAACACCGAAGGCTGTGACAAAGCGTTGGTATTTCACACCCTGGGAATGAGAACGGGTTGCTTCAGCTGTTAAATGCTTCACTATGTTCACCAGCTAGTCTCTAACTGTGTCTGTCTGCTGTTTGGTGCTGAGCAGGTAGTGTATAGTGGGATTTTGGATGAAAACAGCTGCCTGCTGGGGCCGGAAATGACCCTTTTCACATTTAGTGATTCTTTTTTTAATATAGAAAATGTTGATTAGTTCTCCTTTAAGGTGTAAAAAGCCCAAAAAGTTAGGAATCACTGCACCGGAGTTAACTGAGAAGTTTTATTTTTAATTTTGGTGATCCGGCCGTTACCAAACTGATCTTCTCTACAGTTATGAAATTAAAAAACATGAGTGGTGAACCCCGTTTACAAAGCCCCAACACAAAGCAGTCTCCTTTTTTTTGGCTGAAGCACAGCGGTCTGAACTGACAAAAGGGAATCTGGCCTTTGTTTGGTTATCATCTGTAGCTTTAATGAGGATACCACACACGAGCAGTATTTTAACAGGCTGTTTTAAGGCCTAATGAAGGCGGTGTCGGGTCAGACTGAACGGTAATGAGGCGGGCTGTTTAGGGACGCTGCCTTCGATCGTCCATTAATCAGCACATTCCTCTCAGCTTCACACACACTTTCTACTTTGTCCCTATCTCTCGCTCTCTCTGTAATTACACAGCAAATTCTCCCCACAGGCAGCTGAGTGTGGACTTTTGTAAAATACACACTCACACAGACACTAACCACAGGTTTATACACTTTCCCTCATCCTGTCAAGGTACTGTACATCAGGAAGAGGCCGTTTCCTCATCACTCTCTAAGTAGAGCTGCTGAGTGAGGCGAGGGGAGGCGGAGGCGTCTCGTTCAAACAGACAGAAAGGGGCAGAGGCAGCCATTAGTGGAACATCTTGGTAATAAATGCGTCTCCACAAAGCACAGCGTGCCGGTGTTTGAGTTTCCTTTTCACTCTAATCTCCCTGACTGATAAGTGGCATCCATCCCTCCTGCCTCAGACGAAATGTTTCGAGGCTTGTTGTTTTTGTGTTTGGTCACTTCACAGTGTGCCCTGCACAAACACAGCAACTGCTAAACAGACTCTGAAACAAAAGGAGTTACGTAATGTGGCAGCAGGAGCAGAGTGATGGAAACCCGTCATAGCACAGTTGTCAATAAGGAGTGTGGACGCAGTTAGAACGGTGGCAGGAGTCAACGGACAGAAAGTTTAAAGGAACAGTGTGCAGTATGTACTATAGAGGGATCTATTGGCAGAAATGAAATATAATATTGAAAAAGTATTTTCTTTTGTATAGGGCTGTCAATCTATGAAAATATTTAATTGTTATTAATCGTCCATGATCGCAAATTAATTGCACATTTTTATCTATTCAAAATGTACTTTTAAAGGAGATTTAAGGAAGTATTTAATACTCTTATCAACATAGGAGTGGGTCAATATGCTGCTTTATGCAAATGTATGTATATATTTATTATTTGTAATCATAAACAACACAAAACAATGACAAATATTGTCCATAAACCCTCACAGGTACTGCATTCAGCATAAAAATATGCTCAAATCATAACATGGCTGTCAGTGTGTCAGTGTGCTGACTTGACTATGACTTGCCCCAAACTGCATGTGATTATCATAAAGTGGGCATGTCTGTAAAGGGGAGACTCGTGGGTACCCATAGAACCCATTTACATTCACATATCTTGAGGTCAGAGGTCAAGGGACCCCCTTTTGAAAATGGCTAGCTTTAAAACTGAGCCAGTTACAACCCACGAAAGATCGATTGCGTTATTGCGTTAAATAAATTAGTGGCGTAAAAACAATTTTGCGTTAACACGTTATTATCGCGTTAACTTTGACAACCCTAGTGTATATGTATATATATATATATGTATGTACGTATATTGTGGCAGGTGATTGCAGAACAGCTTGGCATCAGGGATGATCACATTACAAAGGATGTAGGAAAGATTAGACAGTAGTGATTGTGCTCTAGGCAGCTAAACGATAGCTTCTTGCTAATCTCATTCATTCATTAGCCCCATTTGAGACTAGCTCTATCCATCGCACTTGGTGTGCAAAGACCTTTATTTATATAAATAAAGGTCTTTGCACACCAAGTCTGTATTTTTCGTATATGCGTTTTTTTAATCCGTCATTCGATAAAAGACGCTAAGCACAGAAACCCTGCACACAATGCTTTTTATTATTCTATTTGTTGCAAAAATTCACAGTACACGACAACACTGAGTTAATTACGTGGGTGCGTTGGATAGCGCTAGTCTCAAACGGGGCTAATGAATGAATGAGATTAGCAAGAAGCTATCGTTTAGCTGCCTAAAGCACAATCACTACTGTCTAATCTTTCCTACATCCTTTGTAATGTGATCATCCCTGATTCCATGCTGTTCTGCAATCACCTGTCACAACCTATCTTTAAGTTCCACATCTCTGTATTCTTTTATTTATTTACCATAAAGTGCTTTTGTGCCGGGAAACAAAGTGAACGTTTATCAGATGCCATTTTGGATGATGAAGTTTGCACAGACGGTGGCTCTGAGTGGTCAAACAACCCTCTTCTGCTTTTTGACGGATGCGGAAAAACGCAGAAAATCGAACCTGTTCCGAAAACTTTAACGACGGACGAAAGTTTCGGAGTTGGTGTGTAAACGTCATTGACACAACGTGAGTTTGTATTTATTTTTAAAAATACGGACTTGGTGTGCAAAGGCCTTAATCGTTGTACTTTCGTTGCTATTACAGCCAGAACTATTCTTCACATGGGAAAACCCTCTATATCCAACCAGCTCTTTAGTCCAGAGGAAACATATCTAAAAGTTTAATGCTAAACTGATGTATCCACAAGTCCACTAATGCATTCATAATAGATCTGCTTAGGGACAGAAAGAAAAATGAATGCACACTTTACTTTACTTGACCATGAAATATGCAGGTACCCCTTCAGCCAATCAATAACAAGATCAATCGCCATTCCAAGTTTAATCGAAACAGAAGCAGTCAACCTCTAAAACTTGATTTATTTTTTAAAGGAATAGTCCGACATTTTCGCAGGCAGTGTTGTCAGACCGGCAGCCAATCAGAAACAAGTATCTCTATTGTTTATCTGCATTTAAGAGCCACCCAGTTGTGCGATATTTACACCAAAGCCATCTGTAAATTTTGCCTCACAGTAAACAGCAGTGTTGTCTGCATAAAACCAGCATGAAGCGCACAGTAATCCAGATTTACAGCACGCCGAGGAGAGACGCCTGCAGCACAAATCAATTGAACACATTGTAGAAAGAAGGAAGCAGCCACCCCGATCTGACAGATGCACTACATAAAATTCAAACTTTATACATCACCGGCGCGTAAACCTGTCACGTTTCACAGCCATTCGGCTCCGGCACACAATTAGCCTGGACATCAAATCAATATCCTTCAGCTCTATTACCCCGTGAGTGACTGATGCTCAGGCATGTACGGAGGTGATAATAAAGTCATGATGGGGGCGACATCTGACCTCAGTGTTGATATTGTCCTGTTTCTTCTTCTGTCTGCGATAAAAATGGAAATGAGCGCTGACAGCTTCTAAAGAGACGACTCTAATTTTGCATTGTTCTGCTATTTAACAATTGAATTGATTCTTTTCTGAGTCTTTTGCAGATATTAGACGCCTGCTTCAGACTAAAAACTTCCCTTTATTTGTGAGACCGAAACGTTATGAGCAATAAAATCATTTTATTGGGGACATTATTAGGATCCGTCGAGTCATTTATTCCCAATGAGGAGAAGGTCACCATCTTCCCTTTCACCTGTGCAAAGCTGAGATAGCAAAGAGGAATATTGTGCCGACGGCAGGAGAGAGATTATTGGAGAATCGCCTCTCAGTGGCTCTCAATTATTAAGCCAATTTCCTCCCTTTATTAATTTTACCGTTTCAAAGCACTTACTGGGGCTGTTAATCATTGCTAATGACACTGCCGTCCTTCCTCCATAAAATACGACTTAATCCAGCTTTAGTGGGCTATCATGAAGTTGTAAAAGAATAACCAATCATGACACATTGTTGGCAGCGGTTGAAAAATATAATTATGTCACCATTAGTCATTTTTAGTAATGGTTTAACGGCAGCGAGCGTGGCCGGTGTTTACCAGGAGCTGCGACAGGTGTGGCAGTTGGTATCGATTCTTCCGTAGAGCCCGGTGAATAGCCAATAGCTGATGGTGGAGCTTAGAAACACCCTCCAGACTGACTGCTGGGAAGCAGGTGGGCGTCAGCTGCCCTCATACATCACGGCTCTAACAGCCTCTTCTGCAGACAGTGGGGGTGCAAAGGGGCTCGAGGCGAGAGCTGGAAAAAAATGTCAATAGAAATGAGACAAAAAGAGAGAAACAGAACGAGAGAGGGCTGAAAAACAGATCAAACTGGGGGGGAGAAAAAAGAGAAAAGAAGGTGATGTAAGAAGAAAAAGACGACTGTAAGTAAAACAAAGGAGTCAGCTGCTGGAGTCGTGCACGAACAGCTGGTGCCAAAAACAGAGTCGAGGACAAAGTAGGTTCTGTTTGGACTGGAGCCGGGCCAAAGCTGGGCCGGGTTAGCAGGCAGGGAGCGCCGCCAACACCAGAAGAGGCCTACGGGAAGATCATTATATAACCGAGAGGGGAAACCTCACAGGCACAACAGAGATGCTCTTGACTCCCTAATGATATGGCTCGGTTTAAACCCATGTCAAAGGGAAAGGCAAGGAGACATTATAAAGAAAGAAAGGCATCTATAAAAAGACAAGGAAGAAGGAGAGGAGGAGAATGCAGCCCATTGTTTATCCATTAACCACTGCAGCAGAAACTATAGTGTCTGTACTTTTTCACTTTTCCCCCACTTTACGACAAACCACACACACTCCTATGAATATATTTACACTGTATGGAAACTCTGTCTCTTACAATACAGGTGACTGGATGGAAAATATTACAAAGAGCGGTAGACCCATTTTTGATTCATTTAGATTTTCCCATTTCAGCAACTTTTCTGCAGAGCAAAAGTTTAAACCCTCTCAGGTCTAAGACGTTTTTTTCCTATTTTTGGTCCATCTGGTGTCCTTTTGTAATAATGCATGTATAGAACCTCAACGCTGTAATGCATAATCATATTTACATCTTCTTTTCAGGACAAGAGCAATGACAGAGAGGGCCACATAACACTGCCTGCACTTCCAGGAGGTAGACTGCTTCACCTGCTTGGACTGCCTGCAGTGTGCACAGGTCCTAATTATTCATTCAGGGTCATTAGGCTCCTTCTCTTCTGATGTCACTTCCTGCCCATTTCTGTGTCAAGAAGCCAAATACTTACTTATTTATTTATTTATTTATTTATTTATTTATTTATTTATTTATTTATTTATTTATTTATTTATTTATTTATTTATTTATTTATTTATTTATTTATTTATGTGTTTATTATTATTATTATTATTATTATTATTATTATTATTATTATTATTATTATTATTTACTTATTATTTCGATTTTTCCTTTTTATTATCTTCTGATGTAGCTATTTTTTTTCTTTCTTTGTCAATTGAAATGATATGACTGATTGTTTGTACATTCCAATAACTAAATAAAAAGATTAAATAAAAAAAATAAAATGTGTAAAACGGATTAACAACTACAGTATATCCATGGATTGCTCTGTGCGCCCTGGGCACAGGATAATCTACATCTACATTATTTATTACACTCATTATATTCTACTAATTGTTTCGGTTGCTGCCCAAACAGCACAGATCTACTGACACTAGGATGGAGTGAATGTCATGTTATTCCATTGCGCGTCAAAGAGAATAGAAGCAAAGAGACAAAACTCTGGTGACAACAGTCGCTGCCGCCAATTTGGACTGAAAACGCTTATTATATTTATAATATCTTATTGTTAACACAGGCCATTTCGGTAGAATATGACGATAGAATAGAGATCATTTTGTTTTACTATTGTACAGCACTTTGTAGGCGGACGTTTTACTGACGCCCGGTAGTCGCTTTCAGTCCAAAATGGCAGAAGCGTAGCTCTGCTGCTGGGCGCTGATGTTGCAATGGAACGAACAACTGACTTTCTTGGCAATATACATTCTTTGTGTATGTGGTCTCCGAGATCAGCACTGTTAGGCACACAGCAACACAGCCTCTAGGATAGGCTCTAGGATAGGCTACATCTTGACCTTGGTAGGCTACCACAACACCAACAACAACTCAGGAGTCCCCATGAGGGCACTTTATTCCTTTTTAAACACAACACAGGGCTGGTGGGTGGGATATAACTAAGAAATGATGTGAAGTTACACTCTCTTTTACAGTAGGTGACGCTATGCATCTCCAAGCTGTTTGCAATCTGCCATTCAAACCAAGAGAAGAAGAAGAAGAAGCAGGAAGAAGGAAAAATAAGTCACTTTCAAACAAAACACTGTTGTTCCAGCTGGATTAGTAATCTTCTGAAAGGGACACAATCTCACCAGAGCCCTGTTGGAAAGGTGATGGAGCGGAGGCCATTAAAAGTGAGTTTCTCGACTGTAGCGTTACAAATATATTCTAAAAATTTGAATAATTTGATGTCATGGACGACATGACTAGCTCATTCCAGGTTCTTCCTCCTCTGCTTTCCCTCAAATCAAAAAGTGATAATCCCCACCAATTTGTTTTTGTCACCCGAGTGTCTCACAAGTAACACATTTATTTCCATGAAGCTCAACATGCGGTGTGAAATAATGAAATCAGTGTGTCAGATCAAATAAAACAACAACACACCATTATGGCTTTTTACAATTCAAGACAAGCAATGACTCATTTTGCTGGAAAGCAAACATTTTTTAGCTGTTAAAGGAATAATTTGGCATTTTGGGAATGAAATGAGAACATAAACCACTCTCATATCTGTGCTGTAAAAGTTGTAAGTTGTTGTAAGATACAACTGAACAGCATCTACTTTTCCCTGCATGAACTCCACGTGAGTGTCAAGCTATAGCTCCTTCCTTTATTAATCCTATATTTGACAGAGTGCCAGCCCTCCTCGTATGCAGCACCAGTTTGGAAACTTTACAGAATCACCTCCCTTATCTCCGACTCATATCTTCTCTATGCATTTCTAATCAAAAGCCATTGTTCCTGCTCCTGTGAGGTTTAGGACTAGTTAAAGGCCCTAATGTGTGGACTTAGCACTTTTTCATATGAAGACTGGGCTTCTCTGTGAGCTCTTTCATTAGGTTTTGAGGCACGGAGCCAACTTACAAGCTACAGAATTAAGGCCTACATAAGTGAAGGTTTTAGGAGACACTGACTCCTGTGTGTTCCCATGTTGTAAACGTTTTTAAAGTTATGATTGATACTCGATGAGTACTGTACAGTAGAGTGTTCAGGCTGTAAGGCTTATGAAATAAATAGTTTCTTTGTCCGTCCTGTCATTGACGGATTATGAGACAATGTGCCTCTGGGCGCATACTGTACATGTAAAAGGCCCCACCACCCCTCCTACAGAGGCTCGCAGACTGAAAGAGACACTAAACTGTGTTGTTTTATGGTCTGTTTGTGTCTCTTTAGGATAGTTTTGCATCCCTTTGTAGTTGTTTTGTGTCTCTTTGTGATCGTTTTATGTGTCTTTGGTTGTTTTGCCTCACTTTGTGATTGTTTTGTGTCTCTTTGTGGTTGTTTTGCATCTCTTTGTGATTGTTTTGCCTTTCTTTGTGGTCGTTTGGCATCTGTTTATGGTTGTTTTATGCATCTTTGCGGTTTGTTTGCCTCTCTTTGTAGTTGTTTTGTCTGTCTTTAAGGTTGTTTTGCATCTCTTTGTGGTTGTTTTGCCTTTCGCAATGGTTGTTTAGCCTTTTTGTGGTTGTTTTGCATCTCTTTATAGTTGTTTTGCCTCTCTTTATTGTTGTTTTGCCACTCTTTATGGTTGTTTAGCCTCTCTTTGCGGTTGTTTTGCGTGTCTTTGTGGTCGTTTTGCATTTGTTTATGGTTGTTTTATGCATCGTTGTGATTTGTTTGCCTCTCTTTGTGGTCGTTTTATGTGTCCTTGTTGGTCCTACCTTTCTTTGTGGTTGTTTGGCCTCTCTTTGTGGTTGTTTTGTGTCTCTTTGTGGTTGTTTTGTGTCTCTTTGTGGTAGTTTTATGTGCCTTTGTCCTTGTTGTCTCTCTTTGTAGTCGTTTTGCATATCTTTGTGTTGGTTTTGTGTGTCTTCTATTCATTCAGTGTGTCTTTGTGACAGTTTTTCGTCCCTTTGAAGTCGTTTTGTTTCTGTTTGTGGTCATTTTATGCCTCTTTATGATGGTTTTACGTCTCTTTGTAGCTGTTTATGTGCATCTTTGTTGTTTTGTGTGTCTTTGTAGTAGTTTATGTCTTGGTGATGGTTTGATTTGTCTTTCCAATAAGACATGTCAACAGTGATTTCAAACAGAGGCTCTGGCCCTTAATGGCACCCTGACCCCTTGGAGTCATGTGTTCGATAGGCCCATTCAGTCATAATCCATCCATGGATCCTGTTATGCTTTCTAAGAAAGTGTCATTTGGAAACACAGTATGTTTCCAGTTACTGGACTCTTGAATGACAGCAAGCCTCTTTGTGGTGGTCATTTTTTTGTCACCTGTTCTGATTTCGTGGTGTGCTGTTTTGACCAGTTCTGTTGGATCTTTCACAAGCTGCATCCCCAGACAGCTGCACGAGGCAGCTGCTGGTCTGTAGAAAGAGTGCAAACTCCCAACAGTCTGTGGATTCATGCTGCACTTCATGCTCACCCACTGATGGGATGGCAGCGGGACGCTCGCCCGACATGCCTGGACTTGTTCCTAATTGTTCATCGGGGGGCTCGAAATCCTGCTCGCTCCTTATCTATTTTCTTCTCGGGTGCATGTAGCTTCTCAGCATAAAGGTGATTATGTTTGATAAGCTGACACAAGCTCGCCGGTGATGTCATGTCAACATCAAGATAATGGAGGTGATGTCAAGTGCATTTTGGAAGTTTGTAATGTCAAGTGTGTTGCCTGCAGCGGGGTGTTTCTGACCTCTTGCCAGCCGAACACCCACTGACTCTCACAAGCATTAAAAACAACAGCTCTGACTGCTAAACACGGACTTACGCTGTGTTCTAATCACCGCCTTTATTGTTGGTTATGCTCCCTTTTATCTGTTTAGAGCTGCTGGAGCGTGCAGCTAAGTGTTAACATGATGAGCTGTGCAGAAAGGGGAGGCTTGTTAGTGAGGACAGATATTCCTGAGTCAGACTGGATTGGGAATACGGCAGCAGAGTCAGACTGAATCACTGTAATCATCAGTCCCTCCGCTGACTGCTGGCGGATGGCTCTGCAGCGCAAAACCTTTATTGTAGGGTGTGATGTTTATCATAGGAACAATTCCAAAATGTTCAATGGCCGGGGCAAAATTAGAGTAATTTGCATGGGCAGATGTGTTTCTTCACTATCTGGTGACAGTAAACAGTTTAAGTAGACGTTAGTTGCATCTTCCATTGGTGTCAGAACTCTAAAACATCTGCTGCCGTCCTTCCCATCAGCACCTGTGAGGATTTTCATTAGCACGCAAAACAGCAATACTCAAAATGATATCTCTGTTTCGCATATTCTTTACTTTTTTTGTGATGCTGCGATAAAAGTCAGTGAATCGTGACGGCGGCGGACATAAAACACTTTAATGGACACTGACTCTTCTGAAACAGACCCGCTTTGAATTTAAATCACCTGATGCCAGAATGAGAAATGTGTTTTGCCGTTTTCTGAAAAAGTCATAAAAACAATTGCGCATGCAAAAGTATATTAAACCGGGAGGGCGTGCGCGGCTCATTGTAACATTATTACATGCTGCACTGGCTTGCATTTTGAATTATGTATTAATAAACACAAACAAAACGCACGATTCACACGTCTAAGTCGCATCTGAGGATGCAGACAGCAGCTGTGTTGACTCCAATGATCACAAATAGTGGATTTCTGACTAAAGCGTGTAGCTTAACTTGGCTTTTTTGGCATCAACATACATATGTGTCGACATTTGGCTTGAAAATGCTACTCACCACATGGCATTTTATTGCCTTTCTCCTCTTTTCGCCTCCATCTCTTCACATTACTTGACAAAAAACATGATTTTTATGAACCCACAGCTGATATTTAATGCATCCTGATGTGGTAAAATGATAAAAGTCAACGCTCAAACTGTGATTTAAATGTACCCAGTCTAGACTGACAAGAAACATCAGTAAAATATGTTTCAAACCAGATTCACTTCACTCAGTGACAACATGGGGAGACAGATACGGCTGAAATATGACAGCAGTGATTCTCTGTAGTCCTCTGCCGTCATCCGAACTCCATTTAGAATAAATCTTAGTCCATAGCACCTTTCAAAAAAGCATCAATAAATAATCTTAATCATCACTTCCAATCAGACTCACCTCCTCAGAGGAGCACTCAGTCTGTCACTGAGAGTCTGTTGGTGTTAATTTACACATTTGTGACTGAAGTTATGACTCTGATCAATCTTGTAAATGATGGACAGCAGCCACCAATAAGAGAGACGGCTGATTGTGGATGTAAATAAATCAGTTTGTAATTGAGAAAAAGCATCCTCACCACAATCTCCATCTAGCAGCTGCTCTGGTGCTTTCAGTCATATCACATGAGCTTCATCAGCAGATGTTGTCGTGGAATTGAAGATGTCCACATTCCTCTAAAGACGTTTCGTCCACTTTGACTCAAAAGCTGAGGGTCAAAGGTCATTCTTGACCTTGAAAACCGCACTTAATACAATATCCATCATGTAGCTGTTCTGCAACTTTCAGTCATATCATATGGCCTTCTTCATCAGCAGATGTCTTCTGTGTAAAGATATTAATATAAAATACACTAAAGACATATTAGTTTTGAATAAGAATCATGAACGTAGCATTTATTGACTCTAAAATTCTAAATCTAAATTGTTGAAATCCAGATTCTGACAGCAGGTGGTCTTTATCCTGATCTACATATTAGATACCACGCATAGAAATAGAATAGGAGCAGAACGGACATTGAGCTGTTTGGCGTGGTCATTTGACTATAGTGAAAATGAAATGGTGATTTGTATTATTTGTTTTGGTGACATCTCTGGGGGCTGTAAAGTGTGTCACACATTGTCACTCCGCCTCTTAGCCTGCATCAGAGGTAGTCACAGAGCCGAATCGACGTCTGTTAAGGCAAATTCATGGCGGGATACCCACACTCAAACTAGACGCTGGTGCTGTTGTGTTTCGCGTCACGCCGGCATGAGTGAGACAGCAACTTACTGCAAATCGGTGTATACAGAAGTTTATACGGAAGTTACATGGATGTATAATAACTAGGAATGGATATTTGTATATTCATACTAGATATTATATCGATATCGTGATATGAGACTAGATATCGTCTTAGATTTTGGATATCGTAGTATGGCAAAAGTGTTGTCTTTTCCTGGTTTTAAAGGCTGTATCACAGTAAAGTGATGTCATTTTCTGAGCTTACTGTTCTAGCTGTTTTATTATTTGCATTTACCCACTTAGTCTTTATATCCACATTACTGATGATTATTTATCAAAAATCTCATTGTGTAAATATTTTGTAAAAGCACCAATAGTCAACCATACAATATCGTCACTATATCGATATTGAGGTATTTGGTAAACAAATATTGTGACATTTGATTCTATCTATCTATCTATCTATCCATCTATCTATCCATCTATCTATCTATCTGTCTGTCTGTCTGTCTGTCTGTCTGTCTGTCTGTCTGTCCGTCCGTCCGTCCGTCCGTCCGTCCGTCCGTCCGTCCGTCCATCCATCCATCTATCTATCTATCTATCTATCTATCTATCCATCTATCCATGATATCCCCCAGTCCTAATAACAACTAATAAGCTTCAATGGCTGCTATGGCAACGGTACACATAAAAATGGCCGCCGCTCTGACCATCCTGCTACATTGATTAGAATAAGAATTACTGTTCTACTCCTTTTCTATTTCTTTGATATCACCACTTAGAGGATAAGCTAATTGAGTGATAACTTCACATAATCAATTGAAATTCAATCCCTCCCTACTTTACACCTCACAGTACTGAATCACAGCGGGAGACGCAGCAAACTGCCTCGTATTATGTTCTCAGAAAAGCCTGAGCTGCTTTTTGATCGCTCGCTTTCGAAGCAACGAGCTCCTCGCTTCCACTCGACACCTCCAGCGAGCTGGCAGATCGACTAGGAAAAGGTTTCTCCTCCTCTCCGTCGGTGGACTCGCTCGGTCGCACTACAATCCCCTTCTTTGTTTTCTCTCACTCTAATGGCTTCTTTATAATTTCTTCCTCTGTTCAAAGGGCATGCAGTACTTGACTGGCTGTAAATCTGTTTGGAGACTAATCTGCCACTACCTACCAGCTGCTCTCTTGGCACTTGCCAGGGCCAACATTCCCGTTGCCATGGAGATAACCAGTCATGCCAGTTACACATAAGGCCTGGCGCTGCGCCGAGCGGGCCGTGTGTGGGGAGCGTGTGCGTGCTCGTGTGTGTGTGTGTGCCCGGGATAACGTGCGTGTTTGTTATTAGAAGTCAAACCGTGTGGTCTGTCAACCGCCAGAGAAAGAAAAGGTTCTTGATTAACTGCCATTACCAGCTGTTTGTCAGTCTGAGCCTGTTAAGTGGTTACGCACTGTACACTATTTCTTTCTGTGTTTGTGTCCGTACACAATGTGCACAAGAGAGCCGGCTGAAGTCGATTGAACGTTGTCTTTTGTCTGATTGTTTAATTGTAGGACACAGTCTGTGCAGCCTTTTATCCTGTCTGCGGGCTCAGGACTGATGGGGGCCAAACACACGAGAAAATAAAGCTCCTATATGGTCTTTACTAACTGAAAAGTCACCTGTGGCATTTTGTTCCATCCACTGGATCACAGTGGAGCCTCTGTGTGCAGCTGCTGTTCAGATACATTCAGGTTTTTTTAGTGCAGTGCTTGGAAAAGTTAGTTAAAGGAATTGTTTGACATTTTGGGAAAAAGGCTCATTTCTTTGTTGCCGAGATTTAGACGGAAACATTGATACCACTCTCATATTCGTACGGTAAATACAAAGCTACAGTAGTTGGTTAGCTCAGCTTAACACAAAGAGTGGAAACACAAACACAACAAAATCAGCCCCTCCAAAGCTCACTGATTACTACGGGTGTAAGAAAATATCAACACACGTGAGTATCGTGATTTTATGTTTTGTGATACTGTATCGATTCTCCAGAACGTTGTATCGATTTGTTAATTAACCTCTTAAAAACCCGATGGTCTGTCTTTCAGAGGTTGTAGCGAGCTCAGTTTTAAAGCTAGGTACTGGAATCATATGAAAGTAGAAAACCTAAGGATTATTAATATTAAGTTAACACAGTACAGCATATGTCACAACATCAACTGTTTTAAGGAACCTCCTTTTTTTTGCTTCCATGCCAGGATGTTTGCCAACTTTTGCAACAGAAGATAAGACCTTTAGTCACTTCTTAAGAGACATATGTGGAAATGATCAAACCATAAGCCACACGCTTAACTGTTAGTCATCTTTACACACAAACCAGACTACAAAAAGAACTTCTTAACCCCAAAACAGCAGGCACATAATGTCAGACTCTCTTAAATTCTGGTTACAGCCCTGGTGAAGGATTGCAAAATCAATAAAACGGTCACTATATCCTGACAGTAGTGCATGAAACAGGTAACCTGGAAAAAATCATGTGCCTCTGTGTCCTCTGGTGCTCCTAACGGAATCTGCAGCGTCAGCGCTGATCTGAGGTCTGCTGTCCATCTGCTGTCTATGAGAGCCGGCTGTCAATCACTCTGAACTCCGACCAAACGGTCAAACTAGGCAGCGCTGATCAAATATGAATCAATATTATGTTACGTTAATGCCTATTTCTCACCTCAAATGTTTTCAGAATCATCTTGTAGTGTACTGTTCAGCTGTAAAATGAGAAAGTTTGTGACCCAGCAGCTATGTTGAGATCAGGTTGAGATGGCTTGAAGGAACGCAAAGTTCTGGTCACATGACCAGAGCACAGGCATTATGAACGCTCTCTCAATGAAATGACCTGTGATTGGTCAAAGCCTGAAAACAGAGCCATGAGGAGGTGCAGAAGTGTATTTTTCTCTCAGAACACTTGAATTACAATATGCTGAAAGGTTATTATGGATTTTTTTCCCAATGATACCAAAAATATACTGCCTACTGAAGCTTTAATGCCAGAAATTTAGAGCGATTATTGCAGAGATTTATCAACAATAAGTGAATGTGGGTCAGTTGTTATTGTTAGAAAAGCATTTTAACATGAGTAGAGGATTGTAATGTACTGGTGTGCAATATATATGTAGAGATGAAAAATGAAGGTGCATTGAGGTAACAAATGAACAAATAAAGAAAGAAAGAAAGAAAGAAAGAAAGAAATACACTTTTCACCCCTGTGACTAAACACTTTTAAGCCAATAATATCAGGGACCAGTTGTTTATTTAATTTTATGGTAAATACAGCTATTTATGAAAATAGAAATCTTAATTTTGATCTTAAAACCATTGTGATGTCTGATGTTTTAAGGAACCTCCTTTTTTTTGCTTGCATGCCAGGGTGTTTGCCAACTTTTGCAACAGAAGATAAGACCTTTAGTCACTTTTTTTAAGAAACATATGTGGAAATGATCAAACCATAAGCCACACGCTTAACTGTTAGTCATCTTTACACACAAACCAGACCAAAAAAATAACTTCTTACCCCCAAAACAGCAGACCCATAATGTCAGAATCTCTTAAATTCTGGCTACGGCCCTGGTGAAGGATCACAAAAGGCGTATTGGTGCCAGAAATCTAGAGCGATTATTGCAGAGATTTGTCTACAATAAGTGAGTGTGAGTCAGAAAAGCATTTTAGCATGAGTAGGGAACTGTGGTGAACTGGTCTGCAATATGTATGTAGTGTATGATTACAGTATTTACACTGATCAGCCATAGCATTATGACAGCATGGGCACCCTGACCGATCTGCGGCTACACAAAACAAACCGCGATGCACTGTGTGTTCTGACACCTTTCTATCGGAACCAGCATGAACTTTTTCAGTAATGTGAGCTCTAGTAGCTCTTCTATTGGATCGGACAACACGGGCCAGCCTTCGCTCCCCACGTGCATCAATGAGCCTCGGGTCCGACCCTGTCGCCGGTTCACCGGTTAACCTTCCTTGGACCACTTTTGGTAGGTCCTCCTGATCGCTGCAGACCGGGAACATCCCACAAGAGCTGCAGTTCTGGAGATGCTCTGAACCCAGTCGTCTAGCCATCACAATTTGGCCCTTGTCAAAGTCGCTCACATCCTTATGCTTGCCCATTGTTTCTGCTTCAGAGACAAAGTTCAAAGTTCAAAATGTTCACTTGCTGCCTAATATATCCCACCCACTACCAGGTGCCATTGTAACCAGATAATCAATGTTATTCACGTCACCTGTCAGTGTTCTTAATGTTATGGCTGATCGGTGTATGCTTCACTTTATTATAATCACATGTTGGACACTTTCATTTATTCTGTTAATGGTGCATTTATTATGTAGCATCAGCCACACTTTTTTTACTGACTGAATGAGTTGTCGGAGCTGTGAGTGAAAGATGAAGCTCATGAGGACTTTAAATGCATTTTGGGTTTTTTTTATCACCTAGTTTGTTGTGTTGGGGCTCGAGCGTGCGAAGCGCAGCCAAAACTGTGTCACAAACTGAGCCTTTGATGTATTGAAAAGCTGTTAGTGAAAGGAGTTGAATCTTTAGCTGTTGTGAGTCACACAGGACACGCTGGGTTGAGACAAAAAAAGACAAAACCAGAGAGAAACAGCTATTGTTGTCCATCACAACACACACACACACACACACACACACACATATGTAACCTGCTGCCTTTTGATTTTCCTGTGTTTTCTAGGTATGCACGAGGCCTTTCACTGAACAGTCTTGCGACATGTGCTGGGAGGAAACGGCTGTGGTTTGGTTGTCGCGGAAACCAGGTGAGAGCATGTGCCGTGTGTGTGCTCTGGCGATGACATCACACATTCCATGACGTCGACGTGGCAACAGTGAAAGGCAGAGAGGTGAGGGGGCGAACGCCTCAGTCTGCAATTGATCCTCTTTAAGCCGCAAAGACCTTTTCTGAAGGGAAAACCCTGCTGTTCCCAATATTCTCTATTTGTTCATCACTGTCTGACAATATCACACATACATTATTATTCTCTGTCATTTCATAAAGTACAAGTACTGAGACAACAAAATGCAGTTTAGCATCTAACCAGAAGTGCACAAAGCAGTAAAGTGCAGAGTGATGTACAAATTTCCACGCGCTTGGTGGATCATGTTGGGTCTCTAAACTATGGTGTACGGTCTAAGACCTGCTCTATATATAAAGCGTCTTGAGATAACTTCTGTTGTGATTTGACGCTATACAAAAATAAATTGAAATGTACATATGTGTAGCTGTAATATAAATAATAAATAATAAGTAGAGACTATCTTGTGATGGGATCACACCAGCCGCCAAATCAAATATATAAAGCAGTATGTACATTACTTATACTCTATGTACAAGTAATGCTAATGGTAAGATATTATATACAGAATAAATAGCTAGAGGAATGATATGAATACAGTGTGTACACTATGTCGCCCACACATATCAGAAGTTGACCTTCCAACTTCAACTTTGACCTCGGTTGCCGCTGACCTTTCAAAGCGCAACCAATGAGATAACAGCAGCATTATGCCTGCGCTGTGCTTCACCACATTGAGCTCTGCACCCTCAGGCCCGGCGTAGGCCATATAGGCTGTCGTCCACCTTCTGGGGGGTGCTGGTTGCCCTCTTAAAAATAAATAAATAACATTTTGGTGGCCTTTCCTCATTTTCTGCATTGAGGTAACAAATAAAGAAAGAAAGAAAGAAATACACTTTTCACTTCTGTGACTAAACACTTTTAAGCCAATAATATCAGGGACCAGTTGTTTATTCATATTATAGTAAATACAGTTATTAATGAAAATAAAAATCTTAATTTTGATCTTAAAATCATTGTGATGTCTGATGTGTATTGCCCTTTACGAGGCTAGGGTTGAACCCTAACTCTAACCCTAGAGCGGCGGTGGCGGGCCTCCAAATCTGAATTTCAGGCACCAAAAGCCCTACCTCGCAGTGATCATGTGAAAGCAGCTTTAAAGTGTTTTTTTTTTTCATTTTGTTATGAAACAGTTTCACTCTTCCTGTGTTCAGAAGTGTGAGTTTTAGCCGGAGCTTCCTGGTGACCTTTATGTGGTTTAGATGCATGCAGTATAACTGCAATGTCCCTGGTTTGAGTCCAGCTGGGGACCTTTTGTCCCTCTTCCTATGTTTCCTGTCTATCTTAACACTGTCCGTTATCGAATGAGGACAAAATTGACCCCCCAAAAAGTACGATCACACTAATCCATAAAGGGCCCAATCTTTATTTTATTGCAGTGAAGAAATAGTTGACCTGTTTGGTGACCATAGTCTGTTAGGATAATGATCAGTGACTACTTATATTTAGACATTTTTGGTCTGCAGATCTGGATGTCACATCCTTGGTGTACATGGCTTCATACTTACTTACATTCCTGCATGTGAACGGGTGATGTTTGCAAAGACATAACAGATGAGCTTCAGTACACAACCTGCTGAATAGACTTTCCAAACAGAAATGCCAGCTACTGATGTGTTATTTTACCCGATTCATTCATAGTTATTCATATATTCATTCCTTATCGATGCCATTTCCCTGCTTATCGTGTTGAACTATGCTTCGTGAGATTGTGTGTGGCTCCTACATGAATGCGTTGGTTGTTTTGAGATTTGTTAATTGAGTTTGTGTTTAATCAGGTCGGTTTTAATCAGCAGTCGGATCATTACTGTCATTAGCTCCACATTCTCCGCTTCATCTTTGCTGAGATTTAAGTGAGCTTGATGCTTTCTGTGACTCTATACAGTACGGTAAACATCTGCTTAACGACAAAAGAGGATGAGGAAGTACATTTTTCCTTGCCTCGTCTCACTATAAAAACATTAGCACCTTTTGAATATTTTAATTATGAATAAACCTTTTATGGCTGATTCATTCATTCAGGATTTAAGCCTTTAAACCCCTCAGCTCCTCTTTTTATCACCTGCCTCCATTTTGTTTGGCTGCAAACAGCAGATAATAGGAAGCAGTCTGAAAAAGACCCAATCCCCACTTACCTGGCACTCGAACATGGATTTCCAGTTTCCTGGTCTGCAGATGTGATTACACTTAGATTGAAGGCACCCCTTCCAGACACTGGAAAAGACTATTACAGGCCGCTATTCAGGTTCAGCTCTAACTCTCAGCAGGATGAACCTCTTAAGCTGCTTGTCACAGGGCTAACAAAACAGCAATATGTCCTGTGATGAGCCGATGAATCGGTGGTCAATAGATCTACAGGAGGCTCTAATCTCGCCGCAATACCACTTGAGAGTAGATGAGAAAATGGGAGATAAGAAAACGTACAGTATCAGGCGGGAGAACATGCTGCTATGACGCACTCTGAGGACATTCAGTAAATTAGAGCGCACACAATAGCAACATAACCTCATGATTTATATGGATCTGCAAAGCCTGCCAAGTGTCCAAGAGGGTAATTGAATGAATCTGTGATTAAATGAGCGAGGCATGAGTTTCGTCACAGTCCCTTAAATTAATCCCTGCACCCTGATTTGCATGCATTCAGATGCATTGTCATCAGAAAGACGACTAGAACATGCATGGGAATGATTGCCGGTGACTTGCCAACGCCAGCCCTTCTCTTTAGTCTGTATTAATCCCCAGCTCCTGGCCTCGGGCCATGGCGGGAATGTGTACTGGAGGATGGCCGCGTGCCCTCTCTCAGCTGCCTCCTAATCTTACCCCCCAGCCACAGGCTCGCTCCGACCCCACGGCCCTGCCTGTGCGGTCCAGCCAATCTTTTTTCCTCTGGTTCTCTCCTGCCCCCTAAAGCACAAAACGTAGAATCAGCCTGTGATGGTCAGTCCTGCTGGATCTCCTGAGGCATTTTTTTTAATAAGGCAGGTGGAAAATGCAAACGTTCAGCTCCTCTCCTTATGCGTTAAGTATGCCATATGATGAACTTTACATTACAATAAATGACTGTAATCTTCCTCATTGTTGCATGAAGATGATAGAAGAGGGAGAAATAGCGCTTGGCAATCTAATATTCCCATGTCGTTGGTTTGCTGGCGTGCTTCTTTGAACCTTCTCGATTCACATGCATTCCTCTCCCAATAGGAGCTGTCACTTTGTGTGGACATTGTCCCCTCAGTGTGTGTGGCTATAGGGAGCGTCTGATGTCCACTCCGGGCCACTTGTCTATGATGTGAATGGGAAGACAATGAGACCCCCAGTGGCTCCCTCTCTCCATGACCCGCCTGGGGTCTGATTTGCCTTGGCAAGGGGGACAGAGGCCCAAAACAAAGCTGAAGGAGTCTCCAGTGAAGGGGTGCAGAGGTCAGCCCCGACGCCCGACTAACAGGCCCGTCCTCTAGTTTGGGCTCCTAAATGGGGAAGGGACACAGAGGCGTAGAGACAATGGGATAAAAGGGACCTCCAAAACCATTAAATTCTGAGGAAGTGATGGCCGTGAATGATGACAGAGACTGAATAGAGACTCTTGAGGTGGGAGGTACGCTCCATTAATGACCATGGATGCTCCATTATGGCAGCCCTGGGAGGTGGTGATGAGGTGGTACATTTTCTCCCATTAGGCCTCTCTTCTTCGAACGAGGAGACACTTCCAGATTGATGCAGAAATCCCGGTCGGGCCCGTATAGCCCCCCGCGGTGAGCCTCAACGCAAGGGGACAACGTGACACTACTCGGGCCCCTTTTGAGGTAGGACGAGTCAAATTACTGTTTGTGTAACGTCAAGCCTTTCATGGCTCCCCTAAAGGACACTTTGATTGATGGACTTTCCCTTTTACACGGAGCATACAAGAGGATGCGATCGTACAGTTCATGGCTTCACAGTGTTCAAGATAATGGATACGCCTCTGATTGGCATTCACTTTTATAAAGAGATCAGTGATGTTAATTATGATTCATTCATTTCTCTCTGTCAACACTAATATGAAGTATGAACTGTCAAAATAGTTGCTCACAATATCTAAAACATACCTCCATAAATTAAACCTAATCCCCGTTGAAGCAGATTTATTTAGGTGTCCACATTAAGATTATATCAGCAACATATGTTGCTCGTTTATCCTTTAAGTGTACTTACTGTTCATCGGTTCTCTCAGGGGTGTGTGTGTTCAATCCTCCTTATATGGACAGATTTATTATTCCTCAGATGTAATGCTAGCCATTAAACATGTGTTTTTAATAGATGCAATATCAGGATCTAAACTCAAGTGATGACACGTGATCTTTAACGTAACTGATAAGATAACAGGGTCCTTTGTACGTCTGAGTAATGTTCAAGTGTGTATACGTTTTCATTAAGCAACGGATGAGTTTTTTCCAATCCTGCCTCTCCTCCTCCGCTGTGAATTGAAAACTCATTTTCTTCCTGAAAAACTTCACATGGCCCGCTCCACCTCCCTCATCCTTTACTTGGACGTGATCCTGCAGCTGTGATGTCAGAAATAAAAGCTTTTTTCTGTCTGGATCTTTCTCTCCGATCCCAGGTACTGTTTTACATGAACACCCTGGGAACACTGGGAATATTTTTTCCCAGTGAGGTGAAATCCAAATTCTTTTGAAAATACCGGTTTTAATGATTTACATGTTTTTAAATCGTTTTCATGATGTCTGTGCAAAGCTCACTAATTAGCATGTTATACTGTACCTCATTTGTTTAATTCATACAAAAGAAATAGTGTAAAAACAACAAGCTGAGGCTAACTCACAGCAGCTGCTCTGCACTGCTGTCATACAGCAGGTACAGCTGATAACGCCGTCCAAACCAATGGTACCGTTACGGAAGTGTAGCAGTGTTGCCTTTGTTTTCACTTGTTTTTATCAGCAGCGTTAGCGGCGAGCCACCAGCTCGTGGATGTATTCAGAGAACTGGATACAGCGTTGGAGGCGGGGCCCCGTTCATTCCTATGAGAGTTGATCAGTGGCGCATGAAGCCAAAATGGCTCGACTGCCGATTGGAAAAGTACCCGGATCTTCCGCCGATCTTCCGCATCCATTGGGTCCATGGAGCAGACGCAGTAGCATCCGCTCGGTCACATGGCTCAATCATACGCTGTCGTCACGTTTTGCTAACTACGCCTCCCAGTCCTCGCTCCAGCCTCAGTCTGGGTCTCATTCACGTGAACGGAGAAAGGAGTATAACTCTGGATTCAGCTGTTAGTGCATTTTACAACTTTAAGGACGTCATGATTTAAATAAGGGCTATTGAAGTGTTCATACTGGGAAGTTGATACACCTAAAGTCTATGGGAAAAAGTATTTTTGGGCCCAATGGCATCACGTGACGGACACAAAAGTTGCAGTACCGCCGTTTGACCACTACGAAACTTGGCATCAACGACCGACCGACACTCTCCCTGGGGGGCTTGCACCAGCTCAGCCGTCGTCATGTTGAGAGCCGTGTGGAAGCAATAGAAATGCTCCCATTCTTGCATTTAGTACCTTTAAAGCCTTGTTTATACTCCCAAACGGACACGTACACGGACAGCTGTGGACACCACGGATGCATAGTAGTTCTGTTTGTACTGTCCGCTCCACACATGCGCAGTAGATCACTACACTACCATGTGTAGCGTAGTGGCTGCGCAGACGGGTCCGCACGGTCACAACAAATTGCCAGTATGCGGACGTCCGCACAGAGCCTTCGCCTACACCCTTTGATGATGAGATTCTCTGCACGTCCGTGACTTTCTCTGAGTTTTGCGAGTGGGAGTCGTATCGATCTTCTCATCTAACTCTCGGCAAGAAAGTGAATATGCTTATATACCAAACTATACCCTACCTATACCTATTCCTTTAATTCTTCAGTCCTCTTAAACAATCAAAATCAATCATAACATTGAGTGGTTTCTTATTTCTATTTACAGCCAGCGGGTTTTTCCCTCCTCTGACTGACAAGGTACCCGACTCCATGTTTTTACTGCACAGAGTCTGTGTATGTTATCTGTAGATTCAGATCTAACTCCAGATTCATGGTAAAAAGCAGAAGCACGTCTAGACTATAATCATGTAGCCACAAATAGCTTGATTTAAGGAAGGCAGCCACATGTTTTACAGTAAGAGTCCTTAAAAGCAGCACTTCACAGCTGGCTGGGACTGCTCAACGGCGCTGTCAGGCTGTCAGGGTTCGACTTTCTTTCTTTTTTTTTCCATGCAGAAAAATGTAGCAGTCCAGCCAAAAATAGGCATTCCACACTGAGAGGGATTGCTTGCAGGAGGATATTCTATAGCAGTTTTCCAGAGCCGCACGTGGCTCAAACTGTTGGGCGGTAAACTTTGAGCAGAGATAAGGAATGCGGCCACCAGCACAACACATTTAGAGCATGCTTGGGCGTATGCATACTGTAGATCAGGGTCAACAAAACAACCGAGCACAAGCTCCATACATGTCCAAGCCACTTCTGCACACTCCTATAGTCCTCCGTCTGGTGGCACTTTCAAGTGAAAGGACTCTACAGACTGAAGTGCACTTGCCCCATCTTGGGGGTTAAGTGCTTCACATGTTGCCAAGAAATAAGGAGATGCGTTTCTAGATTTACAGGCCGGGTTGGCAAGAGTGTGGATCAATGGGTTCTTTACTTCCAGAGGTGGGTGAAAATGCAGCAGAGACAGAGGAAGGCGTGGTGCATCCATTAACATGAGGATTTATCTGATCAAAGGAAGCGCACTAAACCTTTCGCCAAGGGAGCGCTCGCTGTCTGCAGATGGAGATCCCTGCTGCTGACCGAGTTAAACAGACTGCAGCATGAGTAACGGGGGGGCAGATTTGCCTTGACTGTTAACTAGCAGCAAGCATGCTAATATGCTAATGTTAATATGCTAATCACAATTCCCACATAGGCGCAGGGATTTAGCCCGGGCTACGAGCAATTTAACAAGGGTCAGGTTTCACCTCTGGGACCGGCAGGGATGATAAATCCAGCTGACGCTGAAGCCATGTGCTTGACATGATGTAAATCTGATAACAAAAAGATTTACAATCTGAATCGCTATATAAATACAAGTCCATTTACCATTTAAATTTACCTTAAAAGGGAGATTTGTCAAGTATTTATTACTCTTATCAACATGGGAGTGGGCAAATATGCTGCTTTATATAAATGTATGCATATATATATGATTGTAAATCAATTAATAACACAAAACAACGACAAATATTGTCCAGAAACCTTCACAGGTACTGCATTTAGCATAAAAAATGTGCTAAAATCATAACATGGCAAACTGCAGCCCAACAGGCAACAACAGCGTTCAGTGTGTCAGTGTGCTGACTTGACTATGACTTGCCCCAAACTGCATGTGATTATCATAAAGTGGGCATGTCTGTAAAGGGGAGACTCGTGGGTACCCATAGAAACCATTTTCATTCACAGATCTTGAGGGCAGAGGTCAAGGGACCCCTTTGAAAATGGCCATGCCAGTTTTTCCTCGCCAAAATTTAGCTTAAGTATGGAGCGTTATTTAGCCTCCTTAGTGACAAGCTAGTATGACATGGTTGGTACCAATGGTTTCCTTAGGTTCTAGTTTCATATGAGACAGTATCTTCACTCTAGCTTTAAAACTGATTACGCGTTATTATTGCGTTAACTTTGACAGCCCTAGAAAATGCACGTTTATGTGAATGTCAAGCTGAGTTTACAATATATTGGAGTGAATGTGTTGCAGAACAACAAATAGAGACTTAAATTATTGTGTGAAATACAGACTTAGTGGAAGATTGATCCATTTTCAGGGTAAATTAATAAGGTATTCTTGTATTTGTTTCTAGAAATGCAGCATGCGACACAAATAGACATCTTTAGGAAAAGCCTGCTTTGGAAAGATTGCACTGTATTTGTTGTAACCCCACCACAGAGCCTGTTTCTTGTTTAAGGGTCTTTGTTTGTTAATTAAATTGGGAATTTGCTTTTGTGTCCAGTGCACTGCAGCATACATAATTTAATTTTCCATCCGTAATAACCCCCCAACCCCCGCCCATGCCTGGTGTCATGGCCCTGGAACTGGTAAACTAGACTTGCTTTTGGTTCGTCTGTAATTAAAGTGGACTGATGGACAATTAGTTTGGTCTAATTTCCAGGACGGCACTGGTCTTATTGTCACCTTTGATCCGCGGGGCTTGACACCAGTCTGACCCGCCAGGCTGAACCTACAGACGGCGGTGTCGGGGTCGGCAGGGTGGAGAGGTCATCCATACTTTGATAGGCCTTTGACATCTCAAAGACTTGTTTGCAGTGATTTGACAGATGTGCAGTCATCGGTTTTGTTGTCACTTAAATGTTTAATGAAGCATCAGTGACATGGGTGAGTTATGAAACACAACTACTATTTTTTTGTAGTCACATCACACATTTAAAAAGATGAGGAAAAAAGGGACATTTTCTTTGTATGTCGTTGTGTTTAGAGGCTGAACACATGCCGTTTTTAACCACATTGGCCTCCCAAAAAAAAGTATAAATGAAAGGAGTACTTAAATGCAAAGTATTCCTAAATTGTTCCACATTCATTTTCTTTTTAATTATGCAAAGACTCTGATTAGATCCTGCAGCTGTGGTGTTAACCTCCAGACTACAGAGGTTAAACCCTTGAATAGAGTCTCCGGAGCCGGAAGCTTTTTTTCCAATGATTTCTCCTCCGAAGCTTTTACTGTCATAAAAGTGTGTAAAATAGTGTTTTTATTTCAGTTTGCTGAACCACTAGTGTTCAGCAATTATCAAAAAAGACTGGTGTTAACGTTCAGAATGCGTCACGTGGCACATGAATGTGTACAAGTGAAGTTAAATGCCAAGTGACACCCTTTTGTTAGCGACGGAAATGCCCTCACTAATAAACCCTTTATCTTCATTAAGGCAAACTGACCTATTTGTGTTCCCGTTGTTTTGGCGGCCTCATTAAGGTCTTCATGTCAGCTCATCTCCCCCTAAACGTCTCAGGCCCTGAATTAAAGGAGAAAGTCCATCACTTTAAACCCATTGTTCAGTTTTTAACTCATTTAATTGATCATTTAATTAAGACGGAGTTCAAATAGAGACGTCATGTCCGGGCTAGTCTCTGTTCCACTATAGCTTCTGCATTATCTTATCCTGCAATTATTTCAATTTAATTAAGCGTGATCCTAAGATTTAGGTATCACACATCAAAATATCACAGCAAACTACAGCTAAGACAGGAGAAGAACAGGAAACAAGGACAAAGAGTAGGACGTTATGTATAGTGTAGTATATATTGAACATAGTAGACAAGTGTTTATGTTTACCTTCACTGTTTTTAGCTGTATGTCTATTTCTGTGCATGAGAGCAGCAAAATACCGAAGTCAAATTCCTCACGTGTTCACACTTACTTGGCCATTAAAGCTGATTCTGATTCTGATATATGTACCGAATAGTACATAATATTATAGAAACTAAATAACACCACATATTATAAACGTCATATAGTACATAAGGTCACATTATATAATTTTTAAAATTATTTTCTAGGTTTTTAATTCATTAGAAAGGGTGGAACTCTTCAGCACATCAGGTTACCGTAACAAAAGGACCCCATATTTTCATCTAGCCTAGATATCTTGCCTATTCATCGGCTTAAAATATGAAACAACATTTTTTTCACTGCTATATCTCCTTTAGTTTTCCGGTATTGCAACACTATCCGACATCCAGTGCGATTCTGCACCAGGAGATCTGATGGGCATTCAGATCACTTCCCTTTGGCAACACGCCTAATAGGCAAAGCTCACTTTCCATATTCTGAGACAAATATCTATCCACAACAGCAGTTGCTATAAGAAAAATGAAACATCCATGATTTTAACAAAGTTAAACAACGTTTTCTGTCCTTATCTAGACACATGAAACGAGCCACGCGACATACTGTTGAGAAAAGCTCCGTTCCAAAGCTGGGTTTATAGTTATCAGTTACAATGTCAGTGGGATTTTGAATGCCATATGAAACCCAGGAAGCTACAACATACAGCTATACATGTTATTTGTATACGTATAGTCTCAAATGAAGTGCACTAACATGCTCATTAGATTTAGTTTCATATTAAATCACCTTCAACATCTTCTTACGACGTCCTTAAAGGAAATCATCTCAATTGTCTCAAAACTCATCTTATTACCACCGAAGCCATGATATCGTTAATACGTGCGTGCACATGTCATCAGATGTTCAGTGTTTACGGTCACAGCACAAAAATACAAAGCAAGTCATCTGGAAACAAATGAGCATTGAACAGCAATTGAGGTAATCAGCTTCCCCGTGACGCAGACTGTTGACGGCACTCGTTTAAAATTCTTTTGAGAAAAGACACGTTCAATTAAAAACTGCCCCGAGGAGGTCGAGTCTAAAAATTAGATCTAAAAGTTTAATCTAACCGTTAGTTTAAAATCACATTAAGGTGACAATAATGTCTTTTATCAGCTGACATCAGACATGAACCAATAAACAATATAATAGTATAGTTAATAATGTATTGTGCTCTACATCCCTGGCCAGACTCCAGGAGGTTTACATTGTCCTGGTTCTATATTTAGGTCTGTCGGTGAACGTTGCACCACACAGACTCCTGACGTGGCTTACTAAGAAGTCAAAGCCTGTGAAATTGAAATTCACATGATGAGACAACATGAGGCGTATCATAGAGGACCAGCCTCCCAGTTATTAGCTGTTTGCATCCTGACGAAATGACAATGTGTTATTCCCAGGGAGAGGCTCGCACAGGAAGGCAATCTGACACGAGCTGTGAAATTCTGACATATGCTGTTACACAGAGAAACGTACCCGTCACAACGCTGGAATTCATTCACATCACATTCACCTTTTTGAGTTATGTCGTGTTCTGAGAAAATGTTGAGATGCTGTAGGTACACATCTGGATAACAGCAGCAACACCAGCTACTCACCTGTTTCTGGAGATTAGCACAAGGGTTAAGTGTAGCAGCACAGGAAGGACATCTCTTTGAAATTAAAGAGGATGAAAGAAGCCATTTGTATGGCCTTGATTTACGCGTAGTCAGCAGCTCTTAGCAGTGATGTAACAGGATGGATATGCACCTACAGACAATGTACAGACACAACACAGACACAGACAGATACTCGTGAGAACATTCAAATTGTAATTATACTTAAAAAAAGTTTTACACCAAAAGAAAATCATTCAAAAACTGCCTAATATTTTTGTCAAAATTAAGACAGGAATCTGACTTTTTGACAACCAAGATGGCAAACTTTATTACTCCTTTCAACCTTGACAAACGCAGCAGACCAGAGCCACTCTTTCCGCTCTTACCCTTCACAATAAAAGCTCTAGATACATGACATTTGCAGGCGTATTTTGCATTTTCGTGTCGTTTGTTTGTCACGCCCCTGGTGTGTAGAGGCCTTTTATTCAGACCCCTCAGGGAAAAAGCGAGATGTATAATAATAATAATAATAATATATTATATTGTAATTAATTGCCACGCATGCTGCTCAGATTAATTGCAGTGACCAGCTCTTCTGCCAACAGCGAAGGCTCTCTCCATCTCCTCTTGCGCTGTGAGCAGGAGGTCAGTAGGAGTTGGGCAGGCAGGAGGACGCAGCTTGCCGCAGGAGTAGGGGTTCAGTTATAGTGAGTTTCTATGGTTATGTCTTCTATATACACACTCCTTACATTCTTCTCCATACAAATAGATACTGATTCATAAATAGTTTTGCATAAATAAATAGATAAATATTTTTATTTGTACTTTTTAACTTCAAATATACAATGTCCCTGTAGTGAGTTTGTGATTATTTAGCTAAAGACTTCTCTATTAAGCCATATAAAAGGTGATCTCTCCCTCGCTGCAATCAACACAACCACTACGCTTTATGCAAATGATCGTATGATGTCGTCTGGTGACTTTTAGCTAGTTTTTAGAGCTATTTTCTTTTGACTCTGGTATAATTCATGTGATTTGGTGTGATTAAGCTGCCTTTAAATCACGTATTTGAATGTAGAACTATTAAAGGTCTAGTGTGTAACATTTCAGGGGATTTAATATTCATAATAATTATGTTTTCATTAGTGTTTAATCACCTGAAACTAAGAATTGTTGTGTTTTACGTCACTTGAAAACCACCTTAGTGTAGTTCTCTGACACGCTTGTGAAACTGCGGTAACGTGAGCGCCAGAGTTCAAAACCGTGGTACCACCAGCCGCCGTCTGACTTCCGTTGCTCCTAAAGTAGTGTTAGTATGTTAAGGATGGCCTCTGAGTGAGGCGAACAGCGTTACCACGATTTTGCACTCAGCGTCTCACGTTACTTGGTCTTGGAAAGGGAGCACTGATTGGAAGGGTACTCAGTTGGTTGAAATCTGCAACCACACCACTAGATGCCCCCAAATCCTACACACTGCACCTTTAAATTGGAGATGAATTCATCATTGAATAAAATATATATGTATATATTAATAGTTGACAGACATTTAACCCCATATGGACTGTGCAGTAAATAATAAAAAGGTCTTATGTAGATTGTACAGCAGTGATGCCGCCTCTTAATCAGCCTGAACATTAACGCACTTTCTGTTCCACAGTTTGCCAGCCAGCCTGAAAACTTCAAACCATTTCTCTCCATTATATAGCTTCTATAGTATGCTCCCTGCCTTTGTGGATCAGTATATTCTTCCATCCGACGCTCTATAGTTGTGGATGTGGCCCTTGCGTGTTCAGTTGAAACAGCAGGGCTTAGATCCTATGTGAGTTCTGAGAAGCAGCTAGTGTGTGCGGACTGACAGCTGATTGCGCTATGGTTTAATCTTGTTAGGGATTTTCAAAAGTGCTGCGTCCACTCAGATCTGGAGATAGGAGCGCCGCGCAGCCTTTGTGTGCAAAATTTCAACGCTCCCAAAAAGGGGGACAAAGGGCCCCCCTGGTGATGTCATTCCGCTGTCAGCATCAGGGCCTCGCTGCAGGAGAGAGGGGCCAGGACGGGACATACTGTGACCGTCGCTCCCACACCACCCTGACCCCCTCTGAACCAACGCACCAACTCCCGGTGTGAAGTTCAAGACTGAAATCGGAGTTGGACACACATGTATTCAAAATATTTTAACCTTAAATAGCACTAAATTCTACAAATGATGCTCATGTGTCATGTTTCTTATGATACGTGTCACTCCAGCAAACTTCCAGTCGTGTTCAATTACCGTCAGTGTCATGAAAGTGCAGCTGCCCGTATTTATCAGGGCAGTGTCCTGTCCTTACACAACTGACTGTCCATCCACATGTGACACATGCTGCAGGAGACTTGTGTTATGTAATAATACCTACATCTGCGTACGGGCGACCAAATGGGTCTGACCTGCTCAGTAGGACAACAATCGTATGTTATGGTAAACAAACAGTAGCTTAATGTTTTGCATTATTATTATTAATACAGCTTTTGATTTCCACTTTAACTGTAATTAAAATGTGGGTTTAATGTGCTTTAAAGGAACAGTGTGTAACATTTCAGGGACAGATTCATTAGTGTATAATCACCTGAAAATAAGAATTGTGTTTTTGTTACCTTAGAATGAGCCCTTTATATCATTGTCTGTATATAAGAAGTGGACGGTGAAGCTCCGTTTTGAAGCTTCGAGTTCGCCATCTTGGCTTTTTGCAACCGGAAGTGACACAAGAGGGTGTTTAAGACATTTTTAGGCAACCGAAATGTTACAATTAACTTTGATGAACCTAAGACACACTGTGAAAGAGTTAAGTTGTGAGACGAAAATGCGGACACCTCTCAGACCGGACAACGCCGTGGTAGCAACCTGTCAATCACAAGGTAGCCACGCCCTAAAGCATCCCCTGCTTTATGGTCTATTTGACTCTAAATGGGACCATAATTTACTAAATGAACATCATGCTTTATTGAAGAAGACTTGAAACTAGCGATTGAGATCATAAACTCATATTTACAATGTTTAGTGAGGTAATAAATCAAGTGAGAAGTAGGCTCATTTTCTCATAGACTTCTATACAATCAGACTCTTTTTGCAACCAGAGGAGTCGCCCCCTGCTGGCTGTTTGATAGAATGCAAGTTTAAGGCACTTCAGCATTGGCTTCACTTTTCAGACCCCGGAGTTGCAAACTGCTTCATATCTACATAGATAGCAGGTCCTCTTCACAGAGTCCGCTATGTTGAAAGTCAAACAAACACCGGCTCGAGCGAGAGCCTTTCATGTTTTTATGTTATCTGAAGGCCATCGTAGTTCTCCGACACACTTGTGAAACCGTGGTACCGCCAGTCGTCGTCTGACTTCCGTTGCTCCTATAGAAGTGTTATTATAGTAAGGATGGAATCTGAGTGATGCGAACGGCGTTACCGCGGTTTTTAACTCGGCGACTCACGTTACCGCTGTCTTGGAAAGGGAGGATTGAGCCGAGGGGTTCTTAGTTGGTTCCAATCTGCAACCACAACACTAGATGCCACCAAATCCAACACACTGTCCCTTTAAAGAGCTGTAATGTAGTAATGGATGTTTAAAGGTGTAATTAGTAGTTATTGAGATTTTCTCCTGTTGTTCTGCGCTCTAAGTGTACTTGTACATGTGTACTACACTGTTTACCCCTTACTGACCTTTGACTCTACTTAACCTTAGTCTAACATATGACACAAATTGAGTTTTGGCCTCCTTGGCACTTTTGTGTCTTTTTTAACTTGCAATGTGAGTTGTGCGAGGAATTGTTGAGCCAGCTCTTCATTCCACGAAAACAGCTTCATAAATCTCAGCTGTGTACGTGTGTGTGTGATAGAGAGAGAGAGAGAGAGAGTGTGTGTGTGTGTGTGTGTGTGTGTGTGTGTGTGTGTACGTGTGTGTGTGAACACAGACAGATGTGTCCTAACTTAGCAAACTACACTGCACAGCAACTCGTGTTTCCAAGAAATCGTACGTCGCTGACTTCTCCCCATTTTTAGATGATGAATCTGGAGACGGTCTGTCGGCTTATGTTACAGTACATATCACACACACACGCACACACACACACAGCAATATACACTTGTGCCACATACAAGCAGACATCCTACACCTGGTTTCATATATATGGTAGCACACATATCCAAATGTTTATGGGTATTTATGGACATGAGTCATGTGTGTTCATCAGAAGTGCCATCCCCTCCGTACACACCCATCAGCCACACGTACTATTCCTACTCCAAAACGTGTCAGCCCCCGTGGTGTCCGGTTTAAGTACCAGTCTTTCCTCGAGACTGTAAATCATTTGCGCGGACGCTACAACATCAGCAGGTCACACCAAGCAGGAGAGACAGTTACGCGGAAAAGGGACAAGCAGCCACAGCCGGTGGTGTGAAAATATGGAGCTGGACGGATGAAAGACAAACATCCCTTGGGGCCACAGGGCTTGAGTTGTGAATGACCCTGGTATGCTCAACAGGCAGCTTCTTCCTATACAGATGACCTGAGTATGGAGAAGCTGTAACTCACTGTGCGAACTGTTTGTTGAGTTTGTACGGCCGAAAAAACTCATTTTAGTGAGCATAACTTAGTGTTCATTTGGTCATGTTGTTGCACCAAAAGCACTTTCACTATCAGTACCTTATCATACATAGGCTGAGTCACGCCAGCATTTCAAATGGTAAAAACTTTCACGCAAGTTTAATGTTGCGCTGATTTTGAGTTATCGTAGCTGTGTTGCACCGTCCGGCCTTATTTCATCAAATCATGCTCTGTCTGAGTATAAACTGCTCCACGGAAGAGTTTGCAGAAAGTTATGAGACAGGATTCAGTGTCCCGTTAGTGACGTCAGATCGCTGTGCTGTTCACACTACACAACTTGCTGTCTTGTCTTTAAGTTATTGTGGTTTTCACACTACATGACTAACCCGTGTTGCACCGAAATCTGTGACCGCAGAGAGCAAGCAACACATGAAAATCGTCGTCAGAAAATGTGACCTTACTGTGCTTATCTTTTGCTTTTCTTTTAGAGTTTTGTTTATATATTTAAAGTAAAAATATTAAAATCAATTTATGCTTTTTTAACAATTGTCACATATTTGCCTCATATTACAGGTACAGTGGCGTCACATTTTCTAACGACAGCCATAAGAAATGGTGATGTCGTGTGTTGTTGGCTCTCTGTGGTCACAGATTTCGGTGGTTACAGATTTTGGTGTGATACCGGCGACGGATCTTTTCCGATGAGGTCTCCAAACTATGTTTTGTTACAAAAACACATGCAACAAGTGTCACAGGCATACGTTTTCACATAAAAGCCTATTTCCCCTATGTAGATCAGCCACTATGTTGTGTTATGTTTATTCATGCAAACATCCAACACCTTGGGTGCAACAACAACTTTTGTCCGTGTTCCAAATGCAATGCATACAGTAAATTATTACAGGAGACCCCTCCACCAGGTTTCTCCTCAACCCGTGTTTCGCGCTCTCATTGGCTGCAGCTCCCCGACAGATCCAGATATTTAGTATGCTAGATATCTGGAACGTGTCTGCGAGGCACCGGCGAGCCTCTCGAGTCAACGCCGATTTGCCATCTGATCTGGGGCTTTTGTCGGAGAGCTCCAAAAAACTATCGGCGAGTCGTGTAGTGTGAACTTGGCCTAACGAGCATGCTAACTGACAGTTAGAGACCTTTTTCTCCCTCTTCAATAAATTATGCACAATCATGAGAACAAAATACCGGGGGGTGGGGAGGAGAGAAACTGTCAGATACAGTAGTTCACCAACTAGCCCTGCAAGTAGTCAATACGTCATCAAGCTTCTTGAAACACATATTTTTTAAAGATGCACAGATTGATGTTGCTGTATAAGAAGGGAACATATCACACTTTTGAAGAGAGAAGCACAAATTACAGTGCAGTGCAAAATAAAATAGTAGGAAGAATAGTAGGTAGAAGAAGAGCATTATAAGCATAAACGGTGTAAGAAACAATGATAATTTAGACAAAAAGACATAAAAAATAATCAATAAGAGATCCCTAAAAACCAAAGATAAAAAATGGAAACAGGATTAGGCACAATATCTATTAGTCAGACAAGAAAGCGACTCAAAAAACATGTGTTTTAAGGCTGAATTTAAAAACAGAGACAGTGCCAGTTAGAGCTGCAACAATTAATCGATTAATTGTCAACTATTAAATTAATTGCCAACTATTTTGATCGTTGATTAATCGGTTTGACTAATTTTTTTAAGAAAGAAAGTAAAAATTCTCTGATTTCAGCTTCTTAAATATTAATATTTTCTGGTTTCTTTACTCCTCTATGACCCTAAACTGAATATCTTTGAGTTGTGGACAAAACAAGACATTTGAGGATGTCATCTTTGGCTTCGGGAAACACTGATCGACATTTTTCCCCCTTTTCTGACATTTTATAGACCAAACAACTAATAGAATAATCGAGAAAATAATCCGACAGATTAATCAACAATGAAAATAATAGTTAGTTGCAGCCCTAGTGCCAGCAGACTGAATACTACCTTTGACCTAAAAGAGAGAATACTATCCTTGCATTTAATCAAGTAAAAGTACAGTAAAAAAAGAAATCAATAAAATAAATGATCTGTCCCCATGACATCAGGATTTTCTCATATTGTTCAAACACATGGTTAACCAGGAAGGAAGTCTGGCCAGATGATGACACTTCAGAGCCGAACCATCCTCCTGATGGAAACCTCCTCTGCTCGAGCTCCGCAGAAAGCCAGAAAAGGCTGGCGTGACGTGGGCGAAACAGACAGACGCTTTGACCACCTGGAATGGAGTGTTGGCGGATGACTTCACGGCAGCTCTCGGAGAGGATGTGAGCCATGTGAAATCCATTGACGGCAGGAAAAAAAAGGACTGGCCCGGCTCGCCGTCCTGAAACTAAGAAAGTAAGAGAAGAGGGTGTCGAAGCCTCCCATTCTGATCATTACTGAAGCAGCAGAGAGGAAGCATCGTCTCAGGTTCAGCATAATAGGGAAGTGGTGGGTCTGTTGTGGGTGTTTGCACAGAGCGTCAGCTGAAATCTGGAGGTGTACAAGGTGCAATTTACTCTCTTAAAAACTGTTTTCCATGAGGATTAGCCTGGTTTTTAATGAAAATCTCTTAGGGCATCTGGACTGAATAATGACAGCAGTTCAACTAAAGGCCTTTATTGACTGCAACGTGACTGATGTATTGAGACAAGCATAATGCAGAGGCTTCTGTTTGCAATAAGTGCCTTTCATTTATATGAGAAACGAGGGGCTTTTGAAGTGGAAAGAACAGCACCTCTGCAATGCGTTCATTAAAAAAGTTATTATACTTTTCCCCTGAAAGTTCATCATCCGGGTACTGAGTCAAGGCAATTTCAAGCAGGACCCCTGCACTGCACGTTTAGCCTCTACAAAGAGCTTCAATAAGGACAAAGCACACGTTTCCCATAAATACCTGAATTTGGCCAGTTAATGATGCCTGCACAAATGGCCCCCAACCAAACTAAATAGCCTCGATTGCTGGTTAATTTATTGGAGACAAGCACCATACTGGGATCAAACGAGTCGCTCTCGCTTGTAGCACCTTCATTGCAATGAATTTGCTGACCCCACAACCTCCCGCATATTTCTATAAGGGGCATGAGAGGCCGGAAAAGAGTAGCCCTGAGGAAAAAAAGGGGGTTAGCTCACATGCGGTTTGGGTTTGTATGATGTTTGTGTAGCCCAATAAATCAGCTAGTTAGGAAATTTTCTGTACACACACAGAAGCTGAGGGGAAAAAAAAGCAGTGAGAGCCAGATATCCTGAACAAGAAGTAGCTGCAGGGGAAGAAACACAAAGTACACATGACTTACACATGCATAGACGTCATGTCTGGCCAAGGTAAACATGTTCCGCTCCAAGGATGCAATCCTGACATATTTCTACCTGAGACAAAAATACAACACGCGTGCACGTGCACACGCACACGCACTCTCACACATTTTCTAAGCACGTCCTGCTTGGCTCATTTTACTGGCTTTATCCCTGAGTCAAGGTGAGGCTTGAGTTTCATTATGAGACAGCTCTAATGACCGGGGTAAGGGCCTGGAATTCCCACAACTTGAACATATGAGGAGGATTTAGTTTGGCTCTTTTGTTCCTGACATGAAACGGCACATTGTTAACCGTGGCCTGAAGGCAGAGTGTCCAGAGTGCACCACAACAGGTTAGGATCACTGACTCACAGAGGGCTTTTTTTACAATTAATTGTTGGTCTAGCGTACCAACAGAAAATGCTTCGATATAACATTTGGAAAATAGAGGACTATTAGGACTATTAGCTCATCATATGCTGCAAGTTATCTATCTGTAGGAAGCTTTAGGAGAGGAAAATAGATGCATTGAGTGGCTGTTCTCATACACCGGTCGTATTTATACCTACGAAAAGTAAATGCACTGTAATTCGTATATATCCCACTAAATAAATTTGTATGTAATTCATGTAATTGTGAAGCAGGAAGTATAAAGAGCGATAAACGCCTCGTATGGCGGAGGCTGGGGTAGGTAAAAAAACACCAGACTGGTGTTCATACCCCGTGTGAAACCAGAAGTCAACGTTGATTTATTTGTCACTTTGTTTACGCCACTTCCGGAGCTATTTTAACCCAAACCATGATCTTTTCCTACACCTAACTAAGTAGTTTTGTTGCCTAAACCTAACCAAGTTGTTTCCTGTGAGGACGGAAGTTTATTTTGAAAACACTGTATGCATGTAACAAGTGGAAATTGACACGTGTTGCAGGACATTCGTAGGAGAACGCACAAAAAATTAGAATAACTTTTCATAAGATATCATATGAACCGTTGTATGAGGATATGCTGGCAGTGACTGAAGTGAACATCAGATCTACTCTTCATATTTCATGATACTGTAAGGCAGGCTTCTAGCTGCCTTAACTATAAACTTACTTGTTACTTAATTAAACTACTGTAGGGCTGTGGGTAAAGCAAGAGCACGGGGAGAGCTTGGTCTGTGCAACAGGATCCACTTTAATGTCTCAACTCCAGCGTAGGATAATTGAACACCGATAACTTAAGGGTGGCACATCACTTCTTACTTCATATCACTCCGCCAATCTTAATCATCACTCACCTTACAAGCACGTAAGGTGCGCCAAATTATATAGTTCCATATCTAACTTAAAGAGCAGAATAGAATATGTATACTGTATAAAATAAGTCTTTACAAAAATAAATCTAATCTTACAATACACTTATGTTGACTTATTGCAAAACTTGTGTTAAAGTCCTCCTCAATAACTGCCAAAGACTTTTTACGCTAATAAGATTATAGCCAACTGGCCTGGTTTATAAAAAAAACTGTGTATTGTGAGAACATCCAAACAACCTTTACATACTAGATAAAAAAACAAAAAACTGAAGGTTGAAATAATGTCAACATGTTTTTTTAAAATGTGTTAATATTATTTTTATTATTAAAAGGAAGAAAAAGGTTCTCTGGGGAAATATCAGAAATGCTCCTTTTCGTCTCAGACTTAAAGATTAATATATTTCTTTCTCTCCCAGTAGATGTACTGTACACAGCTTTTTCTTTCTATTTCATTATTTTCTTTTTCTTTATTTCCTCTATATATTCTGGCCTATTAGTTTATACTTCTTTTCACAATTCAAATCCTTTTTTTAGAAAGTAGTGTATTATTATCTATTCTTTTATTTACTGTATCTTCTGTGTTTCTGTGATTAATGTTTCCTTCTTGGATAATTTATGTGATTTATGTATTTTATTTTACAAAATTTTTGTGATGTAGCAAATTCAACATCATTTGTGTTCTTTATCATATTTTTTTAACATTTATTTTCTTTATCTTTTCTATATTTTCATTGTCCTAATATATATATATATATATATATATATACATATCAGACAGTTACCCAGCAGTGCTCTGATGAGTTCAGTCTGGGAGTAAATTGCCTTTTAATCATGCAGCTCACAACCACTTGAGTGATGAGTGTTTATGTTTATATGTATATACAGTATATCACTTGTTCGGCTCTGTAGTTGTTTACTAGACAAAGATCTCTGTTAGATCAAATCTTTGCTCTGTTAAACTAGATTTATTGGGAGCGGATCAGTGCGGTACAAATCATTTGTCTGACCTCGGCCTGGCTCTTTGTGGCCTCGGGTCTTTTCTCAGTGTCAACACAGACAGAAACTATCTCGTGGACTTGCCTCTCGATGGTTCAAAACAACAAACACTCAAAGCCTCCTTCTGTATCTCAACGGCCGCGTGTTTGTCTGCAGTTATGTGATGTGGGTGAATGTGTCAGGGTCACAGTCAGGAGGTCTCCACCCCGCCAGCGATGGACCCCATTGTTCATGGAAGACCCCCCTCTGTGTTATTGAGACATGCTCGTCATCTCCATTATGAAGTGTAATTAGGTTGTTGTGCTTATTAACTCCTATTATCAGAGGAGCCCTGAGATGTCTACATGTGGCTGGTGGGACGGGCTGATTCACACATGGCTGTAAATTCATGTCGGCGTCTCGTTCCCAGACCGGCAGGAAGAAACAGACCAACGCACATTTTAACTACATTTTCTTCCTCCTTAAAGTACCAAACCTGTGGTTTAGCTTGTTTTAGCCCATAAACTACAAAAACATTCAACGGTTATATTATCACCAACTTAACCAAAGTATAGCGTAAGTTTACAAATTGATGGGTTTCCATTAATTTAAGTATGACTTGTCAATAAATTAGCATAGACTTGAAACTCAGTATTCACATTTTATGATGGTGCATTCAAGGACACTCCTGATTCCCTGTTTTTAGAGTCTTCTGCTTTGTGTTCATGAGCTTTTTTCTTGGAAAATGACACTTAGAAGACAATAAATAGATAAACAAGTATTCAGAGAATAATTTAAGAATACTTTTTAGCATTAAAAGAGGTTTCTCTTTGCCAGCCATCTCTGAAATATCCGATATCGGAGCATTCTTGAATGCAACAACAGGGTCACTTCAGTAGTTGATGCAGCAGAGGCAGAGAGATCCTGACTTTATAGTGTGAGCTAGTGCGTTTAAAAAACACTGAATCCTACATTTCCCATTATGCAACTTGTTTGCATCTATTCATTAGATACTTTCTGTCTGGTAAATGCCCACTCTTTTTAAACTCCACATCCCAGTTCATGCAGGCGTTTTGTAAATTAAATGTAAAGGTGACAAAATGTTCACCAAAATTTTGTCAAGCAAGTTTTAAAATCTTCTTTAAGTCTGTTTATATGACCGTAAACAAACAACTTCCTGGAAGGTAGGAAATAAATCTAAAAACTTATAGTATACTTTGCAAAATGTTCATGTTAATGTTGAGTACAGATAATCTGTAGTTAATGGTTTTAAAACATAGAAGACTTGATCAAAGTTTATTAAACTGAGTCACACATTCAACAGCAATTTCTGCTCTCACTTTAAATTTAGACACCTGACAATCAAGTAAAGCAGAAAATAACTCACTTTAACTCTGTTTGAGTGAATAACAGCAGTTCACGGTGCAGGAAAGATGCTGTTGAGCTTGTGTTCTGCTACATCAGACTAATAATAGGAGTTCCTCATTTCCTGCTGGGATAATTGGCCTAAGTACTGAACGTCCTCCCGCTGTCACTGGTCTGTACCATGGTGGTCCAAACATCCTAACATCTGGCCAACTTGAACTGAGTTCAGATTGTAGTTTCTTTATGTTCCTCCATCTAATGAAAGGGAAACATTAAGAACTAGAAAGGCACTCAGAGAGCGCAGAAATGTAATGGGTTCTCCCTTGGCCCATGCTTCACCCTTCAACCATGTTACATGAAAATAGAGCCAGTAGTTTTTCCATAATACTGCTGACAAACAAACCAACAAACAAACAAACCGAACTGAAAACATGACGTCCTTTGTGGAGAATAAGAGGGGAAGTGGAGGTTATGGATTAAGCTGTGTCTCTCCCTTTCTAAAAAAAAAAAACTAGACCAACTGATGCAACAAATGTCAAACATTCAAAAGGGACTTCTGCACCACTGGTCCTGTTTTGACGAAACGGTTATCACGTTGGTCAGGACAACACAATGTCCCCAAAAAAATCTATAACACACAAGAAAATTGGAAACAAGATTGCAAAAAGGGACTGTAACAATACTGACAGAACAGAACAAATGCAATAGTTCAGTTCTCCTTGGAAAAGAAGACCAAATAATGAAGTTGTTCAGGACAGATGTATGAAACGTCACAGCTCTCCCTAAAAATAAACTGACAAAACTTTGAGATTCATCTTATGGAGTTTACATTTAACATCACAGAGATGTGCAGGATTCTCTCCAAAGCTCAAACTCAATTATGCTTTAACATTTCTCAGCCTCGCCCCATGAGTTGATAGAAAACAATGTCCGCAAGGAGTCTTAAATATGCATCATTGCTTCATGCATGATAATATGTTAAAAGGCTAAAGCTACATATCCAAGGCAAAACATCTGCATCCTCACCATCTGATGATTCATGTAGAAGGCATGTAAATAAAGAAACAGCATTGTCTTATATTGCAGTGTAGAGCTAGTCCTAGTATTATAAGTATGATAAAGAATAATGTCAGATCATTCTAACATTAGGCTGCTTGACTTAGGGCCTGTGTCCATATAGTGTCTTTCTCTGGCCGAAAAGCGGCAGCATGGCGCTGGGGAGCTCTTCGCCACAGCGTTTATCGAAAAAGCGCTCAGAGTGCTTTTTTATGTTTCTATGACAACAATATGTTGATAACATAACCGGCGTTGTATGATGGACTACCATAGCCCCTTTGCTCTTTATTATGTATCCAAGCTACTATCTATTTGTTTGACATTGTTTTTTCACCTTGAGCACCAACCGGAGGATGCTTGCCCTCATGCTTTGTATGGATGAGCTTGACACCGCTCAATATGAGAGATTAGAGCAACAAGGAGTATTTCCATTTGTTAGACTTTTTTAGACTTTACAATCCTTTCTCTTTGGTATTACATGACTTCAGAAGTTGGATGCAGAAGCAGGACAACATGCAGTATAACAGGCTCAAGGTCCAAACTAAACCTTGGATGTTGCCAGCTTATTACACTAATTTACACACAACATGTGTACAACTACTGGAACACTTTTTTAAGTGGCAGAAATACATAATGTTTGTATAAACACAGTCCCTCTGGCAGTCTGGTAATTGTTTTCAGGTTTAAATGGTCAGAATTGAACTGAAGAGATTTAATGTCTGAGGTGCTTTTGACAGAAAACTTGATAATTTCCGCTCCGACACACTTGATTTACTCACCATGTATTTAGAAGAAGCAAGCGTTAATGCCTTAATATTGGTTGATTTGCTGAATTAGCCTTTTTAATTAACTAACTAATAGCTGTATCTAATGAATCCAGAGCCTGACTCCTCTCATTAACACAGACGTACAGTGTAAAACACTTCTTTTCTGGGGGGTCTTTTACTTGTACTCGTCATGGACTGTTTCAAGGAAATCCACATGCATGTTTGTGCTTAGTGTGTGCTTAATATTCACTTGTCCTATGTGTGATTAAGTGCATTTCTATCCACCTAAATTTGTACGCATTTTCAATTTGCGCATTAAAAAACAGATTGGAAACACAGGAAAAAAAAAAGTCAGAATATTGCAAAACAGTTTTTAAGCTTGGATGAGGTGGAAAAGTTGTTGTATCGATAAAAACAAAATGCAACAAAGTGCAATGAATAAAAGATTTAGCTAATAAAACATGAAACGTGACTAATTTGTCACTCAATTTTCCGATCCAATGAAGTGAAGAAAAATGGCGGCGGTTACAGCTGGTAACGCCATCCCAATCGCCGTTGCAGAAGGGTAGCACCCGCCCTCCAGTTCCACCTCAACACTGTTAGCTCTGTCAGCACTGTTGCCGTCGTTGGCACCATAACGTCACACCACATTCACACCTGCAGGACACGGTATGTTCGACACTCAAGTCGCTCTTATTGACTCAGTGACCTCCATAGGATCCAGGGAGCGACCTCAGTGGAACCAGAGGAATGAGGAGCCGGTTGGCAGGTGAAGATGTGATCAGGAGGGGACTCGTGGTTCCTGAACACGAGGCGTCAGTTGAACGAGTCCGTCCTCTCTGGCATCGAGGCCAAACCTCAAACGGGAATGTGCAACCATATCTTACCCTGCTAGGAAAAGAGCAACCTGAGCCGCTCTCCATATAGACCACCCTAATCAAGAATGTATTTATCTTTCCTTGAAAGGACAATGTGAGATCTTATACAGGAGTGAGTTTATTTAACCAGGAACAAATCTTCAGTATATACAGTAGCAAAATGCAGATAGAAAAACGAGGAGAAAAGTAAGAAAACATCTCACAGTTACATCCAGTTTTGACATTTAGTACCAATGCAGGAAGTTGCATGCCCTATATGTAGTGAGGTTATGAAGGTTGGTGGATTCATGCAGGAGACCGGAGTTCACAACCTGTCACAGACCCACAATTAAAATTTGTATTCACCACCATAATCTTTCCCGACCTCTAACCAACCAATACTTTAATTTGGTGAATCGGTGTTAACAGTGTTACACAGTCTTCGGGCATGCACCGATTACATGACCTGCCCACCGTCGTTTTACTTTTTTTTTTATAGAAATAAAACCCATTTAGTTTGTTTTCACATAACAGCACGGTGTTATCAATGCATAGTCGGACAACAGATGCTACAAACTCCGTACGGAGTCTAAGTAAGAGTCAGATTTCACACAATCTGACTCTTGCTGATTGCTGCATGCAGTCGCCGTGCGGAGGACGGAGCGTTCACAGCCGGTGTGCGCGGCCCTACTGCCTAACCCATTTGTTAACCATAGTTTTTTGCCATAGCAACAGTCTTTCCATAACCGTACAATAGTTGCCTTGCACAGATCGCAGAAAGCAAGACGTAAAGAATGACATTTCCATGATTATTGTAAGTCAAGTTACAATTTGCTGAAGAAGGCTGGGAGATTCAGTCGAAAGCTACGCCGAAGAAATTAAAAGTTTAGAATATTTTATCACAGATAAATGTTTCAAGGACAATAACAAACTTCAATGCTCAACACTTTGGTTTTACAAAGAGCACTGGCTCCCTGTCCCACAACGCATCCAGTTCAAACTTCTTCTTCTCACTCACAAAGCTCTCCATAACCAGGCCCCCTCCTACCTCACAGATCTGCTCCACCATCACATCCCTTCCCGCCAACCTCCTGTCCATACCACTCAGAACCGAGCACCGGACCTGAGGCGACGGAGCATTCGCCATAGCCGCCCCCTCCCTCTGGAACTCACTCCCCAAACACATCAGAGACTGCACCAACCTGTCCACATTCAAATCACGATTCAAAACTCACCTTTTTAGAACTGCTTTTAATGTGTAATTAATATTGTGTGTTTTACACTTTTATGATGTCCTTGTTTTTATGATCATTTTATCTACAGTATGTAAAGTGTCTTTGAGTATCCAAAAAAGCGCTATATAAATCAAATGTATTATTATTATTACTGATATTGCTCTCCTTAATCATTCTGTTATGTGTCTAATTCAAATTGAAAAGCTATTGTGTACAAAACATGCTCTATATATAAAATGACCTTGCCTTATACAATATGTCCTGAATGTTAAAACTGATTGCACCTCTGATTTTAGCTCAACCATGCAACCCGGTCTCACAGGAAGGTGTATGAATAGCATGACATTACAAGGACATTCTGTGTGTCATGAGGACGCATTTTAGGCTTTTCGCGTGTCATTTGTACGCCATGCAACAACACTACGGTAACGTCTGCAAGTAGATTTAGGTGTGTGTTTGTTGGAACCATCCTCCTTCCCTCCCATCCGCCATAGGTGGTCTTTCTCACTTTTTACTCTACGTCACTAGCTCTGAGCGTAGCATATTTACGTGGATACATTAACATGGACTCAGTACAGACTACATGGTGTACAACTGACACGTCAAATGCCAGAAAGGCGTTCTTATTGCACGCTAAATGCCTTGCACGTTATTGTGTCATTCATACACTTTTTCCTGCGAACGGGCTGCAACCATGACATGTTTTTAAGCTTTTAGAAGTGGTTTTCCAACGTATAAATGGACATAACCATCAAGCAAATTCTCTGATAACCCCCCCTTTAAATCGCATCATGATCATTTCAAAAGACCACAACAATATTTACTTCGGATTCTCTAAACTTTCTGACACCCGTCATGTTTTCTCCGTGTCCCATGTGATTCTCCTGCAGGATAAAACCAACATCTAGTATTTGTGAATACCAACGTGACGTTCAAACTGAATGAGCCTCTTAGCGCGATGGGATTCAAGGTAGCTGCTCTGTGTTTGATTTCTGCGTGCTTCCCTGTGAAAGGTCCCTGTTGGCTGGCAGGAGGAGATTGATTGCGACATCAATGCAAACCACCAGGGTACTCTGCGCCGTCTGATGGAAACACTGTTTAATGTGGAAGAAGTCAAGGTTAAAAGGCTCGTGCCACAGTGGGAGCAGAGGATGTGGGAGTGGCACTCGACAACAAGCCTCCTCGGTGTCTCTCAGACAACAAAGAGACACAGACGCTGTCTTTTGACATTGCTGATCTGTCATTTACCGAGAATCACCCCAGAGGTTCAAACCATGAATGAAAATGTCAAGTGGAATTTCTTCTTGGACATGAACTGAATTTCAACACCTTGTTGCTGCTTTCGTTAAACAGTTGATATTATTTAATAGAAGACATGATATGATTTCAATATGCATCTATGTGACGATAGACATTGTATTAACTGCTAAATGTTCATCAGTGATTTTCCTTCTTTGATGCAAGAAGGAAGGATTTTATTTTCTTGCACTGCAAATATCCAGAAAGATGAAGTAGAGGATGAGAGTGGACTGGATAAAGCACAGAAAAATGTCTTAATGGCCCTGAAAACTTATGATCCTTAGTCCGTGCTCCACTACCCATTAACTTGAAGGCTGCAGAAAATGTTATTAAAGGCTCCGTAAAAATCTGAGCACAGAGTAGGAGTCATGTTGGACTAAAACAAGCATATTCCTCTATGCCATTACACCTTCAATGCTGAACACAGTGTTGCAGCTGTGGTCCAGAAAAGGTCTGAGCAAAGCTTTAAGGGGTGTTTTTCAAAGCTTTTCATACATGTTTAACAAGGTCATAGACCCTGAACCGAGCTTAGCTTTTAGTTTTTGGTATTGCATGTCGTGATTTGAATCCCTCGAGGCCAGGCTGAAGCTGTGGCCTTCTCGTTGCTTTTAGCAAGACATCTCACTCTACATGGTTGGTAATCCCTCCTCCTGTATACGTAGCCGCTATGAGGTGATGGTTCATCTGAAGGAGGAGAAGCTCAGATACACTACTCAGGGCTCAGTTAATGAATTGCGGTGTGGAGTAGTTGAACCCAGCAGGATTTGTTGCCTTGTAATCAGAAGAAATGCATCATTTAATAAAAAAATCTCAAACCAGTCATAATGTAAAGTGGAATTTCGGCTAGGAAACGTAGTATCAAGGAACGTAAAATTGATTTCATACTGTAGATCACAGATAACTTGTGGCTTTAACTTCATGTTTTTTCGTTACACGCTGTTGGAGCAGCTGATATCATTGGGTCGATTGCTTGACTCCCGGTAGCTTCCCGGTATTGCTGCTTGCAGCGTTGAAGGGGCCTTGTGCCCGCTCGGAACGCATGGCCGTTCGCAGGAAGTGCTGAATTTTCGAGAACCGTTCGGCGATTGTTGACTCCAGGTAAGCGAAAAAGAGTTCAGATGTAACGTTATCCACCATTCATGTAGCTTTAGCAAGGTATATCGATGATCCAGCAGCAAAAGTAACCGCTATACGGACGACATGCTCGTCTCAGTCTGCAGATCCCCGAAGCCCCATCCACGCTGCTGCACAGAGCGCCGTGCTTTTTCATTCAAAGCTCATCAATGTTGGACGTGTCATGTTTATAAATTGCACCAAATTCGAAAAAGCACTCCCTTGGGTCTCCAGCAATACACCCGCCAAGTGTGAAGTAGATCGGACGATTGGTTCTCGAGATATGTGAATAGAATGTGAAAGAGATTCTTTGCTTTGTAGTTAGATTGCTGCTTGAGATAGTATGTTTTTGTTTGTTTGGGATGGGGTGGGTGGGATTCAGGAACTTGGGGCACGAAATTATATAAGCCAAATAAAAACATATGAATAATACTACAAAGTTTATCAGTATCTTTGCGTTAAACAGGAGAATCCATTTTCATTTACACTCACTCACTCACTCACCAGCAGCAGCAGCCTATTAAAGAGAAAAGCCCTGGAGAGGTGAGGATGGTGGATGAAATAGGTCTGAAGCTTCAGGCCTTTATCTTATCTGTCTTTACTTTACTTTCCCCTGCGCCCCTTTAGCCCCACTGAGCAAATAAACATTAACAAAAAAAAGAGACTCCCAACAGGGCACCGAGTTGTTGTCCCCAAAAACTGGAAAAATAAACCGCCAGTGGGCACCACCACCCATCAAACACACCCCGAGTCTCATCTGCCCCGTCCTCAGACAGACGCATGAAACGAGCCGAGCGGATGATTCCTGCCCTCCCTCAAGTCTTACTGTGCTCTCTCCCCATCTGCCTCACTGAGCTTCTTAAATGGAGCTGCCCATTGACCTGAGTGGGCTCGTAAATCACCGTGATGGCTTCCAGAGGTGAGTCCTCTGGAAGGTAAAAGGGTCATAAAGTGGACCTTTTTACTCTTTCTTTGCCCCCAATCCACAATTTATAAAAAGGGAATCCTTCTATATCCCCGTCGAGATGTTTGACTGCATAGGAAATGTGTTGGGACAGTTACTGTATGATACTATACTGTATGTACTCTGTATTCTTGGAAATGAAACTGCTTGTGAAGCTTTGTAAATATCGGATAATCATTCGGGCTGTCAAAGTTAATGCAATAATAACATGTTAACACAAATTTGTTTTAACGCCACTAATTTCTTGGCATTTTTTTAATTTATTTATTCTTTTTAGGTTGTAGCGGGCTCAGTTTTAAACCTAGAGTGAAGATAGCTTGTCGACTAGCTTGTTAGGAAGGAAGCTAAATAACGCTCGAAATGTAAGATAAACTTTGCCGAGGAAAAACTGGCACGGCCGTTTCCAAAGACATCCCTTGACCTCTGACCTTAAAATTTATGAATGAAAATGGGTTCTATGGGTACCCACGAGTCTCCCCTTTACAGACATGGTGGGCTCGAGGGGAGGTGGATGGGTCCAACAAACGCAGATCTTTCAACCAGGAGACCGGTGTTTGAGACTAGTGTTTTGTAAGTTACGTTAGTGACATTTGTGATGTGTTTTCCGTACTTCTGTTACGTTGTTTCCTAACATATTTTACTTAGTTTACGTACTTATTTTAAGGCCAAACATAATGTCTTTCCTAAGCCTAACTAAACCTAAATTTAAATTAGTGGTTTTGTTGCCCCCTGCTGGTACTGCAGCTTCATACATATGTGTAATATTCATGTATCGATGAAGCAGAACGTGACGCTGACACACCAACGTGTTCTCATCCCAACTCGTCAAATACTGACGCTTTTGTCAGACTTCACAGCGTCCCTGTTCGGTCGCAGTAAACAAGTTCTTAACGCTTAAGATTACAACTTTCTTACAGTGAAAATGTGACTTGACGTTGTGAACACGAGACACTAAAAAACAGCTGATCGTAAAGTGAAAGTGAAACGTAACGCAACATACAACTCCCCTCCCGCCCGCCCTGTGTGTCTCTGTTCGCTCTTTAAACTACTGTTGCCGTTGATGGGTTTACATTGTAGTTAATGGAAAGCCCAGTGCGTCTTATACTGCCGCTCAAGGGTGCCTTGTGCGGCAGTATCAAATGTCGACAGCCATGACAAAGCGTCGGTATTTGATGCCAGGCGGGTCTATTGCATACTTTGGCGTGATATCTTGTTGGTTTTTCTGTTCCAAAATCTAGAGAATTCTTAAGGTCCAAACTGTACATAGAAAATGGCACAAATACAACATACTGTATCACAAAAACTAAGGAGAAATCAATACAGAATAATCAGAATAATGGAAATCCATATCAGAAATAAATACATACAAATTACTTGTATGTAAAGGCAGCAAAAGCAAAATTAAAGGAAAACTTTTATTCAGTATATATCACGGCCACTAGGTCAGTTACTCATCATTATTTATGGAAAAAGTGATAATTTTGGCTTGGCAGCTCATACCAGTCAGTTTGGTGCTGGCGCCCACACCCAATTTTACCCAGGGTGCCCAGCAGAAGGTCAAAGCCTGCAAAGAGGCCAGGTCTGAAATATGCCCGTGTTCAGCCTAATGACCCACAGCACAATTAACACTCTGCAGCTCAGCGGGTCAGCGCGAGGATACGGACGTGTTTATTGGCTGTTGGCTTTGGTTCCCTAGCGGACCCTGTCGCGCCTAGCTGATCATCTTCCAGACTGGAGCTGGAGGCGCTCCAGTCTGACACATGCACAGTAGTACAGTGGAGCCCAGCAGCAGCCACACAGAAGGAGGCTGACACACATAGCAGCACCAGTGAGACACCAGAAAAAAGTGATGCTCAAGTGCTATTTTCATCCTCACGTGATGCCCAGTGAGGAGCTTTGTTTCACTTCAGGTCTATTAAAGAGGTCTATTTTTTACTCCCCATGAATAGTGTCGGACAAAATAAAAAGGTGTGAAGGTATTAAAGGTATGCGAACTGATATAGTTCCCCCACATGATGGCGTGCGCTGTAGAGCTCAGGGTCACGGCAGGCAGCTGTTGTTCCCAGCTGACTGGTAAACAGTAAAGCAACTAGAGATTACTCTAAAGCCGAACCTCTAGTTATATAATCACACATTACCTCAGCTCACATGAGATGTCAGTGGATTCTAATGCAACTGACCCATTTTTTCACGCGGAAAAATCGAGTCTTCTCCATCTTTATAGACCTAATGGAGATGAGCTGCTAAGTGGGTGTGATTGCTTTCAGAGAGGATGCTCTGCTTCGCTTCAAAGTCCCATAAGCTGTGTGATTTTAAATCCTTTTGTCCTTTATTGACTTTTGAGCCCGTGCTGTGTTTACTGACTCGCAAAAGACAGGCGAAGGACGTTCCCTAGTTTTGGGAGAGCAATAAATAACTTGCATTGTACAGTACAGTATGCGGTCACAAGAGCAGAAAACACCTGCACACACGCACACCTGTCCCTGAAGATTTTCCTCAGCTCAATTATCTAATCGCAAGGATAGAAAGCAAAGCACGGAAACTCCCCCAAGATTCATTGCCGCTCAGATCAGTTCTTCCTCCCATGTGTTGAATGTGCAGACGCTGAATGTGCCAGACCCCGTGAAGCAGGTGCACCTCGCCGAAGCCAGATTTTTAGACCCGCTGTCTCCTAGCAACAACACCAGAAGAGGAGAGAGGCACCGGCTCCAAGGGATACTGCTATTTACCAAAACGTCCTCTGGCTTTGTTTGGCTGTTTTGGTTTACAAAAAAAAAAACTAGGCCACCGGTGTACCAGAGTGAACTGGCTAAGAGACAGAGGACAAATTACTTGTTTGTGGTTTGCAGAAGGTGTGAAGTATAAATGAGTGAAGCGTGCTTGTTGATGTGCTTCCAGGTGATGATCAGGTCAAAGAGCCACAGGGTGACGTTTTTTCCTGGCCAGATATCCTGCAGACGGCCTCCAGGCAATCTGTTAATGCGCCTCATTATGCAACCAACACACACACACTGCTGTGAGTATTTACTTACTCAACTAATGCAAAGCATATATCGATGTACAGCACTGCCAAGATTGAAACAGCATGAAATTAATTATGAATAAACATTTTACAGATCTGTACAGGTTTTGTATCAATATTATCTAATCTCTAGCAGCATTTAGTGTCGGATTGCAACTGAGTACCCCTCAGCTCACTCCTCCCTTTCCAAGACTACGGTGAGCCGTTGAGTGCAAAAGCGTGGTAACGCCGTTCGCCTCGCTCAGAAACCATCCATACTTTATTAACACTACTTTAGGTGCAACGGAAGTCAGACGGCGGCTGGCGGTACCACGGTTTTGCACTCTGTGGCTCATGTTACCGCAGTTTCACAAGCGTGTCGGAGAACTACGGTGGCCTTCAGGTAACGTAAAAACGTGAAAGGCTCTCTCTAGAGCCAGTGTTTGGTTTGAGCAACATGGCGGACTCTGTGAAGAGGACCCGCTCCCTATGTAGATATGAAGGGCTCATTCTAAGCTAACAAAACAACGTATTCTCATGCAACGGTTCGTATGATATCTTCGAAAAAAAATCCTTTTTTGTTCATTTTCCTAAGAATGTCCAGCAACGCTTGTCAATTTCCGCTTGTTCCAAGCATACAGTCTTTTCAAAATTAACTTCCGTCTTCACAGGAAACAACTTCCTTATGTTTAGGCAACAAAACTACTTGGTTAGGTTTAGGAAAAGATCGTGGTTTGGGTTAGAATAACTCCGGAAGTGGCGTTAGTTAGGTGACAAATAAATCAACGTTGACTTCACACGAGACATGAACACTTGTCTCCTGGGTGAAAGTCCGGTAATTTTTGACCCATCCATCTACCCCAACCTCCTCCCTGCACAAACTGATTTTGTTGGAAATACATGTATTACAGAGCATTACTTTTCATAGGTATAGTTAAGAACGGTGTATGAGAACAGCCTGAACAAAAACACAACGATTCTTAGTTTAAGGTGATTATACATTAATGAAAACATAATTATGAATATTATATTCCATATTCTGCTAATAGATCCCCTGAAATGTTACCCTCGGTTCTTCAGTGAATTCAGCATATTGCCACTGTGCAAAAACAAGCACCTCGAAATTTTGTGATGTTGATGACTTCTGATAAACTGAATGATTAAATGCAAAAGCGTCTGTGAGCTCCTAATAGTTTCTTGGAAACATGCTATGTAATTTGGTGATAATTAACAGGGAAAATAGAAACCAACCTCCAATTAATTAATTCCAATTACAGTAACTAAGAAAGTCTTCTAGTCTCTGCACAGCAGGTGAGCTGAACATGCAAAAATCTGTATACAGGCGAGGATGTAATGCAATACAATAACAAAATGAAGAATATTTTTTCCCCATAATTGGTACCAAATTACACAGTCCTTTCCAGGAAATTCCAGAAAACTGTAGGAGATCACTGACCTTCATGGTCTGAGAAGGCTCTCCTACATCTTCAGCTTGTAAAACTCTTTTAAAACTTGTCTCGAAGGTTAAAATCCAGCTGCTTCTCTTAGTTCGCGAACACACCTTTCCCAAGCAGAGGCCCACTGATGGGTCTGTCATTATGAGCTCATGCTGTGCAGCCAAGCGTTATTGAAACCCACAGAACTGTGTTTCATATTCTTGTACGGATCCCAAGATTTGCAAAGATACCAAATATGTCAGAGTGAATTTGGCTCCACCGAAGAGCTGGAACAAGCTGATACAGAGAATATAGAGCAACTGTCAAAGTGTGATACGATGATTTGAATAACCTTAAAGGTACACAAGTGGAAACAAAAGGGGTTGTTAAGGGGTTCAATGTACAAATGTAAAAGGTCATCTACTGTCTGGGACCACACACATATGTGCTGCAATCTTTTGTAAATAGCATCACTTACTGGCAAAACATACGTTACTGTATGTTTTCATAAGTATAGCTTGTGTTGGAAAGTAACACAAATGTGTACCGTTCAAAACTACACTCATAAATCTGCCAAAAGTGACGCACAGTGGTGATTATAATGACACAGTAATTACTGCTGTGAGACAAAGGAATGCGGTTTAAAAACACGTGAGGTATTTGAAGTGTTTTAAAAAGTTTCCAGCAGCACAGGCAGATGAGGCAGTCCACGTTATGCCATGAAATGTTATCTATTGTCATTGTGCCTTTATTACAGAGGCCGGTGCTTGATGTGAGTGCCGGGCCTTCTTTTCTCATTGTGGGCCGTCCCAGCAGAGATTAGGGGCCTGGGCCGCTGAATGGAGGCGAGAGGCAGCTCTTTTCTCCTCTGGATGCTTTCACTCATCATGAATGAGTGTGATTCTGGGAAATGTGCCCCGTGAACAGCAGAGGAAACCCCTAAATCCTGCAGGGCTCCTGAGGGGATCTGTCTTTGACAAACGACTTCCCCCGCGAGGCGAGCAGAGCCCGCGGATCAGTGAGTGCCTCCAATAAAAAAGGGCGAAGGCGTGATCTTATCCGCCGGCGTCGTGATGCCTCGGTCCCTGTTTCTTATTTCCAATCTGAAAGGAAAGGTCAGCGAGAAGTGCCGCTGCAGGTAATCTATCTGCTTATGCGCTCTCATATATGATATATTGTTCGACATTAAGTCGTACAATGTACACAAAATGGTGAAAGGGGATATTTACAGCCGTGTCAAGCAGTAACAGTGGAGAATAATGATAAAACAAACAGTGTTTACAGTTCTAGTAGATTCCCATCTCCAAAGGTCAAACATCAAAAAGCTGCTGAATGAGTGACACTGACAGATGCCGTCAATCCTAGTGGGGGTTATACTGCCGGTGGTTAGCAGAGAGGCGGGGGGCTCAGGACGGGAACAGACAGCTGAGTGGGCCCGATGCTCTCCAGAGCCCGAGCAGCTGAGACCACGAGGGCCCGTGCAGGCGGCGGAGAGCGGCCTCTGGGACTTTTTGATGAGGAAAGCCTGTTGAGGAGAGGAGATGAAGTCTGTCTGCACACTTAGAGCTGCTCCTTAAGCTGAGCGGAAGCCATTACCCAAATCTCCGCAGAGTTGACAAAAAGCTGAGAGCAGAGAAACTGGCTTACAGGCACTCAGCTAATAGACAGCTGTGCTCGAAATAGAAGACAAACGTTTGCTGTTTGTTGGCTCTGTACTGTATCTAGAACAAACAATGCACAACTGCTGCACACTATCACAAACGGCGATTTCACCCGTAACGCTCGACAACGGTTTGCATCCAGCGGTTTTGCTATCTGCAGCAACAAGCATGGTAAGATTAGACGCGCTGCGGTTGTGCAGTACCTGACTCAGTGCATTTCGGTTCAACAGTCTAACAACATACATTCAATTCAGGAAAAGCGTTCACCGTGAGGACCTCCTGCTCTCTGGAAATCAGTCAGAAAGATTTTTTTTTTGTCTCAGAGTCAGGAATGCTAAAAGCTCTAAGACATACTTCATGGTTAGGCATCAAAGGATCTTGGGGGTACTCGAATGCTCAAGCTTTCATCTCCACTCTGCTGGTTAAGTAAGCCTTGAGTGAATGATGGGAACACTTCGCACAGGGAGAAAAGGCAAGAGCTTGATGTACGGCAGCTCCATTTTTTATTAATCTAGCATGAGAAAAACACAAAAATTGACTTCAGCTGAAGCAAAAAAAAAATTTCTCTCTGAAGCTCTCCCTTGATAGTAATATTAACACCCATACATGTTACACCTCCCTCTCAGGGCAGTCTCTGGAGCACCACAGGTAGCGTGGGATGTAAGCGATCTGAGTAGGGCCTCCCTGCAAACCAGACCACCTCCGCACAATAACTCACCGAGGGTCAAGTTGAGCGCTCAATGATGTGCTCAGTTACTCTCCCACCGCAGAACATGACCTCTGTCGGCCGGGATCGCTCCACTGGGCCCACTGTCCTTCCTCCTGATAGCTATCTGAGCAGCGACATCTGTTTTCAGGCTTTTATTTACTAAACTTGGACAGGAGCAGATCCTGAGGCTCCCCGGAGGCTCCTCGTTGGGTGTAAAGGGCATTTCAGCATCCATAATCCATAAAATATGGCAAGTTAGGCATGAATGAGTGCTTCAAGGGTCTTTAAATGGGGTTGTCATATGGTGTGTAGTTCATCAGGGACACCTTCTCCCTTTACAACGCTGTCTCGTCTACAGACATACACTGAAGAAACATAATCAAGGCAGCATTATGTTTATAGCTTACTAAAATAGTTTATGCAAATGCAAAATTAGCATAGTTATGGTGAATACTGGCACTTCTTTTTTCTGATAGGGTCATCCTCATAGATTTTTTAAAGGTATAATATGCAGCATTTTCCTTAAAAAACAATGTATAGACTCATACAAAAATAATCCTCAATGATCACTTATGACCCATAGAAGAGTGTGGCGTTGTCTGTATCTGCAGAGAACCTGCTCTCTGTCTGTAATTTCCTTTTTCTTCTTATTTTGTAGTGTTCGTGATGTTTCTGGGAGCCTTTGGGCCCCACGTGGGTTTGTAACCCCAAGCCAATAACAGCGCGAAGGGTGTGCAGCCTGTTCAGCAAACAAACACTTTCAAAACAAAGACTTTCAACCAGGAGACCGGTGTTCGTGGCCCGTGTGAAACTAAAAGTAACGTTGACTTATTTTGTCACATCAGTCGTTAGTCACGTGACTCGTTAGTATCCTCAGTTCCGCTAGTCACGTGTGTTTTGAAAGGACATTATGTATGTAATGAGCGTATATTGACACGCCGTCCCTGGTCCGTCCAAAAGTAACGTAAGAGGGGTAACCCGTGAGTCGGTCTCTGATGCCGAGGGACACCGACCATGCAGCGGTACTTAACGAGTTGGGAGTGAGAATGCGTTTGGTTGTTACATCTGCTGTGTGCTGTTATTGGTTATCGAACAGAGAGGACAGGTTAAATTGTGGCTTCGGCTGCATTCATTCAAAATCCGGCAATGCGGCACCTTCCCGCATGGTTGTGCGGAGGTGTGGGTGTGTTTATTTGTGCTTTAGAATGTAACCACCGTGAAATCAGTCGGATAATCAGAAAATAACATTTTATTTCTCGAATTCACTGCTTTGTTCTCACTAACGCCGCTCCCTCTCTTCACTCACCCGCTTCTCGCTCTCTCTCTGGCTTGCTGAGGAGGAGGAGGAGGAGGAGGAGGAGGAGGAGGAGGAGGAGGGGGTCTTTACAAACAGCAACCGACAATACTACACAGTATATCTTTAAAGAAAAGAAAAGCCTTCTTTATCTAATTACCAAGAAAGCTATGTGTTTCATTTATCAAATAGTAACTACTGTGGCTAGACTCTACATTTTTCCATTCTCACATTTACACAGTTTACAGTGATGAGAACCGTCTCTTTACAGAAGCGTAATGCATTCACTTGAGAGAAAAAAATTGCTGTTTTTCTGAATTAATGAGATACATCAAAATACCAAGACAAGCTTTCATTCACTTGAAAGCTTGATTTCATGAAGGCAAACATGTATTGTGTGTAAACACGATCCTGTTTGAATTATTTTTGTTATCAAGAGCATATATATACTATATACAGTATATTGTGACGTAAGTCTTTGTTGCAAAACAAAGCAAGTCTTATCAGTATGTGGGTGAAAATATTCCATTAACATTCAACTTCTCAGTGAAATGCAACCGGAAAATTAAAAATAGCATAATGAAATGACATGTTCAGGATTTGGGATATTTAAAGTGCTTGTATTCTTTGCTCAGATAAATCAACAGCAACAGCCAATCTTAGCACTTAACGATCCTTCCAAGGATGAAGAGGCTGCCATGGCGGACCATCTGGACACTGGACGTTTCACCACTCAGAGGTCGTTTTTGGGGGATGCATACTAAAGAGAGACGGGATGATGCAAGATATTATTATTGGTGAAAGTGAGTTGGGCATCGGCTCCGTACCGTCCGTCTGAGTCCTCGCTGTTTAGCCTTTTTCAGCGGTGGAGGAGGTTAATTTAGGTGAAAACAGTCTCCAGTCCATCTGAGCTGAGTGTCTTTGGACTGCGGAACAAAATGGGATCAAAACCTGCACTGAAAGCCAACGACCTGAACCTGGAACCTTCCTGCTAATGACTGTTCAGCCCCGGCGGGAACACAAATGAATAATAAATCAAGTACTTCAGAAAGGTGCGCAGAAAAGAGTCCCGTAGGGAGACAAATGGTCCATCAAAGTCCTGTCATCCCTCGCTGACGTGGCCATGGAGGGTCAGCAACGCGTGACCAAAGCCGCCCCGCGGACCGTGCCATAAGATAATGAGCGGAGGTGATCAGGCTGCCAGATAAGGGTGAAAAACTCTGATGTGGCAACACCGTCTGTTAGAGTAAGGGAAGCGTGTTGTTTTCACAACAGGAACACAGGTGGTTACTCATGTGTGCATGCATGTTCAAATGATACACAAAACAGTTGGTTTTGAGGAACGTCTCACCTTCAGGACAACGGTCCAGGTAAACATTTGTTACGGGTAAACACTGTGTAGTGTTCTTTGGCTTAAAAACAAAGTGAAGTAGCAGTTAGGGAACCTGTAGCGTCTGTAATGTGATATATTGAAAAGTGAAACAGAATTTGATCAACTGCCTTGTTGGAACAGGAAGCTCATGGACGAGTGAGGAATTTATATTTAATTCCAGTGTGAACAAGTTTTTGTGTTTTGATATCTGACTCCTGATATTACACCACTTGCTTCTTCTAAGTGCAATTTTATATGATTGGAGAGATCAGCTGATCCCAAATCGCATTTGACTATATAAGGTCAATGTATATTGCACCCTGTATAAAGGGTTTATAAGTTGTAACATTGGCCATAATAGGAAAAAATGTTGTCCTGCCACATTGTGTAAAATCCTTTTTTTTGCTGCCGTTTATTCTTTCTTGTAATAATGCATTTAAAACTGCTATTAATCTATTAATAACTGCTTAATAATGCTTGTTAATAAATGACTGTGTGGTCCAGATGCTCTGCACCCCTTTTCCATGAGGTCAGAGGTCACACAGTCTAATTAGTCAAAGGGATTTTTCACAACCTGCAACCCAAATTAGCTCTTATTACTGACCCTTTATATATTTGGTACCAATTTATCTTTAAGAACCAAAGTGCAGAATATGCAGAAATGTAATTAACGTAAGAGAAAAAAAGAGTGTTTTTCATATATAATAATGTTTTTGGCAATATATTCAGCACACAATAAAAGACAGCAGAACAATGAATGCAGTAATACAGGATAAGAACATGGAAAAAGTATTTATTATATTTATGCCTCAGCGGCGGCAATAGCAGGTTGTCTGTCTATCCCTCCATATGTCCGTCCATATGTCTGCACGTCCGACCCATTCTTGTGAACGCGATATATCAGGAACCTCTGGAAGGAATCACTTTAAATTCGGCACAAACGTTCACCTGGACTCAAGGATGAACTGATTACATTTTGGTGGTCAAAGGTCGCTGTGGCCTCACATCCATCCCGTTCTTGTGAAAGCGATATCTCAGGAACGAGGGAATTGTTTTACATTTGGCACAAACACCCACTTGGACTCAAGGAGGAACTGATTAGAAGTTGGTGGTCAAAGGTCACTGTGATCTCACATAACACATTTTTGGCCTTAACTCAAGAACTCATTTGCTAATTATGACAATGTCACACAAATGTCTGACAGGATAAAATGAAGTGATGACAATTTGGACAGACATGGATGTGAACTGCAACTGAACTGGTTGGCGGAGGCGTACAACAGCGAGGCGGTGAGTCTAGAGTGCAGAAATGATGCCACCTTGAATACAAACAACAACAAGACAGCAGCTAAATGGAAAAAGGAACAACTGAAATGAAGCGCATTTATTTTCAGCAGGATGTGACAAGGTGTCCGGAATTAAATGCAAATATTTACCTCCAGCTCTGTACTTCCATTAAAAACTGGGATCCGCTCTCCTCTGCGGGGATGTGCAGGTCAAGGAGACTGAGCGAGCAGACACACTGAGCCGATGCTGATGTCTTTGAGGCCGACGGGCGGCTCGCGGATGCGGGCAGCGGCGAGGGGAGATCTGTCTGACTTTAGTGTGAATAAAACATGCCGTGGCATGTTGGTAGCGACGATCGAGAAGGCCTCTTGCATTATTCATGATGAGTAGCAGGAGAGGGTTTGGTGGTGGTGGTGGTGGTTGAGGAGGGGTGTTGTAAGAGAGGAAGGAGGAGGAAAAGGGGGGGTGATACGCTCTGCAGGGGCATGTGAAGGTGTTAGGGTGTTGCCATGGCTGTAAAGACCAGAGAAGGTCGTCCACCCAGCAACTGGGCTCAGTCAGTTATCATCACCCTAAGGCCAATTTCTCACACTGACAGTGATCACCCTCCTCAATACTGTACTGTGATTAGCAAATGTATGGCGTTGACACATCAGAAGAGCCTGAACAGCTTCTAATAATGTCAAATATACATTTAATTTACAAAACGTGTGCAAAAAAAAATCTTCAGCATCATCAGAAGCTAATAGATTTAGTCATATTTAACAGCAAATCAATAACTGTAATACATTAAAAATCTTTAAACTTCGTGCTCGGATGTGTCCGAGAGCGATGCGGATGGGATGTGGGTGTCTCTAGCAGCGGTGGTGATATCCTCGGCCCCACTAACCCCAGAGACGGGGTTCTCCCATAAGAGCTGAATCAGTGTTTTACCTCTGCAGAGCAGAGTAGAGGAAATGTGTTCCAGTCAGCAGCTCTTCTTCCAGTCAGGGAGAGGCCGACAGACAGAGCTGCGAGCCAAAGCTGATGCTACTGCACCACCTGCAGGCTCACGACCAGACCAAGTGTGTCTTTGGGTGTGAATAAGTCAAAAATGATCTTGATATTGGGAAGTTTTTCTCCCCCAAGTACATCATTATTATATCAAAAAAGATAGTTATGCCAAAGGTAATACAAAAAAGAACTTTGCTGGATTATTTTTATTCTGGGTGCAACCTTGATTATCCGCTGTAGAGGATGTGGATTGTAAAGTGACATGATGTTAAATGTCATGTTTAAAGAAAGAAAAAAGGCCTCTGCTTTTATGTTAGATACAAATAGCTGCAGCTGTAGTTGCTGGTGTCCATTTATTTCTCATGTGACACGCCCTGCAGAGTAATAGGTCAGTGATGAGAGTGCTGCTGCATGGCGAGGGCTGCGCACTGCAACGAATATGCATCCTAAAACCGTATCATGGCGTCAGATGAGATCATTTTACTTCTACTTAAATCTTGCTTAATGCCAGTGGAGTGATCTGCCATAGGTTGCATTTACTGTCTTTTTTTTTTTTTTTAAATGACTCTTAAAAGAAATGCCCCTGCACTGGAAACAAGTGCAATGATTAATAATAACCCCATGTGCAAATATCTGCCTACCTAAAAAGTCCTATTTAAGCTGGGCATCTTTAACAGCACCCTTTCTAGTAATGTAAGATAATCCTGAAGCATGGCATGAAGGAGGTGGAGAGGAACAGTGTAACCGGTGCCAACAGGGCTTGATTACAGTAATGTGAACGCTCAGTAGCAGCTGGAGCTTCTCCGCTAAAGTCAGCAGCAGCTCTGCACCGGCTGACACACCCCTCCCTTCTCTCAACACACACACACACACACATACTGCCTGGTTTCTAATTCAATATAAATACCCTCCATCAGCCTTTGGAGGGAAACACTGTAGAGCCAAATGAGAGTATCACTGACATAATCTATGATTTTGAAGATATAATCAGTGACATTTTCCAATCAATAAATCTAATTTCTGCTTCCACTACTCTTCTGGCTTGTAATAGTCATACAGAATCAATAGGTTGTTGCATTATGAAGACATTAAAGACACAAGCTGTGAAAAACAAATGCATACAAAATACATTTAATTTGGTTTTCCTCTAATCTGCACTGCGTAAAGACCACTACAGTGATGAATACATTAGAGTGAGAACAAGGTAAAGATGTTTTGTTTTGTTGAAATCATAAAAGAGACCACAGTTTTGTCTTGTGATCTCAACATAGATAATGATTCTGTGATCTTGAGGCTGTCAAAAATGGATTTGTGATCATCAAAGATTTATTTTGTCTCGATATAACATTTCAGAAATCATGTGAATGTAAAAAAACAAATGAAACACATTAATTAATCGCATCTCATTACTAAATACAACAAAAATACATTTAAATGCAGAATGTCATACACATCACGTGTGATCTTAGAGGAATAGTTTGACGTTTTGGGACATTTTTTTTGCCAAGAGACAGACGAGACTTTCATGTCTGTACTGTAAATAATGTAGATGGACCCAGGAGACGTTATAGTCTCGCACATAAACCCCAGACTTGTCGTTTTTACACCTTGCTTATGAGATATAAGGTGTGAGTTTTTAACCTTTGGACAGAGCCACGCTAGCTGTTTCCCCCTGTTCCCAGTCTTTATGCCAAGCTATGCTAACTGTTAACTGCTGGCTCCACCTTCATAAGTCTTACAGACATCTCAAGCATTTCCACAACGTCGTACCCATGACTTCCTGTTACCAAGAATAAAAAACTGAAACTATTTCACCATTTAGCTAGAACAGGATGACCACTGAAACACAATAACTTGGTGAGACCACACCAGCAGATTTCACACACAGCCAGGCCTCTCATTTGAATGTTGTGCCGTTCTGTCGGATATTACTCAGTGACAGGATGGCAGGAGACAAGCCTGGATTGTAGAGACTGTAACCACAGTTGCACAGTCATCAGGACTCAGAGCCATGATTTATGGTTGTACAGAAAGACAGAAAACGGTCGACTCCCTTCAGGACCTCCGTCTGAGGAAATTGCAATAGGCAGGGTGTATCAAAACTGCAAGTGGAAGTGAATGTGGGCACGACAGTTTTGTATACGCGGACAAAAAAAATCCTGATGTCCAAGTCAGGTTTTAATCTCAACCTGAGGCTTTGAGGTTATTCTTAGACTTGAATCAGAACACTTTTGTTGTGACTGGCCTGTCAAAAGTGGAAAACATCTGTCAAAATGTATGAATGGCCAGCTGATGTTTCAGTACAACATTTTAATAAGTCATACTTTGTAAGCTTGCAGTTAATGGCTTCATTAGAGGTTAATGAGTTATTCATTAATGCATTATTGATTGTAATTAATTAGGAAAATCTGTCAAAATTTGTAAATGACCAGATGATATTTAAGTACCACATTTTAATGAGCTATAAAAAGAAAGTCATAAAAAAGTCATATTAAATGTCATGATTTAGAATGTCATAACAATGTAACATAAACATCATAGTATAATATGTAATAAAAATTGATTTAAAAGAAATCAGTACAGTATGTAATATAAAATGTCATAGTATATTATGCCATTAAAAATGTCATAAAAACTGGAGTATAGTATGTCATAATAAATTCAGAAAAAAGGCATAGTACAGTATGTCATATACAATGTCGTAGTGTAATATGCCATTAAAAGGTCATTAAAAAGGTCATAGTATAGTATAAGGGAGGTTGTTACACAATTACTTTTTTACCACTTGTCGACATACTACACTATTTCACTTTTCGACATACTAAACAATGACTTTATTTATCACTTTTTTCGACATACTATAATATGACGTTTTTATCACTTTTTTCGACACACTATACTATGACTTTTAATCCGTTTTTTTACATACTTTACAATGACATTTTTACCACTTTTTCTATACAATGACTTTTTACCACTTTTTTCGACATACTATAATATGACTTTTTTTGACATACTATACACTGAAGTTTGTATCACTTTTTGTAACATACTATACTATGACTTTATCTCTTTATTTCGACATACTATTCTATGACATTTTTTGACTATGTAGTTTTTATCACTTTTTTCGACACACTATGACTTTTAATCCGTTTTTTTACATACTTTACTATGAAGTTTTTATCACTTTTTCCGACATACTATACCATGACTTTTTAACCACTTTTTTTGACATACCATACTATGACTTTTTTTCAACATAGTTTTTTATCACTTTTTTCGACATTCTATACGACTACTTTTTTATCACTTTTTTAACACTGAGCTATCTGATCAAACACACTGAAGTAGTGTTATGTTTTGTATTTGACTTCTTCATTTGAGGTTAGACCTGAAAACTGCCTGCCCAACATAAGGATGGAACCTACAACCTTCAGTATACCAACCACATATCTACCAGCTGAGATATTTCACATGATATACTTGATTTATGTTTGGTATATGTGTATTTGACTTCTTCATTCGGTTGGTAGTATGTAGAAAAAAGTGATAAAAAAAGTTATAGTAAAGTATGTCAAAAATAGTCATTAAAAAGTCATAGTAAAAAGAGAAAGACAACGGCTAAAAAAGAGATAAAAACTTCAAGTGGTAAAAAGTCATAATATTGTTTGTTGAAAGTTTTTTTTCAAAAAGTTATAGTATAGTATGTTGAAAAAAGTGATAAAAACATGACAGTATAGTATGTCAAAAAAAGTGTTAAAAAAGTCATATTATATTATGTCAAAAAAAGTCATAGTACACTATGTCAAAAAAAGTGATTAAAAAAGTCATAGTGTAGTTTGTCGAAAAAAATTATAAAAAAAAGTTATAGTATAGTATGTTGAAAAAAAGTGTTAAAAAAGTGATAAAAAAGTGATAAAAAAGTCATATTATATTATATCGAAAAAAGTGATAAAAAAGTCATAGTATAGTACGTTATAGAAATTCTTAAAAAAGTCAAAGTATAGTCTGTCAAGAAAAACTTTCAAAAAATGTTATGTCAATGTTATTATAATTTCCCACATATTTAACCATATTAATCCAACTAATTCCAACTAAAACCAAATTGTTGATTGGTTTACTATCATATAAGATCTTCACCACTCAGAAGCTGTAAAAAGTGACGACTCGAACAATTGATTGATTATTAAGATAATTCCAAATTAATTTCCTGTTGATCGACTAATCGACTAATCTTTTACCACACCGAATATCTACACTTTCAGCAGTAATTTGCAGAAAGAAAATAAAGGAGGATGTGTTTGTTTAATTTTAATAATACAAAACTGTGAAACTTTAAACCTGAATAATTTCAACACACAACATTTTGTACAGTCTTTCCTCCAGATGTGTCTGAAATGTCATTATAAAAAGGCTATTTTTCAATGTGTTACAGGATGTTCACTAAAACAAAAGGCAAATATTCCTTGGTGTAAATCGTCCACTTTCTCTGACAGTGTTTTAGAGGAACTAGTGCCCTCTCAATGATGTGTCACAATACTTTCACTGACTCTTAGTTCCTGATAAAGCACTGATGCTTTGCCCAAGCAAATAGTGCTATCTGCCCAACGGACATAGATTACAGCACTCTTGGTTCAGTTTTCTGGCATGAAACGTGATCCTCAATGAGCCGTTAATGTTTTGACACGACTGATTAACTAAGACTCCCCCGATTAAAGCAACGTGCAGAAGGAAGTGGGATCTTGGGGGGGTCGGGGGGGATCTACATCTGTGACAGCGTGTTTGTGTGTGGAGGGGTGGTTGAGAGGGTGGCGGGGTGGTCTCAGAGGATAGCCGTTGTCTTTCTCAGAAAAGTGAACTTGTCTCACCCAAGAGACAGATGAGCAATGTGTTAGGGCCTTGTGGTTTATGGACAGAACACAGTTCTCAGGCTGCCGGGGCTTTCACTGGAATAAAAGAAGAAACTCTTTACTCAGAAATAACTGACAGTTGTGCCAGTTCACTGTGGCACATACTGTAATAGTCCAAATGTCAAACTGTCAACACATCAGTCAATGTGGGTTTAGAAAAGGCCTCATTAGGTAAGAGGGGGCAGATTTGTCCTACAAAAATGTTTCAAACCATTTCTACCTCTTCATATCCTGTCCTAAAATATATATTTACTAGGCCCGTCAAAGTTAAAGCGATAATAACGTTCATTTTAACGCCACTAACTTCATTGCATTAGCATAAGTTCTTTGTGACTTTTAGGTTGTAGCAGGCTCAGTTATAAAGCTAGATTGAAATGACTGGTATGAACCTAGAAAACCTAAGGGATCCATTGGTACCAACCATGTCATACTAGCTTGTCGTGAAGGAGGTTAAATAACGCTCCAAAGTTACGCTACATTTTGGCGAGGAAAAACTGGCGTGGCCATTTTCAAAGGGATCCCTTGACATCTGACCTCAAGATATGTGAATGTAAATGGGTTCTATGGGTACCGACGAGTCTCCCCTTTACAGACATGCCCACTTTATGATAATCACATGCAGTTTGGCGCAAGTCATAGTCAAGTCAGCACACTGACACACTGACAGCTGTTGTTGTCTGTTGGGCTGCAGTTTGCCATGTTGTCATTGTTTTGTGTTGTTAAAATCTCCCTTTAAGGTACATTTTGAACAGTTAAAAAGGTGTGATTAGTTTGCGATTAATTGCGAATAACTAAGGACTATCATGCAATTAATCAGGATTAAATATTTCAATTTAATATTCAGCTCCTTTCTGCACGAGCTTTGACAACGTAAGCCACACGGCGACGACTGTCCTAAAGCCCTCAAAGCGATCGGGGTCATGAGAAAGAGATGTTATCTGCGAGGTGTTAACCAACTTCATGATTCACTTCCTCCACTGCCTGAATGTCCTCACACGGCTGTCCTCATAAGTTCCTCTGTTAGGGGCCCATGTGTGGAGGGTACAGTGGACGGTTTAAGGACAAGTACAAGAAATGATTGCCTTGTTTTCTACTGATGCTGTATGCATAAGATCTGGCCAGAATCTGTCCTTGAGAAGAGAGAAAGTGAAGCCAGTTCCGTGTTTCACAGATACCTTTGAGTTTAGCAGCCAAGATAAATCAATATCTTCTTCTGTTTGCAACCGACTGATCAATAACACTACATTTGATATTGAAGGGTTCATTCTTGACCTTGGAAACAACATTTTGACAAACAATTCTCAACTTTCTTGTTGTTTCTATTTTAGGTTTCAAACATCTTGTGGCCTTCCTAAGCGGATGGAGTCGCTCAATTACCATGGAGATGGTTTCGGTTACATGCCACAACTGAACTATCTCCATGACGACTGAGCAACTCGTTTTTAATCAAACACTAATTTATTTTGTATTGATGGTTTGTAAAAGAGAAAATGTATAAAAAATATACACATGGGTGTCAAATTAAGGGAAAAACCTGAGTGGAGCAACATTAAAAAAATCCAGATGCTTCCATACAGGGCACTAGGGGTCACTGAATGGTTTAATGAGTATGAAAATGGCATGATTCATATGCACAGTAACACACGGTAACAGCGGAAGAATCTGCTTCCCAAATGGGTCGATGCAGATGAAGTGAAAACGCATTTCAAATGTGATTGATTTGTGCAGAAATGCAGACGCAAAAAGGGAAAAGAAACACAAAAAAAGGCGAATAGCAACATCTTTCATGCTTGGTGCTCTTTGGAGCATTTGGGCAAAAACAATTCATGTCTCTGCATTGAATGAGATGCTTCACTCTCTGTTTTCTATGAACATATCTCAAAATAAAAAATTTAAATAAAATAACGCCTCACTTTAACTCCACATTAATAACATTGAGAACAGTGTTAGTGTATAAAAATAAAAAATATAATCTATATTTATGCATCAGTTCATGCCAATTAAAACATTGTCTGATTCATGTCATGAATAATCTCTAATCCATATAAACTTAGTTATTTTTTTCCTCCTATTCCATGCTTTTATTCATAAAACGGAAAAACATTTCCAAAAGAAGTTATCCTGTTCAAGCACCATCCTCAATTCTAATATCTAATATTAAATCAAAATCCGTAACACAAACTGTTTTAAACAATGTTTGGCGCAAATCATGATGTAAAGGAGAGTAGATCAATTTATAATTTCGTCATCCTGATTGTCGTACTATAATTTTATTATGCTCTTCCTGAGGTTTCCTGTATTTTTTTCTCTGTTAAAGGTTGTTTGGGAGGAGTTTTTCCTCATCTGAAACGAGGGTGTCGTAAATTGTACAGATGATATTTTGAGGGAGATTTGTGATTTGTGATATTGGACTATTGGGCTTGACTTGACTAGAGAATCAAATTAATTTCCTCCAGTATCAATCTGTAATACCATCTGGGTTTAAAGTGCAGTTTGGAGTCTTGGTGCACCTTTTTTTTTTTTTTTTTTACTTCATCACAAGCCAGGAGCCACGCCTTTAAACAGCATCATTTTCAGGTCTTATGAATCTAAAAACTCCTCAGAGGAACGACTGTCTTGTTGTTAGATTAAATACAACAGCCCTCCCTGAAAAAGAGTTCATTCATCTGGATATCAGAGCTGTCGTCTCCGCCTGCAGCAGCTGATGCTGCAGGATGAGTGAGAGCCTCTGCATCGAGGGTCACGGTGGGAGATCAGAACAAGGTTACCGCTGTCCACTGAGAAGTTGTCACGGTGACGAACAGGCAGCTTTTTTTTTTTGTTGAGTGTTGCATCCTCTAACCAGATTTAAGCTGCATTCATTCATTAGATAAATGCAACACAAGCTATGGGGGCAGCACTTTCCCATATTTTACCTCTCTCTCCCTCAAGGACTTTAAAACCCACCCCAAGATTAAACCACTTTATTTCCTCCCTCCCGTTTCCTTCCTCTGCCATGTCTGTTAGTGCAGTGATGCTGCAGAGGACACACCCAATCCATCCACACTCTGCTGCCTCTCTGTCTTTGACCCTGAGAAGTTCTCTGCTGATAGTGCTGCAGTGCCCACCCAACAGTAGCCCCCTTCTCACTCTAAAGCACTACTGGAGCCAGAAGAGGATTTTTTTTCTTTTTTTTAAAAACAGAAAGGTTAGCTGACTGAAAATGAACTGAAAGGGTATTTCTGTTCTGTCTTACTGAAGGAGAGTAAAAAGCTGCGATGGAGTGAAGGAATAATGGATGTTGATGAAAGAGAGATGCCCACTTGTCACTGACATCTCCACAAAGATGTTTCTTAATGAGCCATTAACTATAATAGACGTAGAGTGGTCACAAAAAGCAAAATGAGCTCAAATGTAGAAGCACATTCAGTGAATATGTAACAAATGCGTAAATGGATATTTTTCTTTATCTGTTTTCTCTAACAACCTATCTTTCATGAGGCTGGAACTGATCTATTCATCTTGTTAATGTTGGCTCATTACTGCTTGAAATAGTTCAACATTTTGGGAAATACATATTCGTTTTCTTACTGCGTCGGATGAGAAGATTGACACCACTTTCGTGTTTGTGCGGTAAATATAAAGCTACAGTCAGCAGCCGGTCAGAGCAGTAAGAGTAAACCAAAACAGTAAAGTTGCAACCCAAAAACCGAAACAATGAGCTTAAAGACGCTAAAATGCATTATGCCAATAGTAGCTGAGGTAATTTCAAGGAAAATAAACTGCCTCTGTGTGTGTCATTGTGTGTATTTAATCAGGCTGTGAGATCTAAAACTTTCCTCACAGCCTGTCTGGTGGTTGAGCATGAGAAGCTGTATTTCACTGCTTTTCACGAGAAAAAGAAAAGAAGCTTCCTCTCAGCCACCCGGAGACGACGATATGAGATAACAGATCAAACCCGACAAGGCGCGTTGTAGAAAACAAGAGTTCTCCTTTTAATTCCTCCAGCCACATCATACTGTCCATTTACAGTACTGACCTCCCAATTTAAATTTGATTTTGCACACATCACAGTTTAAAAGTTTTCAAATGAAAAATACAACACAACTATGAAAAAAAATGCACAAATTAAAACCTATAAAAAATATAAACAGTACTCTTAAATCTCATTTCGACAAAGTACCATTTCAATAACAAAACATTTAATAATGCACAATAGAGCAGACAAATTAAACTGAACCATTAGTTTTTTTTAAATAGAAGGAAAAGACATCATTTTCATCATGCAGAGGATGTAATATTAAATAACGAATCAAACAAAAATAATATATACTTCTCTATATATCTCTCTCTTTTAAATTTTCAAGTCAAAGCACTCCCGTCCCTTATAGAGGGAAAAACAAGTTTAAAAACACCAGAGGATCCACAATGCTTTCATTAGCTGCCATTGTCGCATGGCCTTGTATCGAAAACATTACATCTCAGCAACATCTTTTTGGCACAGAAAAAGATGTTCATAATGGCAGTAGCATTTTGCATTATAAAAGAGGGCGGAGCTGTAGCTCTTTTTCCATTAAAAAAATAAAAAAAGCAAAAACATTCTGTGCACCGACATCAGTCAGGAGAGTGGCGTCTCCCCCCAGCAGGGTGTGAGGCAAGCAGTCGTAGAAAGCTCAGTCTACTGCAGCATGCTCTTGATAGTCTTGTTGGTTGATTCATCGTTCAGATGCTTGGTTGTGTACCTGCAGGTGAGAGAAATAAATCAGTGGCCAGATCACATCTTCCTGCACATCCGGATCATTTACTTAAAACAATACCTCACCCATTTGTATATAAATTACTCACCCTGTTACCGTGAATCTGTGAAGAAAACTTCAGTTGTGAACGAAGTTAACTAAGAATAAAAAAGCTGAAAAAGGTCTTGGTGAATTGAATTAAATGAACTATGTTAAAGTCACTAAAAGGAACATTTAACTGGCTATGAAATAGTCTTAATTTAATACTGATGCACCTATATGACCTACATAAGTAAACAAGACCATCAGCGAGAAGTCTGGCTATTTCTAAATAGTTATTCTTAATAAGAAAATTAAGTAAAGCAGAAAACAACTATTAGCTATGTGAAGATATAGAGGAGTAATGTCTACCTGAGCAGATAAGGAAGTCGTCCTCTCTGAGTTTTGTAATCCGAGCTTCTCTGTGCTTTGTTTACGTAGACAGGCTGGCCACGCATGCATGTTAGTACATGCGAGTTGTGTCCCCCTGCTAGCTAATCGCCGCAACTCTGCACTGCGCTCATACGGTGGTTACCGCTGATAACACCATACGCGCACCCGCAGCAGTGGCTTCTCCTCCGGCCAGGAGCAGAGGTTTGCCTTACTGCTCCGCCGGTCCTCGCAGGAAGCCAACACCGACACCATGCTGCTGGAGGCCCAGGCCGTATTGCTGGGCCCGCTTGTGGGAAGGGAGGCACGGGGGAACCAGAACCAGGACTGAGCGGGTCAGACTGTCAGACCCTGCTGCAGTAAAATTAGATGTTTTCTAAAGGGAGTCTGGTGCTCAGAAACACTACCGCTTTTGTCCACAGGGGCCGCCAAAATCAACACAAAATGAGTAGTATAACCAAAGTGTCATTTATCCAGTCGTATGCTCACTCCTTCCCAAAACACATGCACATTAAAATCCTTAGTATTTAAAACACTTCGGACGAGTAGTGCACCTGCGCAAGCGTGAGATTTTTCTCAGTTTTTTGATTCTCTGTTAGCCGTGGAAGCATGCAAGAATTCAAGTTAACACACGGTGAGTAATTGATATACAAATGGTCATTTTGTGGGTGAAGTATTCCTTTAAGTAAAAGTACCAATCCAACACTGCAAAACACACGGCTGGATGGATGGATGGATGGATTGATAGATTGATAGATGGATAGATGGATAGATTTCAGTTTACTTTCATGCACGATAAAGAAAAGCTTCATATCCTCACATCTGAGAAGCTGCAACCAACACGTATTTAACATTATTGCTTAAAAAATGACTTAGTTCTGCTACACAAATTTGCATTCTTTTATTCATTTTTTCAAATAAATTAGATCATTTGAACTCTTTGGGCCTCAAACTGTCATTGAAATAAAACCATCTGATGGGAAAGCTCTCTTTCATGTAACTCAGACATCTGAAACATGAAAAAGGGGCCCGAAATACACACTGCTTTTCAAACAAGCACTGGGAAGCACTGCACTATAAATCTATAATTATGTATTTTATAATCTTATATTTTTTATATAAAATCTTGATCTGAAAAGTAACAGGTAACTATAGCTGTAGTGGAGTAAAAGATAAAATATTCCACTTTTAAATGTAGACTAGTAAAAGTATAAAGTAGTATAAAATGGTATCTCTAAGTTAAATTTACATTTATTTAAGTACAGTACTTGAATAAATGTACTTAGTTACTTTCCACCGCTACCTACATCTACTATATTTTGTCGTCTTCTGTCGGATCAGAGATGAAACCAATAAAAAAAAAAAAATTTCTGTGACCGGGTAGCGCCGGCCTCAGGCCCCGACACAGAGATACAGATGTGAGGTCACTACAGGCATGACCCCGTCATCTCGAGCAGCTGTGAGCATTAGGCGAGGCGGGTAAAAATTTGGGAGACCGTGAGGGGGACGAGGTGTCAGATGTAATCGGCCTTTCTGGAGAGGCTTCGACACCCAACCCGGATCTGGCACAGAGCGCTCACAGCTGACCGAGTCCCTGCTGGACTGAGCAGCGAATGAGTCACTGTGAAATAAACCAAGAGGTCTGTCTGCTGCTCATGAACAGGCACCAATATCATTCAACTCACAGCATGAGCAGCCTGCTCCTCTCTCAATGAAAGACCCAACTGTAGCCACAATCCCATTACATGCTGGGCTGTGGGGGGAAAACACAATTTGATTTCAACATGAGCTTACCTGAGAGCGTTGAGAAGGCCTTCTACGCTGTTCGGAGGCTGATCTTTGAGGACTTTGATGCAGCCTTTCATCTGAGGAAGAAAAGACACACTGTCAGCTGTATATGGCAAGCTGTGAAGTGGGATAGTGGAGCGAACATGGCCAGTGGTGGTGAATTTACTCAAATACTGTACTAAAGTACAAATCCAAGGGACCATTTTATGCTACTTTATACTTATAGTCAACTACATCAACTACAATTATTGTACTTTATACTATTTTCATACCCATCCTGTTCAGTATGAATGATGAAATGATGAATTTGAATGTTTCTGATGCTGAAGGACAAAGTATTTCTTTATGTGTTCCTCTACTTCTTCAGCTAAATAAACTATTTAAAAAGCTTTTACTGCAGTAAAGAATCTGAATACTTCTTCCGCGACTGAACGGGACCGTACTCACGTCGATTTTGGACGACTTTGCAAAAGCTCCTACAGGATGGACGTAGTCGTAGAGGATGATGACCCCGACCATCACCCGGAGGCAGAAAGACACCGTCTCCTCACTGGTGAACCGGCTGCGGTACTCCCTGAACAGACACGACGAAGGGATTAAACACGAGAACGCAAAGAACGAGAACTGAAGCAGCTCTTAACGATGCAGGAAGTCACTTACGGTGTTTCCAACATGACTTTACACACACTCGCCATCGTGCTTAAGCAGTCTGTCGTGTTCTCGATGGGCAGGTTCTTGTTCTGTGAAAAAAAAAAAAAAAGACAGACGAAGAAATGAGAGGATGCTTTCACACATCTGTTTCAAAGTGTTCACTGCTTTCACCCGTCAGTCTCACCTCCGATACGAACTTCGTCGTGCCGTCACTTAACGCTTTCAGCATGGGCGTGGCATCGGCGTAGAACAAAGATATCCGATTGGCCAGTTCATTGTTGACTTCATTCTCACCCTCCGCCTGAAAATCATTAAAAAAAAAAAGACATTTTATTGTGAAACTCTTTTCTTTCTTGCAAGTTTTCAGGTCAAAGGTCAGGGTCAGCTACAGGACAGAGACCCTGGAGCTCATGAGGAGCTCTTGTGTCAGTCTTACCCCTAATAAGTAGATTGATGCGTTTACAGAAACATAATATATCTTTTCCATGAGACAGATGAGTGACAGGCTTTAATAAAGCTGCTGCTGTGAACTGCTCTTTACTGTGAAAAGACAATTCTGTTATTAACATATATAATGAGATACTTCTATTTGAAACCTCTTAAGGAAGCATGAAACATAAAATGTTGAAACATTAGAAGTTTTGTTTGGCGTCACGCTCGCCGTCGTCATGCAGCTCTGGTAGATTGTACATTAAAGGAATTTAATAAGTGAGAAATAGTGATGTAAACCACATCAGCGAGCCCTGCTGCTCCTCCCGGTTCCCCAGCTGACTAACTCATCCTGCCGCTTTATAGTTTCAGACTGAGCGAGACATTGAAAACACCTGGCGGGTAACAAAGAACAAGGTGTCTCTTGAACAGTCTGTTCTAAATTTGTCTGCACATTTAAATAATAAGATCCTTTCTTGCCTTTTTTTCTTCCACGAGAACACTGACAGAATAGGAATAAGCTCCCCAAAAAATTCAAACCAATTCATGTTTTAACAAATGATGACATATGAAGCTCAAAGACTTTGTTACCGCGGGGACAGATGTGTTTCATCTCAGATGTCTCAATGATTCAGTTGTCTGAGCGGTGACTAAAATGCTGCCGTTGTGTGAGAGGACGGCTGCCGGAGCGTCTCTCAGCAGTGACAGGTCCTAACGACAACTTGTCTGGGCCCATTTGCCTAATGGCACATTCTGGTTTGGAGAATAAAACCTCCTGTCAGACGGTCAAAACTAAGAGCGGCTCACAGAAACATTGAAATCTCACCATTTCCCGCATTAAAGTATCTTTTAAATGTCCTTGAAGCTGCTGAATAAAGATGTATATCTGGTGAAGTGCTGCATGCATGATATAGGAGAGTGGATGTGTCCTTGAATTTCATGTGGAAGCTATTGTCTGCAATCAATATAGTGAACATCCAACACTTTAATAGAATCGAGTGAGATGCTTCAGTTTTAAGGCACTTAAACCACAAATAATAGAAGGGACACTGGCAGGTCTCGGACTTTTAGGGCGCCAATTTGCCTTTTAGATCAGCCGTAAACAGGAAGTCACATGGACTAGCCCGTAAATCATCGATTGGACAGTTTTGGTGATGTCATCCTGCATTATCAGCGCTACATGTATCCATGTGGGGGAATCACATTCTCTATTTAAACGCATCTGAAACACTGACTAGATTAGGGGTTTTGTCTTTGGTTACATCTACTGCACTGTCTCCACATTGACCGGGAGTTTCCTCTCTAGAGGGTTTGGGCCACGCTACTGATTTGGGATCAGTTTCTGCCGCCACGTGCCGCTGCCCGACACTTTGTGCTCCGAACTCCCTGAACCTCCCCGCGGGGCTCCGGCTTCATGTTGCGAGACGCTTCCTGCCGAACTCCTCCTGACTCCCGAGGGCTCTAACAGTCTGCAAACTTCATCCATCACCGCTGCTGCAGTCTGAACTGAGCCGAGATTATGATGAGAACTGATGACTTTAATCAACATCAGGTCGTCTTGAGTATAGATGAATCATGAGGACGAACATTTTTGTGTTTGATCAGGGCCAACAGCATGGAAACATTAAAGGAATATAAAATCACAAACTACTTGAACACTAAAATGTTACTGTTTTTTTAACAATGATCATAGACTGTATTTAAGACGTGGACGTAGTCGTCCATTGGTTTGTGGACTGACGTTTTGAAGCCTTGAGTTCGGCATTTTGGCCGTCATTTTTAAGTGACAAAAAGGTTATAATTAACTGTCATGAACAGAAAACATACTCTGAAAGGGTTAAAGCTGTAAGACAAAAATACAGACAACTCCCAGCTGTGGTAGCTGTTAGTTAAATGTTCACCTGGGGTGTCATGTAGTTGATCACAAACATTGATTACAGCCGCTGAGAGAGAGGAGAGGGACATAATGTGCTCACCGGTACGTTGTTGATCCGCATCCGGCTCAGGGTTCTCCTATAGTAGCTGAAGTCATTCTGAATGGCAGGATTTGTCATCTGCAGTAAACAGACAGACAAACAAACAGAAATGCATCTTAATAGAGACACAGAGTTTTCTCTGCATGTCTGTAGGCGGCACCGCCTGCAGCGGGACATTCAGCTCTGGATCAAACACGCCATCGTCGTGACACAACGTTTTAGCCAACAAGGCAGAAACGTAGCTTTGGGGGGAGAAATTACATGAAAAGAACACGGATACAATTACAGTTTTATTTGCTGAACTGGATTTGAATCCTCTGACACTCATCCCCCCTTTTTACATCCACATCCCCACTCATCCTGTCAGGAACAATTTGGTTATTTTGCTGTTACAGTCGGGCTGCACGTCAGTATAGTTTGTGACAAGAGGGTCAACGATTAGAAAGCTGACAAAAAGGTATAAAGGGTCTCATTAAGGAGTGTCGGCCCACTATCTGCTATTATTTTAACTTACAGCCTCAGATAAAAGACCACAGGAGTCAGTTAACAAAAATATAAATCATCTGGTTTCACGTCAAACAGAAGCCGGCCAACCAGAGAGCTTCTTTCAAACGTCACCACCAGTGAGAGCTCATCATGTGGTTAATTATCCTCATTCCTGTATGAGCCTGTCACAGTCAAAGCTGCACTGGCAGCATGCTAATCCCGCTACAATAGACTGGTACTCGGTTTGTGTCCACTGCGTGCACCGGGAGAGACAGGCTGCTTCGCTAGGGAGGGGCTGCACGCCGCACAGACACTTTAACTAGGTCAGAAGCCCGTGTATGGGTGTGAAAGATTGATGAATAGGCCTGGCATGCCACCTTGCACCCCCTACCTTCATGTTTTGTATCTTGCTAGCCCGGGTAGTGGGCACTAATTGGGACGTCGCAGCAAATCGCCTGGGGGTGTCGGGCGTGTTTTTTGTATCTAAGGAGCGAGGGTGTAGGGGAACCAGTTCACCCGCTGTCTAACCACATCACACAATTATGTTTTTGACAATGGGCATCCGACCGAGTCCCGCGCTTCACTCCTGGTGTTTTCTGGGTTGCATACGAGCAATTTGTGTCTTAATTCAAGTTCTTAAACTTCCCTCCCTCCATTATTTCCTAAAAACCTGCCACATTATGCAGAACTCGACTCAGGACAACAACAATCTGCAGACCTCTCTCCCCGCTATAACCCTTATTAACCATTTCACTGACATCCACTGTATTGTAAACAGCAGAGCAGTATCTGGATTCTAATTAAATGCTAATCACGCGCTCACTGGCTGCAGTTTATAATTGCAGAGCTAAAAATCAATTCGGGGGCATCAGCAGCTTGTAGGGCGACTGAGAGGTCTGGTTTGTATCACAGGTTTATATCTAAAAGGTGAGTTTGGGGTTTAAAAAGCAGAAACTGATACTTGGGGTATGTTAAAGAGGGAGAGGCGGTCGTACTTTAAGCTCATCAAAGCGCAGTGTGAAGTGCAGGATCTCGGCAAACTGCTTGGCCAGCGCCTGCTCCCGCTCCAGGTGCTGAGTGGGGTCGTCGTAAGTCTCGCTGGTCAGAGCTCCCAGCAGGCTGTGCAGCGCCGCCTCTGTGAGAAAAAGAAGAGATATATCGGTGTTAGAGGTGCAGCGTTGTCAGAGGGCGGCCACAAATACATCAGCCTTTTTGTGGAAAATACATATGTGGTTCATTCTGTAAGGACCCTGGTGAACCTTGGACCGTGCTGATGTGTGTAAAGTCTTCCAGGTCATCAGTGAGAGAAGCTGAATAATGTTTCACATTCAGGTTTTTGTCATTCAAGCAGCCAGTTAACAGCTGAAGTATCAGCTCTACAAGCAAAGATGCAAAGGTCAAGAGAAAAAGGAAATACTGCATATAGCGTGGAGAAGTGATGAATATTCATATATAAAACACAGGAGTCAATAAATCAAATAAAAAAGTGACTAATATTATAGGGCTGCAACTAACGACTACGTTTCATCATCGATTATAACAGCAAATAATCACAACTGAAAGGCCAAAACAACTTAACGTTCGACTAACACAGATTTTGTCGACTAATCGATTAGTTGATTTAATCGACAGATCTGTCAAAGAATCTTTGTAGAATTCTTTGTATTTTCATTTCTGTTGTTACGCCGTACACACAATATCTATTGCATGTCTGTCCGTCCTGGAAGAGCTCCTCTGTTGCTCTTCCTGAGGCTTCTTCCATTTTCTTTACCCTGTTAAAAGGATTTTTTTGGGGGGAGTTGTATCCGATGAAAGGGGTCGTACTGTAAAGGACAGAGGGTGTTGTATCCTGTACAGACTGTAAAGCCCCCTGAGGCAAATATGTGATTTGTGAATTTGGGCTATACAAAGAAAACTGACTTGATAAGGAAAAACTCCCTCCAAAACCATGTGATAAACTCAAGAAGAGCAGCAGAGGGATTCTTCTTCTACGTGTACGAGGCCAAAGAATGAGCCCCTAAAGTGGATCATAACACAGTGAGATATGTGATCAGTGTACTGTGTCAGCCAGCTGAAGCATCCTGATTAGGACAGAGACAGATAATGGGACAGCGGTGGTGCCCAAACTGCCCAGGGCCCAGTGCCAGTCTGAGAGGAGGAGGAGGGGGGAGGCAGTGGGAGGGGCCGAGAGGCTTTCCTGCTCAGATGCAGATGAGACATGGGACTAATTATCTCATTGGCATGAAATGGGGGGGTGGGGGGAACGGGATTTCATTCAAGCAGGATTACACTCATTGTTTTGACAATAAGTAAATACAAAGCCTGTGCCGTGCCTTGACATAACAGCATACCCACAGACCGATAACAAGGCACGCATGAGGAGCACCGGCAGGGAAATGAGGAAAGTGTAATGTAGTGAACAACTTCCACACAAGTAATATTATTAAACAAACATGTCTTGTTCAAGTTAAAAAAAAAAAAATAGGAAATCTTTAAAGCCCAGAGGGAATATTTATTTATAGATGCAGACGGTGTTCAGCGTTCAGTCTAGACGCTGAAGAGCAGCTTCAATAATGACATAACCCAGACGAGCTCCACATCTGATGCAACCAAATGAGCTGCTTTAGATAGATTTATTCAAAGTGTACGTTATAATTCTTGTTGATTACACATGTCGATGAGCATGTCAACATAACCTAGAAAAGGGCAGATTCAGACAGCGGTCTACTTAAGATAATCGTGAGGGGACTTTCAGGAGACGGACAGCGCGCTGGCGGTGCACTGCAGTAAATTGAGCACGTTTGCCGTCCAGTAATGACTCCCATCTGCTTGGGCCAGCGTTTGCAGCGAAGCGGCTGATTAAAAATGGCCTTAGTGGTGCAGTTTTTTTTAACCCCCCCTCCTATACGTCCCAGTCAAAACAGAAGTTAAGATGGAGCTGCTTTCAGGCCTTCAGAAACGAGCCACTCTAGTATGTGGGGAAGTCGGGGCCGGGCGGGGCGGAGCGGCGGGGGGGCGGGATGTCTGATCTCATCAGGTCACGGCAGAGCAGGCGAGCAGAATGCGGGCACGTAGGCGCTTTACTCGCCGAGAGGGGAGGGTCAGAGCATGGCGGGACTTTAGTCTGGTCTACAATGTGTGACGGACCAGACTGACTCTGAATCAGATCAGTTTCTTTCAATAACAGTAAAAACCTATAATCAATGAGGAGGAGGTCTGTAGCTAGATAAATGTGTTATGTTACATCGGCAAAGTTAAATTTGGGTGTCAATGCTAAGAACTAGTAGTGGGAGCAGGAGAAAACTGTCCCTTACATAACTTGTATAACTGATTAAAAGTCATTCATCAAGCAAAAATGTCAAATATTTGCTGATTTCAGCTTCTAAAATGAGAAAAATTTTGCTGCTATTCTCTGTTTCACATTCCTGTTAAGGGAATATTTTGGGGGTTTTGACTTTTGATCAGTCAAAATAAGCAATATTAATATATCACCTTGGATTCAAGGTAAATCTGTAGTTAGAAACTTAACAATTTTCTGTCAGCAATGTTTAATTTAAGTCATATTAAGGTGGCAATGCAAGAACTAGTAGTTGGAGCAGAGGAAATCCATCCCTTCATTTCATATGCAAAACTAATTAATTACTTTTCAGCTATAAAAAGAACTACTATTGTACTTACATAACTAACTAATCATTTCTCTTAATGTGAGAATGTTGCTGCTATTCTCTGTTTCACATTCATGTGAAGGGAATATTTGGGGGGTTTTGACTTTTGATCAGTCAAAATAAGCAATATTAATATATCACCTTGGATTCTAGGTAGATCTGTAGCCAGAAAATGAATAATTTTCTATGAGCAACATTAAATTGAAGTTATATTTAGGTGTCAAGGCAAGAACTAGTAGTTGGAGCAGAGGAAATCAGTCCCTTCATTTCATATGCAAAGCTAATTAATTGCTTTTCAGCTATAAACATAACTGACTAATCGTTTTTCAAATGTGAGAATTTTGCTGCTATTCTCTATTTCATATTCCTGTAGAGTGTATAATTTTGGGTTTTGACTGATGGTCAGACTACATATGCAATATTAAGATATCATCTTGGATTCTCGGTGGGCCTATAGTCAGGAAATTAATCATGTTCTGTCAGCAATGTTAAATTTAAGTCAAATTTGGATGTCAATACAAGAACTAGTAGTAATTGGAGCAGGAGGAAAGAGTCCCTTCATTTCATATGCAAAGCTAATCAACTGACTAAGCTTTTCAGCTATAAAAAACAATTATTGTACTTACATAACTGACTAATCAGCTCTCTTAATGTGAGAATTTTTATGCTCTTCTGTTTCATATTCCAGTAAAGTGAATATTTGGGGTTTTGGTCAGACTAAACATGCAATATTAAGACTTCATCTTGGATTCAAAGTAGATCTGTAGCTAGAAAATTCATAATTTTCTATTAAACTTAAGTCAAATTTGGATGTCAAGACAAGAACTAGTAGTTGGAGCAGGAGAAATCAGTCCCTTCATGTGATGTGCAAAGTTAATTAATTGACCAAGCTATACAAAACTGCACTATTTATATAAGACAAGTCATTTATCAGGCAAAATTATCAAACATTTACAGGTTCCAGCTTCTCAAATGTGACAATTTTGTAGCAATTCTGTTTTATAATGCTGTAAAATAAATACTGAGGGGTGTTACACTGATAAAACAAGCAATATGAGGATAACAACTCAGATTTGTGGTAGTTTTGTAGCTAGAAAATGTATACGGTTCTGTTAGCGATGTTAAATTTAAATCACATTATGTGTGGCAATGCAAGAACTAGTCGTTCAGTCACTTCAATTCAAATGCAAAGCCAATTGCATAATCTTCCCTCCATAATATCTTCCATCCTCGGTAGTGGAGCTCTGCAGATCCACCAGCCTGTAGTAAAGGACTTTAAGCTTCACGCGTATCAGGCAGGACAGCCGGCCGCGGAGGCCATCGCGGCCCCTGAAGCCTGAAGTCAAGGCGGTGAAATAGAGCAGCAGCCGAGGCAGGGAAGGCTGGGAGGTGGCCTACTTCGTTACATAACAGCCATCGCCGGGCTTCTGCCGCCCAATGCTCCCATTGACTACCTTCTCCACCGCCACTGGGATTACGTGGGGTTGAGGGCGTCGAGGCGCGGCGGGCTCCACCCCCCCCTCCACCCTGAGGGTCATAAGAAGATCAGGGAGCAGTAAGCCTGCTCCCCCTTCCCCCTTGTATCCATGCTAATTAAACAACCTATAGGCCCATCCTACACAGAGGTCAATGCACAGTGCAGCGCAAGCAGCATGTTGAGAAATGCACGGCTGTGGGGGTTTTCAAAGCATGTTTATGTAAGGCTGGGGTGCATGTGCGTGTGTGTGTGTGTGTGTGTGTGTGTGTGTGTGTGCGTGTGTCGCATGTCTGTTGACTTTTGCAGCTCAGCAGTCAATATTGCAGATGCACATGCAAACAATTAAGGTCATGTATGGAGGTTGTGTCTATGTGGCACTGCTACTACACAAGACCTTTTACATGAAGGACGTCTGCCTTCGTCCTTCACGGCATCACGTCTGGCACTTAAATGATAAACTGCACTAAAACTGTTGACAGCTCAACTTATTGCATATTGGGATTTTGCAGTCACACATACGGTTGCTTGTGTTTGAGGAAAATCTCCCAGGACACCTGAGCTTGTTCAACTTGAAACTGTGAGTCGGAGTCTGAGAACCCACTCATGTAATTTATAAAAGGTTCCTGTAGAAACAGAACAGACAGACACGTACCTAATCTCTGGGAGAACTGATAGAACTTCTTCAGTTTCCCCACCAGGGGAACCACAGCCGCCCACGCCTGGTCCTGTAGGCCCTCATCGTTTGGATTCTGGATCGCCTGGAAATACAAACACCAAAAAAAGACTGTTTACGTCTAACTCTTACAGTAGATACAAGTTTGTAAAAGTTGAATACAATTTAAGGCACCCATAACTGTGTGTAATGACACTTATCTAGGGGGACTCCACCGATTCTACACATGAAAGTCTGTTTACAGGTTTTGGGGAGTTCTACTACTGCGTATGCTCCAGAGGGGGCTAAGCAAAGTCTGACCAATTTCCTCAAGTGATGTCACTTGAGTCAGCGTCGGTTGGGTCTGAAGTTTAAAGATGAGAAACCTCACGGGATGTGGAGTTAGAAAGAAGGGAGTTTTCCAGACCTCTGTAGGCCGCTGCTCATCTCTTGAGTCTAGTGGTTCAAGGGCACATACGCCGCTACTAGCATAACACACCCGAATCTCTGATCGAACTGTCAGCAGCTGAGTTGCATTGTGGGTAATGTGGGCACCAGGTTTTTTCAAGAAATTAAAAAGATGATATCTTTGGTTCTGCTGTGTTGTTCTTTTTTAAACTGTCCATCACAAGTCTGATAATGTTATAGGAGTATTCTTTTAAAAAGGAAAAGGTTCGTCTCTTTCAGATAAAGGAGATGGAAACAAATATTCACTCTGAAAAATTTAATAATCTGCCGAGTTTTGATGCTACAGAAGGTATTTGACTGCACCCTGTTGTTCACAAAACCACTGTTGACCAAAAATAAAGGGATGCCAATACTTCTACGGTTGGAAAATAAATGTAAAATTTCTCTGGTGTTTTATAGGCTTCATTTATATTCCAGAGCGTATAAACAGACTGAGGCAAGAAGTCACTCTTCTAATATACATTTTTTTTTTTACTTCTTTTATCTCTGACTCAAGGTCTATTTTTAGAGGATGATATGGCTAAGAGGACACATGCAATAAATAAAAGACAATGCAACATATGATGCAAATTACTGAGCACAAACCTGATAAAAATAGTAACACCTACACTCCTCATGAACTCTAAATAAAGTCCCCCTCTGAACTCAAGCAGCAGCCCTTCTATGCTATGTCTGTCCTACGGTAACTCTGCAGCAGCTCTGTGTCTGCCAGTCGGAGGTGGGTATTTGTATCAGGTGTACCTCTCTGATCTCCTGCCCGGCTCCTTTGTACGCCTGCAGCTCGTCCAGGATCCCCTTAGCGTCCTTCAGCACCACATCCACCTGCTCCCACACCTCTCGCTCTGCATCTGTGGGCTGGGCGTCTGCAGAGGATAACAACAACGAGGGTGATTGGAAGTTCGTCCACATTCACACTGGACTCAACATACAGTAAAAGGCCGCTCTAGGAACCCCATTACTCTTCCGATATAATAGAAAGTCTAATATGCAACTTTCAATTATGCAAATGAAAGTTCAGTGAAATAATCTCATCTTTCCAGCGCTTCTCGTTTAGTTTTGACGCCACCCACTTTCCTGGCTGAGAGGAGGAAAATGGAGCAAGATAAGAGAAGACAAGTGAAAAAGGGTTATGCACACTCTCTCTGGGTGTAGAGACGGTTCAGTTTCAGAAGGTGTTTTTTTTATTATTTATTTTGGTTTGAGAGAAGTAGCAATGAAGAACAGTATGAACCTTTCCCACCACCTGAAGCAAGAACACCTTGCCAAGTGTGATGACTGTGAACTCCTGCAGAAGAAGCGCCTCAAACGCAACTCATATCGGCAGCTACAGTATAGTCTCTTTACTTTTTTATTTTGCATTGTAATTTGTTATTAATAATTAAAAAAAATCATCATTTATATATTTGGTGTGAGCCTCCCTGAGGTCTGATTTCAGGGCGTAACAGACACATCCTGAAAATGTAAAATACGATGCAGAGAATGTGGTAAATTTAGAGAAAACTTAACAGAATGGAGTGTTGCATAAAAAAGATACTTGTTGGATATATAATTGTGATGTTCTTTTTGATATAAAAATCACCTGGAAACAGTGTGAGCTGTATGAGGCATCGTTTTCTCTAAAGGTATGACTGAGTCTGCCAAGTGCGAGAACACCACGGTGCAGGATCAAGCCGTGTTGAGGGGCCTTAGGCTACGCAGCAGCTGAACTTCACTGCTTTATATTTGAGGAGGGGGCTCTGCTGCAACTCTGCCCCTGATTGATATTCTGCACACATCCCGGCATGGAAGAGGCAGGTTGATGGAAAGCGGAGAAGCTCTAGTGGTAGATTTGATTCTTTTGCCGCTGGGAAGAACGTAGAGTAGAAGATAAGTGGGGGGTGAAAAGACTTAAAGAGTTGGAGAGTTGATAATGTTATGGTAAGATATTCATGTGATCGATATCTGGAGAGGGGAGCAATTACTTTAAAGAAGAAACTCACTTTCAAAATCGAGGAAAAAATTGGGCTCCTGTTCCAGATCTGTGCAAGTCAGAACTTTCAGTAGGTTCCCCATGTTACGATACCTGTTGAGGACAAGAGAGAGAAACCAGTAAATGAGAGGAATGCAGCAGTATAGTGAGCAGGTGGTGAAACACTACCGCGTCCACGACATCTCGCTCCTGCTCTGCTTCACTGCTCTGGTGAATGAGTGAGCTCGGTGGTGCCCCAGATGCGCCCACAGACACCAGCGCTCCCCTTGGACCCCCTCTCCCATGTGGGTTTCCTGTGCCAGGCCAAACCAGATGTCAAAACCAAAAAGTCCCCAAAAATAAAAAATTAAAAAAAAACTCAGTTTACGTTTTTCTGCTTTGTTAACTTTCTTCCCAGCAATCGTGAGCATTTACAGGCAGCCGTATGCAAAACAATCCATTTCACGGGTCACCGCAGGGAAATCACATCTAGTAAGTAGTTGTTTGCTGCACATAACAGGACACATCCAATGAAACTTTAATAAAGGTCGTTGTTATGCAGAAACATAAATATGACCTGTTTATGAAGCGCATGTTTGTAAATTAGACCACTTTATCATCTCTGCAGAAGTACAATGACCTCAGGAAGTGCCATGCAGTGTCTTTGTCATAGGAGCTGAAATATAACATCAATATTTAACAAGCCTGAGCACATACAGCACATGTGGTACAGTGACTTACATTCACTGTATATTAACAAGAGCACAGTGCGTCTGTACAGTAGTCTATTTAATATCAAAATAAAACATTTTATTCATACAACATTTAATCCTAGGAAAACGAGAGTGAAGGCTGCAACTAATTATTGATTATGAAGCTGACATAATTAATTAATCAGTAATTATTTCGAGAATTGATTCACCAATTTTATTTATTTTTCAAGCAAATATTTCAAAATATTCTCAGGTTTCTGGTTTTCAAATGTGAAAATGTGCTTCTTTTCTTTGACAAATGTGATAGTAAAATGAATAATCTGGGGTCTGGACTGTTAGCCGGCTGGAACAAGGAATATGGAGACTAAACTTTGTGCAATTTTCATTATTTTCTAACAATTCATAGACAAATCTCTAAATTGAGGAAAAGAATTGGTAGATTAAATCAACAATAAATAAAAAATTAGTTGCTGTTGATCTCTACATTATTTTATTGATAGAGATATAATATAAAATAAACTGTGCAAAACCAAAACATATTCAATTTACAATAATATAAAACAGAGAAAAGCGACAAATCTTATCCTATACTAGAGAGACTGAAACCAGCCGGTGTTTGCCTCTTTAATTAATCGGTTATCAGAATAGTTCATTATCTGTTGATCGACTAATCCAGAGGTTCTCAATCTTTTTTCAGCCAAGGGCCCCTTACAAGATAGAGAATATGCCGGGAACCCCCTCATGTGTGTCTTAGAATAATTTGGCGTAACCTTATTTTTTACACTTCTATAGTCTTGTGAAAGAATAACACAAGAGAAATGTGTTAGAAATATATTAGACATGCATCATACATACATGTTTGCAGAAACTAAGAGTTTATATTTGAACTATTATACTGTAGATTTAAAAATTTCAAGATTATTTATTGGACTATGAAGCCTTTTGTAAAAAAAAATAATAATAATAACTATATCATGATCATGGACCCTGGGAGTCGCTGGACCTCACTTTGAGAATGACTGGACTAATCAATAGATAGGAGGGTGTGCAGGGAAGAGATATGATCCTGCACCAAAACTAGAGCACAGCCTGGAACACTTTAACAACACTGTGCAGTCCTGTGCACTTTCACCCAGAAATGACTAACCAACCAACCAACACACTGCCGCTACACAGCACCCGTATCAACACAGTGAGCTCCTCCCTCACAAACTTTTACTCTTTTTAAAAACTATTTAACTAGATTTCATTACTGTTCGGCTGCGTAATTGGCCCAACAACTGCGCTATATCACTATATACTTTACTATGTTGTTGTAAATGATGCAGGTTAAAGAAGAGGATGATTGTGTGTCCAAGCTTTGGATACCGTGACTTTACCGTATCATCCATGCCTTCCCCGCTGATGCACACATACACTGTATATCTATTCTCAAAGTACACCTCAGCTATGATGTGAGCAGTGAGAAGTGACAGCGCTGCACAGCTCTCCGCTCTGGTGTTCCTCTCACTCCTCGAAAGCACAGAGCCGATCCTTCCCAGAAGCAAAAGGTCAACAACAGACATATGACGAGTCACAGATCTGTGACAGTTTGTAGAGAAAAAACAGACTGATTTAACCCTTGGTGACAGAACGGAGACGGACGGGATGCACTCCGAGAGGGCGGAAGGAAGGAGGGTCGACGCGGAATAGTGACGAGGTTAAACATCGGCAGGCAGGTGACATCCGAGATGAGTGACAGGTGAAGAGCCACAGTGAGTGAGTGAGTGAGGGGCCGGTGGTGACGGGATAAATCATGTCTGCACAGGTAATGCTGGGAGACAGCGAGGTGCTGCGACAGAGCAAAGTACACACTCAGCAGTCACGAGCAGAGGGTTAGATGGAGCGGTTTTAAAATGCATGAGATGCACTATCGGGGGGTGGGGGGGTGAGGTGGAGGGTGACATGTCTTGCATCTTGAAAACCTAGCAGTGGGTCATGTCCTTACTCTTACAGAGGAAACATTAGTGACGCATGGACAATTTCTACACAAAGATTTTATAAAACGACCTTCCTTGTAACCAGGTACTCCATCGACGGCGTCTATTAATAGATTAATAGATGTTAGAGGAACGCCTTTGACATGTTAATGGTTCCTCAGGTTCGCTCTGACTCACAACACACTGAGTGACTCTGGGGAAACTAAAACGTATTGACTAGAGCTGAAACTGTGAATTAAACGACAAAAGATTAATCTGCAACTATTTCAGGTGTCCTCCGGTGCTCCTAATGGCATCTGCAAGATTTCACAGACCGGAGGAAAACAACCAGTCAGAGCTGAGCTGGAGCCTGCCGTCTCTGAGCAGCTGTCAATCACTCGCAAACTCCGATCAAACTAGGAAGCGCCGATCAAATATGAATTAATATTCTGTTACTGTAATGACTATTTCTCACCTCAAATGTTTTCAGAAACATCTTTTGCATCATTTTTTTAAGCGACAAGGCCCAAAAACATTCTCCGGTTTCAGCTTCTTAAATGTTAATGTTTCCTGGTTTTCACAGTCTATGACGGTAAAGTGGATATCTTCAGGGTTCGGACTTTTGTTCAGACAAAACAAGACATTTAAAAATGTCACCTTGGATTGAAATTGTAAAGGACATTTTAAAGACTAAATGTCTAATCTATGAATTGAAAAGTCAGTCAGCAGATTAATCGATGGTTGACTGCAGCCCTATTTTTGACTTTTATGTGGTCTATTAATAAATGTTGTCAGTTAAATATTTGGTGAGCCACTCCCAATTCATCCCACAAACAGCTTGCAACTAGCTTTTTTTAGGTTTGTTTTTTACTTTAATTTACTTCGAAAGCCGCCTTAACAACTGTTATTCCCTCAGCCGACCCACTGACCACCTGCAAAGACCCACCTGCCTTGTCCTGCCTCGTCTTCTTACCCTCCACTAATGTGACCTGAATGTCTGACTGTGCCAGCGTTGGCACCTCACTGGCTGTTGGAGAACGGCACCTGATCCAGCCTCAGTAGGGATGAGAGGCTGTCACTGACCCCACCCTGCTGGATGATGTGGGCACTGCCCACCATCGCCAGGCCTCCTCTGGTCCTCTACTGCCACCTCTCAGCCGCTCACAGACTAAGGGGCCGACCGGCTGGCAGAGCTGCCAGGGCTCGCAGCGCTACAGCGTGGGCAGCCTCGCAGGGGCCCAGCGCCGCTCCCTTGTGCTGCTTGAAATGAGGTCATTTTAAGGACGGGGATTTGTGTGGCGGCATTTCAAAGTCCGTCAGAGAATCTTCAAGTGTACCAGAAAAAGAGCTGATTACATTTGTACATTTTGCAGCTTTTTATGTCCAACTCTTCCACTCAAATTCATCATTTATAGATTACAAAACTTTGGACATCTTGATGTTGACAACCCTCCCTTTAAAGATAAACTCAAAACAATGTGTGTTAGGAACTGGTTGCTTAGTGATAGCGTAGTAAGTGAGAGGATGAAGTGCTGGCAGACAGTGCACAGATACTGTATCAGAGAGAGATTGAGGAATTGAAGCCCCCCTCCTTCAGTGGCTGTAGTAGTACCCGGTAGTGCTGGCATGTCGGGGGGCACCTCAGAGAGCCCGACGACAGCCTTGTTGTTGTTTTGAACTCCCCCACTGAGCCATCGCGTGCTCGCAGAAAGGGAGGGAGGGCTGCTTCTAAGGCCAGGGGCAGAGTCTGACAAGCAGGAGCCCGCGCAGCTCTCCCATTGGCTGAGCGGATCTACCCAACAGCTCGCTGTATCCATGGAGTCAAAAAAAATTTGGTGCCATTGAAAACATTGCGGCAGCCAATCAGAGAAGAGCTCCGGGTGAGGAGCGAGTACAGTAGTAGTAGGACTTGAAAGCACATGAATATATTAATACAGATGAGGTAATGCGCCAAAAACAGCGGATTAGTCGGGAAGTCAACTGGAGACGATGGAGAAATATTTAATTCCACTAGTGAGCACTTAGTGTTTTTTAATGTGATTTGATTTTTCTGTGCAGCTCAGCAAATTCACATTATATTTTTATGAAAAAATACTACAAAATCAAATCATATGCTGATGACTACGAACAAATTATTACATTTTAATTGCAGCTGAATATAAGGTCACATTTTGTCACAAAAAATATATCAATAAAATAACTAAATGTTGGATTTATACAAAAAAAATCAACATCCCAAATATTTGCAGATGGTTCAAAGAGGTTTTTTTTTGGTAAACACACCAAAGCAGTGCCACGCCCATGCAGCAGCCTGACCTCTGGATGGCACTGCCTTTAAACATCTCCCAGCTCGGTGACTCCCCTTTAATAACAAGCACGGCCGAGAAAGCAGGGCACAGCTGAAACCGAGCACTGCGGCAGTGTCCTGCAAAAAAGGGCTCGGGGGCTGATGGCTGGCTAATGTACGGGAGGGATAGTGCTGACATTCCACTACTCCACGGCTGCAGCATGAGGGTCCACGTGCCCTGCTGCTTTACTATGGCAGAAAAACAACGCCCTCCCCTCCCAGGCTGGGCGCAGACACAGCACGGAGCGTCACGTGGTCTCCGCCGTGGAGAGGCTGAGACGGCGCTTGCCTGGGGTGTGGAGGGAGGGAGTGGGGGGGGGATGGGGAGAGGCTGTATGTGTGTTTATGTCTGAGTGGGTCTAGAAAGGAACATTTTTTGTCTATATGTGATATTTAAATAAAATAGTAATGTAGGTGAGGGCGTGTGTGATGAATGTTATTGTGGAAGGGGAGGGATTGCGAGGCGTCACACTGCAGCAGAGGCGGGCAGAGCCAGGCAGCTTTAAACTTGACCTAGATTCCCCGGGTGACACGCCACATCGCATTAGCCCACTCGGCCAGACCTGGACCCGCCGGAGCTCGCTGACACTGGCCCGATTCGACAGGCAGAAAATGGGGGAGCACTTCCCAAATGGGGCTGGCATGCGTCCCCCTCTCCCACCTTCCACCCACTCCACTTCTCCTCACCCCACAACATCTCCTGCCAATCCTACCCAGCTGACTAAAAATGGCTTAGGGGTCACATGGCATTGAGGAAAGAAGAAGGGGGGTCTGCCATTTGTTTGTTTATGGGGGTGAACTCGATTACCTCGTAGCCACGCCTCTGTATTGTTGCTAATGCCCCCCTCACCCAGATACTGGCAAATCAAAACAAACCGCACAGCATGACTAAAACATCACAACTGACGGCGGTACATGAGGTGACATCCAGTATCAGCTGTCTCATCTTCCTCCCGCAACCACACACACAAACACACACACACACAGAAGCAGCTATAAATATGTCCTCGCCAAAAACAACTCAAATCACTGCCTCCGATCAGCACAAATGGAAAATGAAAACACATGAAACCGGCAGTTTGTCCAGAGAAGCAGATCAGAGGCGGATGAAAGTGGGAGCGCCTCATCCCCGGCTTAGCCCTGTCTCTTTGGACGGCACCTGATGAAAGTTGGAAACCATGGCAACAGGCACATACACAAGAGTCAGCTAAAACGCTGGCTCCATTGAAATGGAGCTCTGTGAAGAGGCTCTCAGCGCCGCTCTTCAGTCACGGCAATACGACACTTTGTAGCATCAAAACACACAGACGGATGCTGACGGCTCGGACTGATGTTAATAATTTCAGATCAATGCTGAAACTGGAAAAAAAAAAAGACAGCGAGTCGACTTCTATACCAACACCACAGGGGCCTTATATGATCATCTCAAGTGAAGATGCCTTCCACATCCAAAAAAAAGGCTGGAAATATGTTGTGACAGAGTCCTGAAGAGCTGTGAAACCCGTGTTTGTTTGTAGGAACTCTACCCCAAATGTACTACTTCGATTTTCTGCTCCATCCGCCGAACATCTGCTTCCCCGCCCTGCCCTTGAGAGTCCTCTGACTCCTTCCTAGGATGTGTTGGGAAATCATTAAGGGGGCATATTGACTCACTGTCGTCGGTCTTAGCAGCACCTCCCTTGGGGCAGCTGCCTCCTAAACTCATTCAAACACATATCTCCCTTTTTCTGCTTAAACAGCCCTAAAACCATCATTACTCGACTGACCTTCTGACTGACTCACCGACCTCGCTGCATCCTTAAATCTCACTCTCTCAACACTCAGTATAAGATTTAAGGATGAGAATTCAGGCCTTATGTAAGTGATTCTTGAGCCAAATTAAAATTTGAATTGAAGAAATACACCTTAGATATTGTTTTCCCTGCACAGTATCACCCTAACAGGATTTTGGGTGGGGCACAGTGGAGGGTTTTGGAGGGATGATGAGTGTCAGATTGAAGAGTACCAGAATCTTCATTGAATAGGAGAGGAGAGCCATCTGGAGGATGCAAACAGTAATGCACAACAAGGAGTGAACGGTGAGGGAGAGACCACTCCCAAAACCTTTTTACTATCACATGCCAGCTTCAGGAATGCTTCTGCTGAAATGTGCAAATGCAAGTGACAGCGGTTTCAATGAAATATCTTTGTAGAGAACAATCACTTGCTGCAGAATTTTGCAGAAAATAAAATAAAATAAAATAAATTTTAAGACAGTTTCTTGACATTAGAAGCAGCACTGATGCCTGATGCAAGAGCACCATCCGGTGTTCACATGCAGCAACTTCAGGGGTGAAACACCTACAATTGAAATGACATTTCTGCAGACTAAATGTTCATGCCATGTTTCATACTAATCTGCGTCAAACACGAACGTCTGCAGAGGAACGACAGACGCCTGACGGCCTCCTTAAGGGAACCTGGGCAGGAAGTTACACGGCGTCAGCCCTCCGGAGGCATAAATAATAGATAACCGAGGAGAAGCTGGGAGCTTTTAGCTGATATAGCAAGCCACTCTACATATTACAACCACTCAGACAGATCATCTCAAATTACCTGTTCAGTGGGTGAGGTCGAGCGTCTTCCATATGCTGAGTCATGAGTGGAGCAACTGATATTACCACACTATTTTAGCAAGCCTTCTTAATAAGTTAAAGAAGCTGACTTTTTGTGATGTATTTAATGTCATACTTGCTGATAAGGTTTAAACAAAGGCTGAGAGTTGGGGAATCCCTAATTCTAGAGCTATAAACTGTACAAAAAGCTATATTTTCTGTGCACAAGCCATCATCTAAACAGTGCTAGGCTCCACCAGCTGAGGGCACTGTTAACCCAGTTATGATCATACCAACAGGAGAGCCAAGAAAAGATTCACCTCGGGCTACCGTACCACACCTCCCCCTGGCTTAGCGAGGCTAATCCATCCTGTATATATTCACACAAAACTCGGCCCGCTGCATTAACTCAGCTCCATTCTCCATTTATAATGCAACACGTCTGGTGCTCCCCTGTACCGCCACGGGGTTGTGTACTGCGTGCTGACTTGAAATAGCCTGCCATTCAGTCTATTACTATAGTGAATAGGTTTGAATCTTACTATGGTACACGTACGCACACACACGACAGAGTTCTCATGTGGATACACTGACTTAGTGATCCTATATATGAACCACCTGAGGCTTAGCTGTCAAAACGGCACAGCATTCCAGCGCCGGAGCTTAGCCAATCGAGTGACGGCTGTGTGTCATGGTTACAATCTCCAAGGAGACACGGAGGAAAATACAACAGGGATGGGCAGACATGCAAGCAGGGGAGAAGTGATGGGAGGTGAAGAAGAAGTTCCTTTTTAATGTGAGCAGGAAACATGAGTAAAACCCGGCTTGAAAAAATAGAAACGTGCAGTAAAAACTACACATATACTGGTCTAAAATTAGACTCAAACCACTAAACGTCAACGCCACAAAGTACCCGACTATTAAATCAAAACAAAAACATGTAAAATGCACTCGTGAGTCTGATGTCAGAGCTGGCAGTTTGTCGTGTGAGCAGTGACCCTGCTAGCTGCCCTGTAGTTACATAAACACTCTGGCCTTGAGGGGAGACAGGAAGCTGGGAGCACCTACATTACTCAACTCCTTTTTATGGCCCACAATGCACTTCATTTCCTGAGCAAGCATTACACATACACCCACAGCACGGCACATTAAGGCTATAATAGGTGTACCACAGGCGTTCTTACATAATGACATGTCTACTCTGGATCGGTGAAACAAAGCTACTCCTACGGTTGAATTTTTGATCATGTTTTAAACCTCAGATAATTGATAATAAAGTTGTAATTTGATTACATGAGGAGTTTATCTAGGCGAGCGTGCTTCTTCTTCCTCCACACGACAACCTGAAGCTTGAGGCTTTTAAAAGGTTTTCAGAAGAGGGAAACTGTCTTGAGGAGGATAGGATTTTTACAGGTTTTAAGATGATTTTTGGTCCAGTTCTCCTTCATTATTTTTTCATCAGAGTGAAGGAGTTTAAGAGACACAGGAGGGGCAGTTCTGGTGAGGTTTGACTCAACGCCAGCTAGGGCACAATGTCCATAGAGAGCAATGTAATGTTGCATTCAAACTGAAGCAGACAGTGTCATAGTTAAAGGTTATCTATGCAATATCCAGAGCATTAAAATAGCATCAAACAACTATTTACTATGTAAAGATATAGAGGAGTAATGTTTGTGTGTGTTGTAATCCGAGCTTCTCCGTGCTTTGTTTACATAGCCGGGCCGGCCGGGCATGCCTTTTAGTGCATGTTTGTGCATGTCAGCGTGCCCTACTGGCTAGCTCACGGCTGCTGCTCTGCACTGCTCTCATAAGGCGATCACAGCTGATAACGGCCATTCCGACCGACGGCGCTGTTGCGGAAGCGTAGCACCTAGGGCTGCACGATTTTGAAAAATATCGATTATTTTGACTGATATTGCAATTGCGATATGATTTGCAATATTAGAGGGAATGATCATTTTTTTATTCGAATAATAATAATAATTATTCGAATTTTCAACGAAAAACACATTAAAATGATTATGGTGTGATTTTTGGAAGGATCTGTACCAAACAAAGATGTTTTCTTAAGTCTGTAGAATATGATGTGTAGACCATATTTAATGTAAAATGATATTTTGACACACATTTAGCCTTTAACAAATATTACGCCTCCTGCGATTTGAAAATTTCTGTAGGCCATATTGCGATTTTGATAAATTTTTTGATTAATTGTGCAGCCCTAGTAACACCCACCCTCCGGTTCCCCCTTAAGGTAACACTGTTAGCTCTGTCAGCACTGTCGCCGTTGTATTCACCGTTAGCAACATTAGCTGCGAGCCGCTGGCTCAGCCATCAGCATTTTGAGAGCCGTGCGGAGGCAACAGAAATGCTCCCAATCTCGCATTTAGCACCTTCAAAAATGTGACCTGTGTCTATTTTTCTAAGTCAGTCTAAAAACTGTAGGAGCTGCACCTTCTGAGCTCTGAACCAAATGTAGGTGGGGTGCGAAATTAGACTCATCCAACAAGTCCCTTGTATTTGAATATTTCCACCAACAGTTGTAGTATTTTCCCTCGTACCTATACTGGGCCCACATTTGCATGGAAAACGCCACCAGTGGAAAGAAAGCAAGGTAACGGACTCAACTGCCATTTAGAGAAATGCCTCCATTCATTCAGTCCTTCAGTACGCACTATGACCCAAATATGTCTGAAACAATGGGAGAAATGCAGGCACACAAACAAGCCCGATGTAGAGGATTTTGCCTCGTTATTCTCAACAACCTGCTTTTCAAAGATTACCGTCAATTCAAATTAGGATCAGATACGAGTCATGTCCTTGAAAAGATATAAATAGACGTTTAAACAAATACCAGCGGATATGTAGATGGTAATCTGGAGCGGAGAATGAAAGTCTACAGTGTGAAAATAACTGCATCGATAAATATAATGCAAGTTCACTTCTTTTTAAAGTGTGTCTTTAAACAATACTAACATGCCCATGTGTACATTTTATGTTACTGTACTGCTCCTGATCGTACTGAGGAGACCAATAACTAAAGGTACATATAAAGATGTGAATATTTTTTAGACACTTTTGAACCAATTGAGTTGAAACAATTAGTCACTCAATCAATTAGCTGATGAGCAGATAATGAATCAGCAACTATTTTAATATACGATTAATTGTTCATTTAGTCATTAGCTAGTTGTAGCTTCTCAGTTGTGAGCTTTTTTTTGTCCTATGTCACAGTAAATTAAATATCTTAAGATTTTGAAATTTTTCACAATTTTCTGACATTTTCGAGACTTAATAGTAAATTAATCACACACTTTTTTATCTGTTCAAAATGTACCTTAAAGGGAGATTTGTCGAGTATTTAATACTCTTATCAACATAGAAGTGGGAAAATATGCTGCTTTATGCAAATGTATTTATATATTTATTATTAGAAATCAATTAACAACTCAAAACAATGACAAATATTGTCCAGAAACCCTCACAGGTACTGCATTTAACATAAAAAACTGCAGCTCAACAGGCAACAACAGCTGTCAGTGTGTCAGTGTGCTGACTTGACTATGACTTGCCCCAAACTGCATGTGATTATCATAAAGTGGGCATGTCTGTAAAGGGGAGACTCGTGGGTACCCACAGAACCCATTTTCATTCACATATCTTGAGGTCGACCAATGGATTCATTAGGTTATCTAGTTTCATATGATACCAGTATTGTCACTCTAGCTTTAAAACTGAGCCCGCTACAACCTAAAAATCGCAAGTTGCAGTATAGAAATTAGTGGCATTAAAACGAATCTGCGTTGAACTTTGACAGCCCTAAAAATAATAATTAGTTGCAGCCCTAAACCAGTCCTTTGAAAACAAGCTTGTGAAAGTGTGACTTGGTATGAGGAACTTACCAGCAGTGGAGCTGTGAGACGGTCAGTCAGGAGCAGCGAGGCCCGGCCTGGCAGGTGGCCCCGGGTCACAGTCCTCCACCAGAGGTCAGCCTCTGAAACACCAGACAACAGGAACAAAACATCAAACCTGACGCTTAAGAAATGTATAACAATGTAGGGCCTGACAAAAGGAGATATCAGGGTGTGTTGTAAACACTGACTGCTAAAGACAAACTGCGGCATCATTGCAGATAAAACACTTAATTCATAAAAAACAAAATCACAGACAACTTTCGTTTCCTCTCATTTGTCTACCTGAAACACTGCTTCCTTTTGTGCGTTATCGGTGCAACAAATCACACTCTTCTCACATACTGGTCACACCTCTTAATAAAACATTCATCTTACTGTAAGTTCCCTTTTAAAATAGGGGATTATAACACTAAAAATCACACAAAAAGGGGAACTGTAGGTATCATGTTACGTATGCAGTGACAGACTTGTTCTTATGTCCTACCTTCCTGGTGAAACACGAGCCAATTGCAGAGCTTTTATAAAACATGGAACAAATAGACGCACATAAAAAAAACACACCACTTCCTATTGTGTAACACTTCCTCTGATTCACTTCAGGTTTCTACAAGGCTCTGCTACCTCCTGTAAGAGCTCCACAACACGACTGACTCAATCCAGATCACGTTTATGCCTTTTCATCCAGCAAAGGATTACGATTTTGAAAAGGCAATGAAATGTTATCAAAAACATTTGATCTAAAAAACACACATCTAGTTTCTGGCCGAAGTATGAGTCTCCTCAGTTTTAAGATTCAACACAGTCTCTGTAAACCACAAGCTCGTTTCACAAGTTGTTCACAAGCTCAGTAGACTGTGAGACCATTAGCACCAAGGCACTGCTCTATTCGCCAGCCTGCATACAAATGCATGGCAATAGTGGCGGCGCTGGTCATGCATGAATGTGATCAGACTTCAAACCCTGAAACCTTAAACCCACAAGAGCGCTGTGAGCTGTGTGGGAGAGACGGTTGGAGGGGAAGCAAACACGATCGAACAAGACGCTGTGAAAAGGGCAAACTAGAAAAGTAAAAGCAAGAAGTATAAAGAAACATTCTTCTGAATCTAAAAAAATCTCTCTTCTTCTACCTCGTTCTGACAGAGGATCTCCTTCATGCAAACTGACCACGACTTGCTCCTAATGCATTACAGCTGACATGTCACTGGGGACATTCTGGGTGACATCTGTGGCAGAGCATCATGGGAGTCAGCTATGCATCATCATGCCTACAGCTGGGGGCCAAATCATGATTGAATAAGCACATGAGGTTATAGGGGGGTTACCGTACATTAGTGTTTCAGGAAACGGTGGACTAATGGTAATATGTTTCTCCATGAAATGACCTCAACAAACACAGGCAAGATTATTACAACGATGGAATCACGAGCATTAAAACAACAAGTAACGTGTCTTTTTCCTGTAATTTCACATACTTCAAGCTGAAAGGTACAAATTTCAGACATTACCAAATGCTCCGGGGCTTTCACAACATTTATTGGATATCATTTGTCAACAATCAGTTTGGCAACAATTCCAAAACTGCATTTTTTTTTTTTAATCCTTACTTCGTTTACTTTGTTTTTAACAAAAGAAACATTTAAAAAAAAAAAATTATAATCACAAATTTGGTCTTACCATACTAGATAAGTTCACAACATTGAGAAAGAACAATTAAGACTAACTAACAAGTGTTTTCCAACTATATGTTCAGCTATTTTTATTTCTTTTATTATTATTATTATTATTATTATTATTATTATTATTATTATTATTATTATATACATTGCCATATGTTCAATTTGAAGGAAGGTTTAGTGATGTATGTATAATATGTTAAATGTATAACAATCAATAAATATGTTTTGTTTTTTTAAAGAATACCTAACAAAGTGCTTTTGCATATTCAAACAGGACTTTACAGCCATGATAGCAGCTCTGTGAGGCTGCACTGTGAGCTAAATGCTAACAGGGCTGATTTTTAGCTCTCCATCTTTATAACAGTGAGGAAAACGCTGACTATTAGTCCTTTCCAGAATCTTTCATTAAATGTTTCATTAAGGGAAGACACCCTAGGTGAATAGGGTAAAAAAAACACCATGAAACTTACCCAGTTGATTACTTACATTAAGACAATTCTTTTTTGTATTACAAGATTTCTGAAATTATGTTTAAATATGCAAATGGAGCATTATGTAAGGCTAACTTGTGGTGAATTTAGGAGAAATCTACAGACGCAAGTGTAGTAAAATAAACACCTAAATGTGTATTTTGGATTTTTTCTTTCCACTAGTCTGACAGAAGACATGTCTTGGAAGCAAAATAGCCCCAAATCTCCAAACTGACCAGTGCATGAAAGACGATGTTTTTGCCTGGAGTGTCTCCCCTTAAATTATTAACAGGACTGTGGCGAATGACAAACATCACTACTGTGCTGTTGTGGGTTTTTCTGTTTATAGGAATACTAGTCATTCACCTCAGTGCTGCTGTGGGAAAAGACCCAACATGACATGATGAGATCATACTGAAGTGTGTGTGTCCCTTCAAGCAACAATTACATCCAGGGGAACAACTACAGCCCAGTTATCCAGTGTCACCGTGGGGGGTTCAGCGTTTTGTGTTTCAATTACCTCGGAGGCATCCATCCGTCACATGATGAGTTATTTAACGTAACAAAAACTTGAAGTAATTTAAATAAGGACCAAGTCATGGGAGGAGATGAGTAGTGGCAGCAGAGAAATCTGAATTTCAATACCCTTAAAATCACATAACAAAACTTTCATAAACTCCACACAGCATGCTCCTGTTTACCAACACAACTCGTCTGATATTGCTTCATTCCCACCGGATCAGAGGCAATAAAACAAACGCTGCTCAGTGTGGGTTTTCTCTGAACTAAAAGCTCACTTCCTGCTGTTTCCAAAGACTTATTTCCTTGTTTTGATTGGTCATTTCCAGAGTCGTGTACAGCAGCTACATACCAGAAGTGCATTTGAAAGTTTTGTGTACAAGAACTGTTTTTATGAGGCTGCAACATCTCAACAGTTCAGAGTGGCAATCTGTGCTCTTACATCTTCAGTTAGTAGCAGCAATAAGTCAACATACCAAGTACGTATAGTTGTTTGGGTTTAATTAAGTCCACCACATGAAGAGGTCAATAACTGAGGGCCAACATGTGTGGCCCTGCTGTAGACTGAGTGTGTGCTGCAGACGTGTGCTGAGTCTGCTTGTAGAGTAGGCCACTGAGCTAATCAATAGGATCTATACTGCATGTGGTCGTGCATGTCCATTTGTCACACACATACATAATATATACGCTCCGTCACCAGTTTATTTATTCTGTTATCTCCAAACTGAAGCAAGTAGTGACACCGGGATATAAATCAGTCCGTGCTGTGTTTCAACACCACTGAATAAAACGTCCATTAAAACTCAAGTTGCCATGACAACTTGTATTCCCCGTCCCTACTGGTGAGCGAGAGCGAAGGGACGAGGAGGGATGTCTATCGACTTACTTACGATTTACTGAAGCCCACAGAGCACGGCCGAGCCTCTGAAGAAAACCACTTCATTAAGAAAAACCTCCACAGATCAGTTATATGGACGGACGGGAGATCCTCCAACTGAAATGTCAGAACAAATGACAACTCAAGCATCTCAGCTGGATTCAAAAATGGTTTACACACCATGCCAGGCAACTACAATGCAAATACCTTTAATAAAACAATCTTTATTTGGATGTACATTTAAAATAAACACCCAAGTGTATATATTTGTGGGTATTAGTGGGTCTCCTTTGGTCCAGGTTTCTACAGCTTTGACTATAAAACTATGGAGGACTAAAACTGCCATTATAATAAAGAAATAAAGAAATAAAGAAATGTAGAAATACAAGCCTCAATTATCAGATAAAAGTGCAGGTTGATTTGAAAATAAATAAATATGCACAGAAAAATAAAAATAAACAGATATAATGCATTTATTTATTTATTTGACAAATTACATTTTGCATTCATTTATTTTCATTTTCAATTATTTTCCAATGTATTCTTTTCCATTTATTTCTTTTATTTATTAATTTCTGTATTTATTCAAATAAAGAAAAACATTTTAATCATTTTTGTGCATACTTATTTATTTCCAAATCAACATGCACATGTATTTGATAACTGAAATGTGATTATTTCTACATTTATTTCTTTATTTATTATTTTATTTATCGAGTCATTTGTTTATTTATTAATTCATGTATTTATTATAATGGAAGCTTTAGTCCTGCAAATAAAACAGAACAAAATCTATCACTATTAATGTAATATATGCAACTACATAAAGTATGTCTATGACATATTTTCATACATAAAAGTAGGACAGGTTTATGTGACACCATGTGAGGATGGAGGTTTGGTGCGGGGGCAGAACGGCAACAGTTTCATGCAAAAGCTGAATTTCTAGCATGCTGATCTGCCATCTGTGGCATCACCCCTCTGCTCTGTGTGTCCACTGACATGTAGGCGGCCACATGAGGATCTCATCATGCCTGGTTTAACATACTATAATAAAATCCTCACCGTGTTTTTAATGATTTGATATGATCGTACAGCAGGACAATCAAATAATTGCTGTCAGAGGAGCTCCAGTAGATCCTGATCTCTACTGTCTGTTGTGTAGATTTTCTCTATTTGGATTTGAGCCTGGAGGGTTTTTGTGTGCATGTGTTGAAAGGTGTGGGGGTAGGGGCACACACAGTGACAGCTTTTTTTCCTTTTGAGTGGGTTATTCATAGCGTTATGTTGAGATTTTCTATGCAAAGTCCACTTTGCTTTTGTACCACATTTACTCGGAAGATGCTGCTGCTGCATACAAACGAAAGCATCCTGTTGTTGGAGGCCTTTAGGATGGATACTCTCTCTTCTCATTATGTGCATGCTCAGGGCTTCAGATAAGCCAACATCACAGCACGGAAGTGAGAAAGTTGAGAGGAATGCTCGAGTCTACCGGCACAGCCAGCGCTGCAGATCAGAAACTGGCACACAGACTGACTCATGCACATCAGAGACGCACATCAAAAGTACATCACTCGCCACCGCCGAAGGCTGCAAACCACCACAGCTAGGACCGCTGCTGCTTCAGACCATCTTTCTCTGCTTATTTAACAGCAAAACTGTCACCATGTGTTAATCAACAAACCTATTAAATACATCTGTTTGTGGCTTGAACAGCAGGGACTCTTCATAATAAACATGCATTCATTAAAACCAGGTACAACTCTTAAAGTAGACGGTGACTAGATATTGTTTGAGATATCTGCTCTCTATAATAACTCAGCCATGTGCAGAAACACGCAGGCCTACTTGGGGGGGCACAGTCAGCATTTCCTACAGAATGACTCATGTAATGTCATCAAATCAACTCTGATGTGCTTATGGACAAGAGCAGACATGCAACAGCAATGGAAGAGGGATCGTGTGTTCTCAAATGAGATTACTCTTACAGCACAGAGAAGTCCATGGCAAACTATTAGTATTAATTGTCAAAATGGTACAATTTCCACACATTACTAAACAAAGTACTGTAATTGTAAGTTAAGTGCCTTTAAAATCACATTCTTTTAAACAACAATAGGAAGCGTTTTAGAAATTAAACTAGTCCTAGGTGTTGGTACTCACTCGAAAATAACCCAGTACCAAGAAGTAGTATCAAAACTTCTCTAGTCAAACATCGATAGGTACTTGGCAAGTTGTCCTTCACGGGGGACGTCTATCAATCGAAAATCGATTTGCAAGGTAAATAATCTATTGTATCGATACCAAGCACCTTGTATTTAGGGACGACAAACGTTATATGGATGTATTTTTTAGCTCTTTTAATAGTAAAGAACTTTTAAACGTTACTACGGGTCACTCTCCCTGTGTATGACATGCTCCAGCAGTGCCATCTCAGAGTGACGACAACAAACGAAGCATGGCTCAGATAAGCGACAGATTTTCAAGCGGTGTTTGAGGTCCAGCGGGTGGAAACATTTTGGCTTTTGCAAAAAAAAGGAGAAGTCTGTTTGCTGTTTGTAGAATATGCAAAGGCCAGATAAAATGCTACGCCCACACAAGCAATCTTTCCATGCACCTGGGATCACCGAACGCCCAGGTAACTCTAGCACTATTTGCCATTACTCGTTGTGTTTACTTGTTTATATCCATAATTCATTTATCCCTGATTCCCTTACAAAAAAAGACTTTGAGGAATCGTGACCTGCACTGTCCAGTATCCAGCTATTTATTTCACAGTCACACTGATTGAATTTTTGGCCAAAAAAGTAACTGTATCGATTTCAAGTCATTAAATCGTATCATATCGTATATCACTCTAGATGAGACAAATATTGTCCTTGAATCGTATCAGAACCATGGAAAGTGATGATACGTATCGTATCGTTGTAAAAACGTCTCGTTACAGCCCTAATACAGTCTGTGGTGTAGTGAGTCAAGCGCGGCGTATTTCACGCAGTTCAGTGTGCTGAGATGTCACCAAAACGTTCAAAAGCATCAAATCAAGTACTCAAGTAGCACTTTAAGGGTTCTGGTATTGGTATCATAAGTTATAAAACGATACTCAGCCCTAAATTAAACGATGCTGAAGTCACAAAGTCCTCCAGCGTTAAGCCGAGTCATGAAAACGGTGTTAGAGCAGAAAGCTTGAACGGGCCACTTAGAGGAAGTTAATCCAAATAACTGAACAAACAGCATTATGCCCCAGAAAGGGATCAATACAGCTCTATTCTTCATGAAGCTAAGACCTGAAGCAGCACCTGACCTACTGTAGCACGCCGTCTGTGGTTTGTAGGGAGTGGACATAATAACGTAAACACTAACAATATGATGCAAACGGATTTCTAAATCTAAAATTATAGTTTTGGTGTGTCGGAGAGGTGTTGGTTTAACTCTGTGGTTGTTTTCTGAAGCTGCTGTGGATTGCTTTACATTGCACAAGAGCTCATGTTACAATCAACATGAGCACTAAATAAAAAGAGGAGGTTCAAACATTCATTCTCACTCTGGTGAATCATTTTCCGTTTAAAGACAGAAGGTGTCGTGCAGCTGATAGTATGAAGAGTATTAAAGTCTTTCTGAATAGTAAACAAACTCATGTTTGATGCCTGAAATGTCCCAACAATACAGACAAACCACACAATGGTACATTAGCTGTTACAACGATGACTCAACTAGACAAGATGTTTACGAGTGGATCCACTCGCCGCCGGAAATGCAATAAATAGTCTGACTGTCAGCAGGAGACGACAGAGAACCTCATACCGGGAATAACTGCAGTAACCCAACCTGAAGCCAGCAGCTCAGTGACACGGGCTGGGTTCAAGGGAGTGGGCTGCAAAGAGGGGTCTCTGGACCCGCTGGCGACTTTGTGACATTCCTGTGAAGTCAACTTTTTATTCCTAATGAGATAATGTCCAAATGTATCGACAGTTTACAGACAAATAAACAATATTTCTTCTAAAATCTAAATCTGTTTGCAAGTCTGTGGCATGAAAACGTCTGAGCAGCTCTGCTCTTAAAAGGTCACTCATTAGGAGGACTCCTGGAAAACTGATTAATAATTTAAATTAACTACCATTACACTGACTCCACCCTCGTGTTATCACCCCAGCTACAGTATCTACAGTTGTCCCAACTAGGAAATACATTTGCTGGATGTGGAAAATCCACTGCAGGGGCTTCCTCAGGGGTTAACAGAGTTCATTAGCAGAGTACTACAAGAATGAGTTTGCATTTTAGCACTTCCGGTTCCCTCGTCTGGAGGTCAATGGGTTTTTAGTTAGATGTCTGAAATAAGGTCTGTGGTTAACACAAGCTGAAGAGATTTTAACAACATAAAATACGTCAGTAAATACCACACTCGTAAATTTTTAAGTCTTTACGCGTCTTAAAAAAGGCGGTTGCTAACAAGTGGCTGAATGAGACTACTAAACGCCATCACGCCGACTCGTCCGCCTTTACAGCCTCATTATAGTTCGTCTATAGCGTGACGTTAGCTTTTTACTTTTGGCGATTGCATTTACGCTTTAAAAATCATCAAAGTGGTGTTCATTTGTGGAGATTATCTTGCTGAACAAAACCTGTAAATATCATAAACGTGTTTTTGCCACAGAGCTTATTTTCTGCAATAATCCAAAACCCAATGGAAAAATCCTATTGGCTTTTTGTCGAGGGAACCAGGGCGATGCTAAATTCTTGGTTGGCCTACAAAAATACGTCTTCCCTGCAGCGCTCTATGACGGACTCTTTTAATCAGAATCAACACATCTCTGCCCCTATTGTTATTTAAGTACCCATAATGCAAACAGTGACGTAAAGCGCTGACAAATGTCTTATCTAATGTCAACAATGTCCTCACGTAGAAAGAGACTGGGAGCCAAAAGCTGTATGACAAGATTACAACCAGATTATAACTAAAAAGTGACATGTAAAAGCTGAAAATAGAAACCTTTCCTATTATAGTGTTTGCTTTTTTTTGACAATATTTGCATTCAATACATGTTTAATTTCTAAGAATGCCTAAAAGTACCTGCATGCCTCCACCTGCATTAGACTGGGTTTTTTTATGAGGGAATACATGGTGCCAAATGCCATATTTTCATTTCATGCTTGTTCCACATGCCAAGGAACTGTGAGAAAAAGCTCCTGCTTCCTGAACCCACTAATGCTCAACACCAGAACTCCCTTTCTTGTTGTAAGCAGTCTCTCCCCTCACTTTTGCAATCTTTGCAACTGCTGCTGCAACCTTTACATGCAAAATAAGGAAGAATTAGCTCTAGACTAACATCTCTTCACACCACTGCAGAAAGAGAAAGAAATGAGACATGGCAAGACAAGTTGTACCATGTCTCACAGCCCTGCAACTGGGGCACCAGTCAGGTATTTGCCATGTCTTTTCCAGCTAAGCTAAGTCTACACTGACTCAAACTATGAGAGCACACGTCTGTTAAAGAAGACAGAGAAAGGTGATACTTCCTTCTTTCAAAATGTGCAATGACAGATATAAGGAAGACACATTGCAAAAGAGGACAAATAACCTGGAGGCATGTTGTTTCACACAGCAAAACTGGGTTTGATGTGACAGATTGAGACCTTATTACACTGGCTTGCAGTAAATACAGATTTCCTGACACAGAAAGTGCAGCATGCCATTAATAGTAGTAGTCGTTTCACCCCTAAAACATGGTGACATGAGGAGGTAAAGGTCCCAGTATAATCTCTCTGAATTCATGTCTAACAAGCACAATTCGCCCAATTTGCACAACCAGACACTGTGAGACTTTTGAGACAAATGTGATGTAGACGTTGCATCACGACCACATCAGAGTTGCACTTGCCCAACAGGCTTTCTGGGACGTCTCACTTCCACTTTCAGGACCTTTGCAGAGACTGGGGCGAAAAGGAAACGCAGACACTTCCACGCTAGGGTTGAGTTGTGCAGACGACTGATGCAAATAGAAAAATTTGCAACGTTCAAATGGAATTACAGGTGACAGGTTTATCAGTTTATCAGCCCTGTGGTGGAATACATCGAAGTACAATTACTCGAGTATTGTCCTAAAGTACAATTTTGAAGTACAGGTTCTTGAATAATTCCATTTAATGCAACGTTTCAGAGAGAAATGTTGCACTTTTTGTGCCCCTTCATTTATTTGAAAACTATAGTCAGCCTACTAAACATTTTGCAGAGTCAGATTTTACAAGTGTATGAGTAAATTAAACTATCAAACATATAAAAAACTGCTAAAATTAGACCAGCGACAACATTAAATTATTGCTTGGATCTTAATACAACAATAATAATAACCCAATAATATAATTGTAGTATATTTTACTCATGTAAGAGTTTGATTTCAAGACTTGAGGAGAATTTCTACATTATAGTACTGCTACTTTTACTTAAGTAAATGACCCTAATACTTGCCAGGACCAGAGTTTTGGAAACCTGTGACATTTTTTTTATCATCATGCATAATGCATCATGATAAGAATGAAAATAATCAAAGACAAACCAGTTTAAACCAGCTGTCAGTGTGTGCATTTCCTTTAATGCAACTTTATACAACATTTCAGAGGGAAATATTGCACTTTTTGTGCCCCTACATTTATTTGACAGCCTACTAAACATTTTGCAGAGTCAGATTTTAAAAGTGAATGAAACCTCATGCATGATTACCCAATTACCCAATCATATAATAGTAGTACATTTTACTCATCCAAGACTTCAGGAGTATTTCTACATTATAGTATTGCTACTTTTTCTAAAGTAAAATTACCTGATTATGTACTTTGTAAGAGTTTGAACTCAGGATTTCAGGAGTATTTGTATATTATGGTACTGCTACTTTTACTTAAGTAAATGACCCTAATACATGCCAGGGAACCTGTGACATTTCTTTATTATCATGCACTTATAAGAATGAAAAATCCTCAAAGACAAAGCAGTTTAATCCAGCTGTCAGTGTGTGCATTTCCTTTATAAAGGTGCATCATTCACTGCAGTGTTAATCCGAGCCACACTAGGTTAGTATAAACCTGAATACATCACCTGTTGTAAACACACCTGATATTAACCTGCCACTAGTAATACATGGGGGCCAAGCATGTAACGTTCAATGCCTCTGGCCAAATATAGGAAAATCTAGTTAGCGGTGTAGCCTCACGTCTACCTTGCGACTGTAGGTCTGAAAAAAGGGGAAGTTAACGGAGCATCGAGGGTGTAACTTAAAACAAAATACACACAACACAAAATGTCACACTATTTTGTATTTTACAGTAACTTCAAGATACGTTTGAGTTTGATTAAACACGTGTATAATTCATCACTAATTTTCATACTAAAGGAACAAAATTGTAAAAACAAAGCCGGACTGAATGCAACCGTTAACCCGTTGGACAGTTAATGCTGTTAGAGGAGAAAGGCAGAAGAAAAGGACACAAAGTGAGTAATTTACTGTGTTTTTTACCTTGATGCTCGTAGAGAAAACCCGTCTGGACACCACCACGCTAGAGGAAGCCAGCGGTCCGGTCCGGGAGGCTGAAAGCTGAAACAGAAGAAGAAAAGCAGCGATTTGCTGGTTGCTGGTTGCTGTTTCCGGGTTAGTTATTGAGCGTCATTGTGGTCGTCAAACGAGAGTGTGGGCTCGGTTTGTTTTACCTTCTGAGCGCGGAGGGCGGAGGGCGGGGAGTTATACACCTTCCTGAGCTATGTGGAGATAGACCCGCCCGGTCAGAAGAGACCCGGTGCTGTGTTCTAACGTTGGCTTCCTACCGGATTACTACTGACCTTAGCCTATTAATATGTGTCTCACCGCGGCTTTAATTAGGACCTCTGACCGGTAGAAGCGGTTTAGGTCAGAACCGGTGTGTCTCCTTCACCTGAACCAACCACATAGACCTAGTGCAGGGGTCAGCAACCTTTACCATCAAAAGAGACATTTTAGGCAAAAAAAATAAATCTGAGATTTTGAGAATAAAGTCATAATATTATAAAGTAGTAATTTTACGTGTTATTTTCTTTTTTTCTCGAAAGTTATGACTTTATTCTCTTAATATTACGACTTTTTTGATCGTAAAGTTATGACTTTGTTTCTCGTAAAGTTATGACTTTTTTCTCGTAATATTATGACTTTATTTTCATATAATGACTTTTTTCTCGTAAACTTCTGACTTTTTTCTCGTAATATTATGACTTTATTCTCGTTATATTCCGACTTTTTTTCTCGTAAAGTTGTGACTTTATTCTCGTAATATTACGACTCTTTTTTTGTAAAGTTCTGACTTTATTCTCGTAGTATTACGACTTTTTTTTTGTAAAGTTATGACTTTATTCTCAAAATCTCAGATTTCTTTTCCCCTCAATGTGGCCCATACCTCACTGCAAATGTTTTGCGGCTCCTGACAGATTTTTTTTTTTTTGTGCCTAAAATGTCTCTTTTGCTAGTAAAGGTTGCTGACCCCTGCTGTAGATGAAACGATAACAGGGTGAAACAATAGATGAAGAAGGACTTTAATTAAGAAGTTAACTTCAAATTACAAACACAGTGGGTTATATTAGGTTGAATGCTAATTAGGAGAATGTGTTAGTTGCCTAGCAACCGACACTTTGATCTACTGTAATGTTTGAGTTTTCAAAGCAAACTAACAGAGCTCTGAAAAAGCTCTTCAAACATAATTATGATACAATATGCAAAGTATAACACTCTTGGTTCAATTCAACATAATTAGATAGGAACTAAAGTTTTAAAAAAGACTAGAATGAGAAAATAAATAAATGTATTCTGCGTTATGAAATAAAAGTTTGCGGTTAGGAAACATGTTCACTTGAAAAAGGACTTAAATTTTATCTAATAAGTCTGTAATTTCAAGGATGAAATGAGACATTTATTAGAGAGCATTCTCCCTGGTAGAAACAGTATTTTTTTCTTTGCACAATTGGTGGAGTTATATCTTGTTTTTTGCTGTTTACTCACTGACAATATCTTTATTGTTTACTTGCTTATTTATTTATTACATCCTGTTATGTATTTTACTGATGCCTCTTGTTGTTTGCACTGTACCCCTTTGCTGCTGTAATCCTGCAAATTTCCCTGCTGTGGGACTAATAAAGGATTATCTTATTTTATCTTATCTTTATTTAGCCCCTCATTTTCCCATTTTATATGCACAAGGACACATTTAAACTTCTACAATCAGCAGTCTCATAAATAAAAAAAATATTTTATTGGCTGTAATGTGAGATCATTAACCGACTGAAACTGTTGCTGCACATTGATGAAACATAATTTAATCCTTCTCACTGCTGTTCACAGGAAAAAAAAACATTTCTGAGGAATTCTTTTAGCTTCCCAGCATTTAATTCTCTTTGTGTTCAAGCTACTTCAAGCATCAAATATTCAGCTTTTACCGAACAGTCACCAATTAAGCTCAATCAAGCAGCACACCTGTGTTCAATCACGTGTCCTGTGTGTCCAGGTGGAGCTTATAAAGCCGCTGCATGGTGGCTGGTCATGTTCATTTAACAGAAGAATTTAAAAGCGTGAACTTGGGTCATTTCATCTCAGAAGCTACTTGTTTGATTGAGAAAACTCAGATTCAACCATGGCCAAGGAGAAGATTCATGTTAATGTGGTGGTTATCGGTCATGTCGACAGCGGCAAGTCGACCACCACCGGACACCTCGTCTACAAGTGTGGTGGCATCGACCAGAGGAGGCTGGAGAAGTTTGAGAAAGCTTCAGCACAGGTGAGTAAAGGAAAAACCTGCTGTGAAACACTTAAAAACCTGATATCAGACTTATTGTGTGTTCTTTTACAGATGGGGAAGAGCTCCTTCAAGTTTGCCTGGGTGTTGGACAAGCTGAAAGCTGAGCGGGAGCGAGGAATCACCATTGATATCTCGCTGCTGAAATTCAACACACAGAAATACTCCATGACTATAATTGATGCTCCTGGCCACCGGGACTTCATTAAAAACATGATAACAGGGACCTCACAGGTAAGCAGCACTAAAGTGCATAACTTTCTTTGTATAAGTTATATTTTTTCACCTATACATCATTGTTTTCAGGCTGATGTGGCCGTCCTGGTGGTGTCTGCAGCTAAAGGAGAGTTTGAGGCCGGCGTGTCCAGAAGCGGTCAGACCAGAGAGCACGCCCTGCTGGCGTACACTCTGGGTGTGAAGCAGATGATAGTGTGTGTTAACAAGATGGACCTGACTGAACCGCCTTACAGCCAGAAACGCTTTGACGAAGTGGTGCGAGGCGTGAACGGCTTCCTCAAGAAGATCGGCTACGACCCCAACACCGTGCCCTTTGTTCCGATCTCTGGCTGGACCGGGGAGAACATGATCACTGCAACTCAGAAGGTAATGATGGCTTTTAGTTTAAAATATCCAAGGATATGCAACACTTTGAACATAATGTCTCTTTCTACAGATGCCCTGGTTCCAAGGCTGGAAATCCAGACGTAGGGAAGGGAACGCAAGTGGGCGAACTCTACTAGAAGTCCTGGACTCCATTCACCCACCACTACGCACCATCAACAAGCCCCTTCGATTACCTCTGCAGGATGTCTACAAAATTGGAGGTTAGAAATGCTCAATCATGTCATTTTTAAGTTGCCCTGACTCTTTGGTTCAAAGCCTGATTGGCTCCAATCAAGAAAATGAGGCCCAGGTGCAGCAGAGGGGAAGAAACTGACTTTAATGACTGCTTTGTTCTTCCTCTCAGGAGTCGGGACCGTGCCAGTGGGTAAGATTGAAACTGGCGTCCTCAAACCTGGCATGACCCTGATGTTCTCCCCCGCCAAGATAACTGCTGAGGTAAAGTCCATTGAGATGCACCACCAGGGGCTGCAGGCGGCTCTGCCGGGATACAATGTTGGCTTCAACATTAAGAACGTGGCGGTCAAGAACCTGCGGCGTGGGGACGTGGCTGGCAACGCCCAGCAGGATCCTCCATCGGATGTCAGCAGCTTTGAAGCTCAGGTTGGTTCAGAGTTTAAATTGATACTTGTATTTGTAGTTGTTCTTCCCCCTCCCTGTGCTGATGTGTTTTTTTATGTCTTTAGGTGATCATCCTGAACCACCCAGGGAAGGTCAAAGTGGGCTACTCTCCAGTCCTAGACTGCCACACCGCCCACGTCACCTGTCGCTTTGCTGAGCTGAAGGAGAAGCTGGACCGACGCACGGGCAACAAACTGGAGGACCAGCCGCAGACGTTGATGTCTGGAGACGCTGCTACGGTCAAACTGGTTCCCATCAAGCCCATGTGTGTGGAGAGCTTCTTCACATACCCTCCCTTAGGTAAGCCAATCCACTTTAAGTCTAAAAGAAATCTCCCCCATGTTGTCTTTTGCAGTGTTTTTACAATTAATTTTGTTGTTCTTCCCAGGTCGCTTTGCAGCCCGAGACCTGAAGCAGACGGTCGCTGTAGGCGTCATCAAGTCGGTGAAGAAGGAACAAGGGTCAAAACTTCCCCCAAAATCCCAAGTGTGCAAATAATTTTGCTTTTGTTTACCAGTACATTCTGGTATGGCTGCTTTGTGAACAGTTTTTTATTTGGTAAAATGCTATTTTTGTGTTGTAACACAAAGTATTTATGTTTAAGTGATTATTTCTTTGTTAATGTTAAATCCAAAAGAAGCTGTAAGCATTGGATGGAAACTTTTGGTTGAAATGTGAATTGTTGAGATAACAAAATAAAGATTCATGTTTATTTGAATAACTTTTGTCTTGAATGTTCTTGAACTGTAGTTAATGTGGGAAGTTAGAAATACTTTAAATGTCTTTTTGAAAGTTGGTTTAAACCACGTCAAGGTGTGGAAAAGAGAATTTGAAACTAGAGTTCAGCCTTCAGTTTGTCCTCCTTACAGGAGTAGTTGGACATTTTGGGAAATACAATCATTCCTGAAGGGTAAATATGAAGCTACTGCAACCAACTAGCTTTGTTTAAAGACTGAAAACGGCAGCATAAAATTAAAGTACCTCAAAATTGTACAATCCACCACTGCTTGGTCTTGGTTACGTTGAACAGACATGAATGGTATTGATCTTCTCTAAGCTAACTCTCCTCCAGAATGGGAATGGCACATTTCCCAAATGTCTGCTTTGACTTTTTTTTTTATCTTGAGTCTAACAGTAACTTCAATAAGATGCTTAAAAATACACTTTTCCTAATACAAGTTTTTGAATTCTTATTGGAAGCACAAACGGATCTTAAAACCACATAATATTGAGCCTCATGCAGGAAGTGATATACAAATTTCCTATATTTTTATTCGTACACAATGTTATTTTGTTAGTACCCATTGGTTTCTGAGATTCACCAATGCTTATTTTTGCTCTTAAGAATATTTTACAGGTGATCGAGAGCACCCTTACTAAGATGAGAAACATCTGGTTTTCAGTCCACAAATTGCTTGTCCTATGCAAGGAAACAAGTTTTAAATTTGAGGATCATAAACATGAGAATATATCAAATATTATTGGTCCCAATGAAGTCTATAAAAACTGGATGATATTGTGTGTCTTCACTTTCTGACTGGCTTACATGCTGCTCTTAGATGCTTTTTGATTTTCCAACAATGCCAGTACAGACGCTCTTGAAAATCACTAAGTTTCTGTACCTCAGTTTCACTACTGAAGTTCTTCCTTACAGACATTTTTTGGTGGCATCTCTCCAATTCTGTGTTGGAATATTTTCACACAGCACCTGCCCTTATATACTGTAGTGTTTAGGGGACGTTACCTATGCTAATAATAAAATAATCGACCACACACCTCCAGTTTATGATCAAGTGGGACTCATCATTCAGAGCAGATTTGGATGGTTAATAACATTTGGTGCATCTGGAGTTTTTATTTTTTCTCTTAACAGAAAATTAAGAGAAAATTGCTGCATGAGGTCCAGTGTCTATAAATCAAAAGATCAGGCTCAGAGTTTAAGTACAGCACTTTTAATGATACAATGGGTTTGATGGGTTTGTTCCTTAACATGGAGGGAAAAACTGCAAGTCAGTGAGGACTGGGTGAAAATACATCGGGCTCTCCAGCCTTTTACAAAGTCCACCGTGCTTCTAAAAGACATCTCTGGTTCACAGGCAAACCTGGAAATGTACTGGATCCAGTATAACATGGAATGATATTACATGATTCAAACTTAAAAAAAAAATTTCAAGCTCATGAGGTTTTTTTTTTGGTTTTTTTTCTTTTTTAAACAAGACACTGAATTGTGAACACAGGTAAAATGTGAAATTTCTAGCCTGTCAAGAAAATCAAGTTATTGCTAAGATGTCCTCTTGAGTTTCCCCGTACTTGTCATTAATAGTGGCTTTAACAACAGGATACCGTTTTTTTTTTTGTGTAGTCCTGCTTAAATATAGTGGCTCTTCAAACCCCTGAGGTGAGCGTCTTTGAACGCAGCACTCCACTCAATTCCAGTCATTGTTACACCATGCACAGAGAAAGGTCAGAGGACTGTGGAGATGGCGTCGAGTTCACACACAGAGCTGCATACGTACAGTGAACAGTGTAACAAGGAGTAAATTAGTGACCTACAGTGAACCACAGGCTTTGATATTCCACCACACAGTAGCAGCAGGTTTCTATACTGTAAAACAACCAGAATACGTGTACACACAAAGCAAGCAAGAACAAGGAGTACATTTAATGTTTTCATCTCGGGGAGGGAGGGGGGGGGATGTCAGTGGGAGACTCCAGCCTCTGCAATCAACTATGGTGGTAAACAGAGACAAATATAGTGACGTGATCTATTTCACATTCCTTTTCTTATTTGTCCAGAAATATAAGCTGATAATTACTCGAGGGCCAGTAAAATCAATACAGATAAAATTCAAAGTCTACCGCCCTGACGCTTAATCCGACAGGCAGAGAGAGAGAGAGAGAGAGCAATGGTACATGTTTTGTACAATAAAACATGTATATACACTCACACACAAATATATATATTTACATACATATATACACAGTAACAGCATAAACATAGACTTTAGGTAAGTGCTAGGGTTTTGAGAGTGGCTTCGTCACAGCCGTGCTATAGGGTTAAGATAATACTGGTAAAGGAAGAATACACACATTCTTTGTACAGCATGGATGAGGCATCCATGGCTAGATGAGCCTTCTTGGGTTTCTTCTTCTTCTTCTTCATTGTTGTTGGTTGTTTTTTTTCTTCTTTAGGACACTTGTCGAGTGACAAGAGGTGTTATGATAGCTATTTACAGGACCTCTCAGTTTAGGGAGAGGCGTAGTGCAAGTCTCTCCGACTGTCAGTCACTCAGGATGTGCACAAAAGACATGGGGAACACCCCTTTTCTCTCCGGAGCTCCTTCAATGTGCCCGATCTGGAAGTGGAAAAGAGAACATGATTATTATTATTTTAATGAATTTTCAATTTATTTTCCACTCACTTATTTATTTATTTATTATTATTATTATTTCTCTGTTTGTTTAGCTGTTTCTCCTTGCCATAAATTAATTTTTACATTTTTTTTCTTCTCTTTTATTTTATTTATTTATTTATTTTTAGCAAACTAATTTAAGGATTCTTAAATCAGGAATGTCTGTTTAGATAAAAAGAAAAGTATTGTAAAGAGTATTTGCCAATGTATTGCAATTTAATTTATATATCAATATCAGTATCAGCCTAAAAAAAATACTATTATTACGATTACTACTACTACTACTACTACTACTACTACTACTACTACTACTACTAATAATAATAATAATATATTTGTCTCTTTGTTTGGATGTTTCTCATTGCCATAAATTAATTTTTACATATTTTTTCCCCTCATAAAAATACTGCTTCCGGGTTCATATGATGATTATGTTACGGCATGTTCTTTGTTTAATTCATGGATATTGTACGGTGCAATGTTTTTGTATCTTGGAGAACAAAGCACATGTTTGGTTTAATTGAGTCAATACATAAAAAGTAAAAGAGAACATGTGAGAAAAACGGCACAAAGTGGCATTCAGTGTTTTTGTTCAAAGAGGAACAAGAAGAGCTAGAAATAACAAAAACAAACATGGAAGAACAGAGTGTAGTATTGAAGCTGCACTCACCCACCACTCCTGGTCCTCCTCTCCTGTAACTATAATCACCTCTCCTTCAACAAAAGTCAGTTCGTCGTCGTTGTCAGCCTGGCAGTCGTAGATCGTCTTCACTCGACGGGCTTTGCTCTTCCCCTGGACGTAAAAATAACAAAACTGTTATTATCAGAGTTAACAAAACCTTCTCTCAGGTAACTTTCATTTAGTTTAGAAAACCAAAGGTGACCAGAAATATTTAAAGGTTCAGTGTGCAGGATTTGGCGGCATCTAGTGGTGGAGTTGCAGATTGCAACCAACTGAGTACCCCTCCGCTCACTCCTCCCTTTCCCAGACTGTGGTAATGTGAGCCATTGCGTGCAAAATCCGACACACTGGACCGTTAAAAAGGAGTAATAAAGAAGTAGTAGCTCGGTAGCCAAGAAGAAAAAGAAGCATGTTCATACCGTATTGATTTTCCTCGGGAGGGGTACTGGTGTCTCTGCAGTCCCTGTAGGGGTCCCGTTGGTGTCTTCAGCAGCTTGTTGGGTGGGGGTCCCTATATTTACTTGCTGATTGGGTGACGGTGAGTCTTGAGACTGCGGTTGCGGCTGCGGTTGAGGCTGAGGTTGAGGCGGAGGCGGCGGTTGCGTTTGAGGCCTTTGCACCGTCTCACTGGGAGGCGGCCTGGGAGCGGACTCGACGGTTCCAGGTTTAGGGGGGATGTCGGCGAGATGAGGCTTGGGAGGCAGGTCTTTGAGCTGGGGTTTGGGCGGGAGGTCTCCCAGCTGAGGTTTAGGAGGGAGGTCGGAGAGCTGCGGTTTCGGGGGAAGTTCTCCAGGTTTAGGAGGAAGATCAGACGGCTGCGGTTTGGGGGGCAGGTCTCCCAGGTGAGGCCGGTCCGCCAGAGGAGCCTTCTGCGGGGTTTCGATCGCCGGCGGGGACTTCTGGAAGACCTCTGGAGGAAGGCTGGGCTTATCCATAGACGGGTGGTGTATGGTATCGATCTTCCGCAATGCCACTGGAGAGAGACGCAGACAGTTTAGTACTTCATTCAACAGCTCGCATCAAAATGAAAACTGGATAAAGACGGTACCTTTCTGAGGTAGTTTGGGAAGAACCCTTGGACCAAGTGTAGACTTTGTGTTGCTTGAAGTAGTGCTGGGAAAAGAAAAAACAAGAGTGTGCCTCATCAGCTAGAATACATTTCATCATAGCCAGTGATGCAATACATTTCAGGCCTATAATTTCACTGTGATTTTCAGTTTTATTTTGGTACCTTTGCGGCTGAGGAATCCCTTCAAACTTGTTAGAAATAGGAGACATCTTGCTGACAGGAGGAGGGGTGGAGTCGCTTCCTACAACATCGACATTGACGACGACACAGATTACTCAACACCGTAACAGAGCGCTAACCCAGAAGATTAATTGAATATAAATGTGGAAATAAATTAACATGCTGTGATGATTAAAATAAATAATGAGGGAGGCGTCATCTGGCTGAGCTTTCCATGAGCCCGTGTTATTTGGAGGTTGTGCAATAAAGTGTCATCGTTTAATTTAAAGTGGTTGGGTGTTTACTGTACGGGTGACACAGAATGCACAAAACACCACAGAGGACAAATGATAAAAGTGGAATAACAGTAAAAAATACCCCCATTATACACATAAAGGACACAAGATTGCAGGTAAGATGACTGAGGTGTGTTTGTCTTCTTTTGTCTCCAAAGTGGTGGCTACAAGATCACTTTTATTTTCACTGTACATCAACCAGAGTTAAACTAGTTGATGCTTTAAAGAGTCAAACTTATGGATATCTCTTTGTGCAGTTTGAAAGTATGATTATTGGGTAAATAGTTGAGGTGGTGTGAATTCTCAGAAGTCGTAAACAGGGGAATCTTTCCCATTTAAACCATCCATCACATATGAATTGGACGTAGCATCAAGCCGAGGGTTTAATACCTTGAGCATGAAAAAAAGAAAAAATATCTTTAAAGGCACATAAAAATCCTGGAAAATGTAGCTGTAATTTTTATGAAATAGTCATTGGCATTAATCCACTATGGCTTTGTGTTTTAGAAACATGTTAATAAAGAAATAGCATGTGGAGTGGAAGTCTGTTTGAAGTAGTAGTAGTGAAAATATGTTTTGAAGATATATAACTGATCAGGTGTAGTTTAGTTAAATCAGCCATCAGTCTTTGGAGAAGGTTAATTATGTTTCTACATCTGAGAGGATAATATTTATATAATAATAATATATTTATATAATAATTATAATAATAATAATAATAATAATAATAATAAATATATATTTTGATAATCAATTAATTGTTGAAGTAATTTATGAATAAAAAATCCCCAAAAAATGTGTAGTTCCAGTTTTTGTGTGAGGATTTGCTGCTTTTATTTTATTTTATGTGATAGTAAACTGAATTATTTGCTAAATTGTCACCTTGGACTTTAGAATAAATGTGAAAAATAAAAATTTTCTTTAAAACCGAATATTAATCGAATTGATTAAAAAAAAACAGATTAGTCCATAATTAAAATAACTGTTGGTTGGAGCCCTACACGTGTCCATGTAATGAGTCAGACTATCATTCAACATACCTTTAAACTGCACAAAGAGACATAAAAAAAGCTTCCACTAGTCTGTACGACTCTAAATTAAAAACCCTCAAACTCTTAAGAAATCTCTAAACATTTAATTCATTCTTAGTCTTGGGAACATTTGATAAAATAGTTTTAACTCAAGGTCCTCTTACAAGCTGCACATGTTTATAACTTTTATAATAACCCTGCAATTTTGGCCGATGATACTATCCAAGCTTTAGACTGGAGCCTGAGTGAAACCAGCCCTTTACTGTTTAGACGTGTGCTTTGCGTCTCACCCCCAGTCAAGCCCCCTTTACTGTGTGGACTGTGAGAGAGCGGGCTGGGTGGGTCAGACAGGGTGCGTTTGTGTCCAGGAGGTGGGGGCGGAGGTCTCTTCTTGGACAGGGTGGAGCTGCCTCCTGGTGTGAGTGTAGAGGGAGGGCCAGATGGGGGAGGAGCTGGAGGAGCGATACATAAAACACATGAGGTGATGAAGTCACTCGGTTAACCCCCAAAACCCAGAGAACGTAGAGGAGAGGATGATGAAGCACGGAGAGGAGAGGAGGAGGAGCAGGTAAAACAACATCAAATATAGAACAGAAACGCCTGGACGGGAGTGCAAAATCATGAAAAGGGGACACTATGATCCGGGGTGTGGGCATATTTGGTGTTTATTTGTTTACGAATACGCCTGTTTGTGTCTAATGGGACTCACTGGTCACTATTATAGAGAAAAGTAGGGTGAAAGCAGCTAATCGAGAGCTCAGCCAGAGAGGAATCAGCTGTGGTTAAGAGTTTACAGCTCAAGGATGGTGGGACGTGATTCCAGCAAGATAAAAAAAAAATCATGTAGGCAAGAAATAATTAAGTGGAGACTGAGCTTGCCTACATGGTCCCATTGTTCACTTAAATAAACACCACCACCCTGTGAATGTGAGCTGTAAAAGGAGGAAACAACTGAGGGATAAGTATATATGGTGGGGGGGGAGAACATAAAACCAGGATATTCACTGATGTATGGTCGAGTGCCAGCCAGAGTGGCGTAGTGCGAATGAGAGCCAAGGAATGCCAAGTGTGGAGCTGAAAGAATAGAGAAACAAAACAAGAGAAAGAAAAGAGAGCGAGATGAGGAGTGTGGGAGAGAATCTACAGTATGTCAGTCTTTAAAAAAGAGCTGCTCCCACACACTGTAAAATAACAAGATGAAATCTTATCAGTGGCAAGCAAAGGAACAAAAAAGAGGAGAAATGGCGCAAAGCTGGCCCCGGGGGCGAGCTCTCCGGCACCCACTGAGAGAGAGAGAGAGAGAGAGAGAGAGAGAGAGAGAGAGCTGCATCTGAAGAGTTAGCATGTTATTCTATATGTATGTACGTCATTTAGCCTCTTACTCAGGCTTCTCATCTTATTTTTGCAGAAATCAAACTTAAAAACTCCACTTGTTTCCAGTGCTATTTCAAATCATTTAAGGTTTGAACACTATTAGTAAAGTGGAATCCGCTTATAGTGATCACGGTTACAGTGATCAACTGCTTATAGCGATCAAAAAGCGTGGGACAGAATAATTTCTATGCAACTGCGGTTAAAAAAATTGTCTTAGAGTAGGGCTGGGCGATACGGAGTATATCAAATATCACAATATTTTTTACCAAATACCTCGATATTGTAGGGTTGACACTTGGTGCTTTTACAAAATATTTACACAATGAGATTTTTTAATAAATAATAATTAGCATTGTGGATATAATGACTAAGTGGGTAAAGGCAAATAATAGAACAGCTAGAACAGTCTGGTAAGTTTGGAAAATTACATAATTTTACTGTAATGCAGCCTTTAAAACCAGGAAAAGACAACACTTGTGCCATATTACAACATTAAGATCTCCGATATATTGATATATTGCCCAGCCCCAGCTTATAGTAATCAAGTAGTCCGCTTTAAGTCTTCATTTTGTGTCTTTTCATACATGACAATATATGGAAACACATTTTAAAACTACAGTAATTCTATTTTTTTTTTTTACTTTACTCCCATAATGCTTCGAAACATGAAACTTGGTGTTCCTCAGGCTACCTTGTGTAATCTACTCAAACAACGAGAAACAGTCATGGCTGCTACGATGGAGACAGAAAACGAATGCGCACCGGGCTTGTGATTGAAGCTGCGTTTGAAACAGCTGTACTGTATTTTGAAACAGTCAATAAAATTAATTATAATATAATAGCAAATCTGTCTGTTTCATTACTTTATATTAATTTAATAAATATAAAAATGTCAATTAGATGGTAATCGGCATGAGAAATAAATTTGGTTCTAATAGTCATCCTCTTATAGTGATCAATTTGACCCGGACAAACGTGATCGCGTAAAGAGGTTTCCACTGTAGACCCTTTTCAAGTTCCAGGAACAAAAGTGCTCCAGGAACTAGAGGTGATGGTTTCTTTATTTTCATGTCAACGTGGATTGTCAAATGATGAGAGCACTGAGACATGCACTTTAAGCCTCAGTCTTTTACTGTTTTATCAAGTATGTATCTATCGTGTGCATATTTAAGACCATTTCACAGGGTTCTCATTTTAAAGCGAGTCAGCTAAAAACACTGAACAGCTGCAGACGTGTTAATTAGTTAGCTACAAGCTGATCAAATCTGCCAGCGACAGTTAACATTTCAGCCAAACAATTAACGGTTGCCAGCTAGAAACGAGAGCCAACTTTTGTTCTTGTCTGTGTGAGAGCAAAGACCGATTGTTAAAAAAAAACACCATAGCAAATGGTCAACTGAAACAAGTGGAAACAGGTGAAATTTCACACCTCTTGTTTTAAGAAAAATAAGATTTAAATGCTCAACAATGGATTTAAATGACTTGTTGGGATGGATGTTTTTTGCAGTGTAAGCAATGTCTTCAACCTAAAGCTGTGACGGTTGGTGTTTGAAACCCCTCCACAGAGGGAGGAGTGTTATCTTTAATTCTAATACTGCAGAGACAGCACGCCCACAGTGTACCGGGTGTATAATGTGTCGGAGAAAATGATGAAGTGTGCATCCAGCTTGCCTTTCACAGGCCTGACTAACCATCGGCTCTCTGCCCTCTCCTGCGGCCATGTTTTCTTGAAGGTTTACTGTGTAAGCAATCTTAATGACACTTGCATCCCGCCCTCTGATTTGTGTGTTGACAAATTGCATTCCACTGCAGGGAGTGTGTATAAATGTGTTTATAAGAGTGTGTGTGTGTGTGTGTGTGTGTGTGTGGACTGACTGAAAGAAGAGACTTTCCAGAAAAGTGATTACGAAGCATTCCTCTGCTCCTAATCCTGTCCTGGATATAATCAAACATTAACAGACATTATAAAGTTTCAAACACTATCTTCCCTCTACAGTAATCAGACACAGCAAAGCATACAGACGACCTTTAAACCATTTGCATTACAGGCTGACATTTGCAAGAAGAGATATTAGAAAGATGCTCTCCTGAATTTACTGACTGTCACGGTTATAAGCTGACTGATAAAACCGCGGATGTTGTCTGAATATGGTTCAGAAGCTCTTGGAGCAGGCAGGTCTGACCTTTGCCCTGGTTCCTCGGTGGCAGCGGCGGCCCGTCGGCCACGGGGGAGGAGGTGAGGTCAGTGGAGGCGCTGTACATCTGGTTGGTGAAGGCGCTGTAGGACAGACGCTGCTGCTTGTCCCTCTGGCTGATGAAGCCCGGCAGGGAGAGCTTGTCGTGGGGGGAGAGGCTGGAGGAGTGGCAGAAGCTCTGAGGCCTCGGAGAGCGGTCCTTCTTGATGGGACTGGGCTGCAGAGGGACACGAGACAGATGAGACAGAGCCGACATCAGTCTAGGAACAGGTTGCTTTCTGACATCATAACCTGACATGAAGATGCTTCAAAGGAATAGTTTGACTTTGTCAAGTTAAATGAAGAAGATGAGATGCCATTTCCATAGAGTCTCTGCCGGGTTTTTGTATTGTGAGCTTTAGAGGTCCTGGTATGTAGATGTTGTTAGGACAGAGCTGCTAAGCTAAGCTAACCGGCTGCTGGCTGCAGCTTCATATTTGAGCAGTATTAATCTTCTCATCTAACCCTCTGCAAGAAAAATGTTCATAAAAAGTCAAACTATTCCTTTAAACTGTTGAAAATCCATCTGCTCAACGTTGACAATGTGAAAGGAAAATCCACCTTTGAAAGCTCTCTCAATGTGTGTGATGTGCGGTGTTTATTCTTCATTGTTTCCATGAAAACAAACAAACAAAAAAGGCTCTTACAGTAAAACCGAGTCATGAGAAATACGAAAAAGAAAGAAAATTACAGTCAGGAGTTGCCAAATTCTACAGTTGACCCTACAAACTAGTAATAATAGCAACCTATCAACAAGGGGAGGATGATGATGTTATTTTTTATTCAATATATCACAAAAAGATGAAATGAGGATTTAAAATGTAGGTACATTTATAGCAGCTGTTTTTAAAGTGTTAGAGAGTCGAACCACTGAGCTTCAGATTGACTCATATTTCATTATTAGATTCAGCAGCGCGGTGCGGCGGCGTGATGAAAACCTGATTGAATTCAAGCTCAAGCAACTGAATGTGACGCTCTGTTTCGAACCTTATCGTCGAGGTCGTCATCGCTCTCGTCCATCTCCTCCAGTCGGAGGCTCCACTCGTACTCCACATGGATGTGAGGGTTGAACTTCCCCTCTGCAGCCTGCACGAGCTTAAACACACAAACACACACGTTCATCACATGAAAATAGATACTATCCCTTCCAAGTTGCATCAAAATTGGCTGAGAAATATTATCTAGAAACCAAAAACACTCTATAAACATGACAGAATAAACAATAAAGCGGGAAATGTAATAGGTTACAGTAACACCATAAGTCAGGGTCAGAGTTTATTAATTATTACAGATTTTACACTGCATTTAAAATCCTTTTTTTTGTCTGCACGGTCATATTAGCGTTAATAATGAACGTACATCAACAATTATTTCCACTCTGCTGTCACTGTTGCTCGAGGCTGCAGACAGACCTTTGACTGCCATCTAGTGTTCTGAATAATCTGCTTAATAACACGTTTAATCTAATCTCCACAACCTTTTGTTTCATTTCTCTGTATTTTTGCGGTGTTTTTTTAGAGCTTTAAAATCCACTACGATGTCCAAAAAACACCAGCTGGATGGTCTTGTACTTACTGCCTCCTCACACTGAATGTTCCTCAGTCGCCTGGCAACATCCAGCGCAGTCTCTCCGTTCTGATTGGCTGAAGGGGAGAGGAAGGATGATCAACAGTTAAAGAGTCTGGATATACGTGCATACAGACGACATTAACGGGAGGATGTGACTCACTGATATCGGTGGCCGGCTTGCCCCTCAGGAGTAACTTCAGGCATTCGGGCTTGTCATACATGCTGCAGTAATGCAGGGCGGTGTTCCCCCACTCCGTCTGCTTATCCACGTTACCGCTGGGAGAAAACACACATACACATAGTCAGGACACAGGTCACACGCCTGAGGGTGTTTTCCACAGTCCTGTAGCTTCTGGTTAATGTGTTATTACCCAGGATTTTGTGATTTAGCATGAGAGAAAAAGAAAAAATGCTGTCTTTTCCCTTAAAAGTCTGAGGTGAGCAATTAAAAATCAGCCATAAGAATACCAAATAACACAAGACAGACATGCATTTGTATTAGCCGAGCAAAACCAACTTCAGCTACACTGTTACAGCAGGTAAATAATCCCTTTTAGGTCTCTTGTTTCAAGAGATGTATCTTAAATAATGAGGGCCGAGCATGACACCGTACGAGCACAGCTATTAATTAATGAGAGGGTTCCTCTTCTTGTGTGTGCGGTTGGAGCAGTGGTGGGTAAACAATTGAAAAGAGAGGAATAAATTAAGGCAGGGAACAAGTGCTTGACCCATTTCTGTTTGCCTTGTGGGAATGTGAGCTGAGCTGTGCAGCGGCGCTAAGCTTCCCCCTGCACTTCCACTGCGTTTATTATTACAGACTGAAAGCACAGAAGAAGAAAGACTCACTGCAGACAGACAGATCATATTTGATGCTGTGCGTTTGCACAAAACTGTTGTTTACCACATCATTTATCTCTAAAACTGCTGACATTTTGAACAGCTTTTTAATTTGCAAGAAAAGCTGAAACCGATGCACACACTTGTGAAATTCTATTCTGTGTTTTTTTGGTGAAAATGACTTTTAAAAAAATGTACCTGTTCTGCACAAGGAAGTCCACTAAGTGCAGTGAGGTCTGGTCAGCAGTCCGTACAGAGTAGTGCAGTGCTGTCTCTCCGGATTCCTGCAGGGGGCCATCAAACACAGCAAAGACACGGTGAGACAATCTTGGGCAGCATCCATTCTGTATTCTCTCTGTGTCTCTTTCAGCATTTAAACAAGCTGCAGTAAACAAAATGGCTCCTAAAAATAATATTTCAGCAAGCATGAAGCTGTAGATTTGCACATTTTTTGCGAGTATCTTGCAGTAATTTCATCCTTCTCTGTGAATTAAAACGATAATCTAGATGTCGTTTCTTTAGATGCAGCATCAAAGATGGAGGTTTAATATATGGGAGTGAGGAATATATATGTGGTGGCATCTATAGGGAAGAATGAGGGCTGTATATAGTCACGCATCCCTGTCTGTGTCTGTGTTCTGCGGGGGGAGTGGGATGTCGCTGTGCTGTCAGCAGCCATTCAGACGCACTGACAACAGCAGATCAGATATCGGTGAGTCAGACAGCAGCAGCAGCAGCTCTCTCTGTCAACAAACGATATCCTCTTTTATTCCGCCGCTGCATTGCATCGCTTAATTTTTCATCAGAGAACTACCATGTCTGTGTTATAAAACCTTGACCCATTTATGTCAGATTAAGTCTGATCACCCGTGTTGTTTACGGTGCAGCATCCCCACCATCCACCGCTTTGTTATTTAACTTTCATTTATGCCTGAACCGGCGGTGCAAAAGGCGAGGAAACAAAGAGGAGAATGAAAAACAAGAGGCATGAATTATGTCGCCACAGATGTCGTCATCTGAGCAAATATGAACTCAAAAAATGAGATGATGCCTTTTTTTAATGTGGTGGAGGTTGCTGGATATCACCACCTGCTGGTGAAGTTAGCCGGATGACTCCTAATTCTCCAACTGTTTCTACCTGCAAAGTAATGCACCAACTGGTAGAAATGTGTCAGCGTTGCTTACAGTAACATGTGCAGAGCTCTGAGAGGAACATCTCTGGGGTGTGTAGTCTAATATGAGATCATGGTGTGTGTGTGTGTGTGATAAAAATATACTGCAGCCATGTATGTGAAGGTTATGGGAGGAGGTTTGAAATGCAGCCAAGATTCCAGGCAACATACTAACCTACAGTGTTACATGATATTCATCGCAGCCAAATGAGTAAGCAAATCATGTCAGAAATACGCAGTTATTAGTATTCTTTTTGTGCATTTTTCTGCTTTGTTGGATAGTGAAAGCTGTGAGAGAGACAGGAGAGGTAGGGGAGAGGGAGAAGGGATGACATGCAGGAAAGGGCCTAGGCCACTGCAGTAGAAATACGCAGTTTTTAAAGGGCAACTAATGAAAAATAAGCAGCACAACTACCCAAAATCCAAGCCGACTTGTTCAAACTGCTTGTTTTGTCAGACCAACAGTCCAAAACCTAAAGATATTCATCGATAACAAAGGCTACATTCACACCAAATCCAGCGGTGCGGCAAAACTGCAAGTCTTCCCATTCATTTTGAATCGGGGTAGTGCATTTGGGCTGCAGGGAGCACAGAAAAAAAACACGCAGTAGCCTGCAGCGGAAAAGTAGAAACAGAGTCGACTTTTGGAAACGCAATCCGACGTCACGCTACGGTGGCCAATTATGTAACCGCCAACCCAAAGCTTTACAACCCAGTCATGAGGGAACAAAAGACTCTTCCACATCGCCGCACAGCCCTTCGGAGAGTTGCTGCATCGTCTGATCTAGTTTGAATGCAGGCTAAGATAATCAGAGAATATCCATATTTGAGAAGCTGAAAGCAGTGATGTTTGTCTGCATTTTTGCTGACTGGTTACGATGACGCACAGACCTCACTCTCAACGGTTTTCATTGTTTAGCTGCCCGGCTACAACTTTACTGGTTTGGTTCACGGTCACCACTCTCATAGCGTCGTTTTCAGCCCCAGCAGGCAGCTGTTTACAGCAAAAAAACTCTAAAAACACATCGTACACTACCTGCGTGGCGCCAAACAGCAGAAAGACACAGTTAGAGACTAGCTGGTGAACATAGTGGAGCATTTAGCAGCTAAAGAGCCTGATATTTGCCTCAGGAGTTGGTAGAGACCAAAACAGAGCTATTAAAGAGTGAATATTGGACTTGCATTCGTGACCAAGAACACGACTCCAAATAAATGCTACTGTTGCTCTGTACCTGCTGGTTGCGTAAATAAACAACTGTTTGCTAACAAGTTCGCCATATCAACTTAAAAGAGGATGATATGTCAGTGTTGTGTTCACAACTTGTTTCCGCTGCCCCCAAGTGGCCAGAAACAGTTATTGCAAGTAACTTTTGGAGTGAAAGCATTAATCTTGATAACGATAAAAAAACAAATAAGTGAGTATGTATGTTTTTTGATATGGGTGAGCCTGACCATTTAAGCTCTGTGCATAATATATAAACTTGTAGACTCACCGCTCCAACCTCGGGGAGCGGCTCCATGAGTTCAACCCCCTCTGCATAGACCTGGATGAGGGACAGCAGATCCCTGGACTGAACCGCCTCAAACAGCTCGATCATCTTAGCTGACGCGGACGTGCAAGTCTTCCTCGCATACTTGTGGTCCACATATTTAGCGTAGATGAACTCCTTCCTCACCGTCCTGTGGAGGAGGAGGAGGAGAAGAGGAATCCAGTCAGCGGTTTGGATATAAAAACAAATCTAGTTTGTTCTGGCAGCTTTTTGCGCAGAGAGAAACTTACATGTCACTGGATGGAGTGGGCTTTGGTGTAGGGGTGGTGAGGTTTCCCTCCATGATCTCATTGAAACTACTGTTCCCTACATTCTTGGCCAGCTGGGGGAGAAAGAAGAAAGAGTTAGTATTAGATCACAATATGTGCATGTTCTCAGAGACAGATTAGCACATTGGTTGTGGGAGTATGCATCCCTGCTGCGTTAGGGATCCAATTCTGCTCTTTCCAGTGTTTCCACTACTCTTTCATTATTTCTAATATTTCACTGGAGATGAAAATAGTAAAGGGCGTGGACTGCTGCCTCAAAAAAAATGCTATTTATTCACTTGGTAGACCATTTCTCTGACTCACCAAGAGTTCTGAGGTTCCTAGCTTGTCGAGCTCCATGGACTGGATGCGGGAGATGTGGACCCCCATCTCTCGGTGGATGCCAGAGCACTCAATGCAAGTCAGGATCCCCAGGTTGGTGGACAGCCACTTCGGATCTAGAAACACAGATATGAGAAAATGTGTGTTAATGCTTTCCATAATCTAAAGCATATGGTTGCTGTTGACAGCTGGTGAAGGTCCAGTAAATCTATTAGAAGTTGGATATAAGCCTCAGATTTTAAGCCTCAACTGAAGATCAAATAACAGATTTTGATTTAAGTTGCGCCAGGTAACACTGGAAGCTCCAAATCGCAGCAAGAAGTGCCAGAAATCGTGCAAATAAATGTCGGTAAAGTTCAACTCAAGTCCAGTCTGGGGATATCAGACACATATCATCCCTATCTCTGCTGTCAACTATCAACTAAATGCTTTAAATTGTATCTAAGAATAAACGAGCAAGACGTTTTCAGCAATAAAATCAGTCCCGTCCTTCACTGAAAATACGTTTTGTGTGCCTGCACTGTATTCTGGTGCTTAAAGTCTGCTGTCAGGAGAGAAATTGGTTTCTCAGCGTCCCTACATTTGATTTATTCCTGTATGATTGTAAAACTTGGGGAGAAATATGTCGAGCCTTGACAGAAGCTATTACTTGTCCTTGAAAACCTCTGACGCCGATGTTTAAAAATAGTTTTCTATACATTTTCTGCTATAAAACACCTTGATAGCTGTCCTGTGACTTCTCAACGAGATGCTGCAATGAGATGCAATGTTTATCACCACTACTGCACCTGTTTTTACCTATTTTTGTTACAAATCTCACACCTTTACCGATCTATTTCTGCTGCAGCTCCATTTTGCAATCTTATGCCATTGGAAAAATGACTGAAAATGACTGAAAAATGAATGATTTCACCTGATTAAAAACACAATTTTAGCTGATGAGACAGGTGTATTTTTACACATGAACCTTGCTTTTAAATTAAGGGAACGTTGACTACATCCACCTTTTTTTATTTTGTTGAATACTTGATTCTGATTGATCAGTTATCCCAGTGTCTGTTATTTCTTTATAACAGGCCGCTGCTATGGGCGCAGTTCTGATGTCGGACTCTGAAGGACCATTATTGTGTCAGATTATTGATTTCTGAAGTAAGTAGACGTGTCATAAGCGGGATAATGTACAGCAAGCGGGTCATTGTTGTGAAATAAACCCCTTTGCGTCGGAGTCTGGTGCCGCATCGCCCTGTAGGGGTTTATTTCCGAGCTGCTTCAAAGCTTCAGGACAATGCCGCTCCTGCACTACTGTACACACACACACACACACACACACACCTCTACAGATAACAAACAGCGATATCCGTCTGAGAATAACTAAGAATAAGTAACGTTGAATATGAATAATTAATAATGTTGAGGGATTATTCCTTATTTCATGGGCTATTTGGGGATTTATAATTTATTATGACATACCAAAAAAAACAAAAAAGAAGCATTCGAATAGTGATTTGGAGGTCAATTACCATGGCAACGGTCAGCCCTAAACGGCTTACTGTATATTATCCCTCACTTATACAACAACAGACATTTCAGACCACTAGAGCCGTGGTTTTCAACCCTTTTTCGTGTCAAAGACCCCTAAATTGGTACACATTATGTCACGAGATGAGCAAGATTTTGTTTCAGGGACCTCCATGTGAAAAGATTTTGGTTGTTAGATATGATTAAGATCAGAGATAACTGTGGAGGAAGTGAAACCTATGATCAGAATAGTCACTTTTATGACTCATATTGGGCTCACCTCTATAGTGAATTAAATAGTGAAAATAAACTATTCACCATTTTTCTCGGGACCCCCTGGGACTCCCTCAAGGACCCCTGGGGATCCCCGGACCCCTGGTTGAGAACCACTGCACCACAGTCGCATCACACTGCAGGAGGCAGATAGAGCCCATTGCGTAACCAAGCAAACTGCATGAGCGAGCTGTGATGTAGCACCCTCTAAACCGCCGTCATTGATCTTGCGTCACCGCCTGATGTTCTGATGCACTCTGGGAGATTTAAGCGAGCTTTAAAGAACGTAGCGCTCAGCTGTGTTGGTTGCTGATGCTGTGATGTCGTTCTGCCTGGATCTGACAAGTAAAACACCAGGCAGCCAGACGCCGCTGGAAACGTCGGAGGCAGCACGAAAACCAATGAGTCATCCACAGAAACACGGGCGGAAGGGAAGGCACGCACACACATCTTCACAACATAATGAACAGATGCTGGCAATAGGTCACAGAGTGCACGCTCGACAAGATGAGCTGATGCACGGTGACCTCTATAGCTGCTTAATGCTAAAGCTGCGTCGTATGGAGGGAGGTCCTGGGAGAATATCAAATGTGATGGAGTTGTCCTCGTTCTACTCAGACCAGAGGGAACCTTTGAAAGTCATTACAACGACCTTTCAACCGCGGAGTTAACTTTATGAGTTGAGGAAAGGAAACCCTGTCAGAGCATTTGATAAAGGAAACAGGAATCAAACAGGAAACGGAGCTTAAACCCACATCTGGAACATGTGTTTATACACTGAAACCATGTTCACGAAGGGACGACGCAACAAGAGTATAAAGACATGACGAATTACCTCTGCAGCGGTCGGCGGAGCGTGCGTGACTTATGTAACAAAGTGATGTAATGATGTTGTTTCTCAAAGCGTAGAAATGTTTGTTTTTTTTACCCTCAGAGTATAAAATCCTCCCGTCGGACGCTCGTTGTGTGTGTTTGTGTTGACAGAGGAGAGTGTGTACGTATATGTGTGTGTGTTAAGCGTCAGAGTGCCTGAATGTGTACGCCACTCCTGAGTGCTGAGTCTTTGCTTCCCAGTGTGGGGGAGGATCAGGATGGGGTTGTGTCCTGAATGCTAACAACGCTCCTGCACACACACACACACACACACACACTTGTTTGTTGAAGGCTGCAGGGGGGATTTGCAGCTCGTTCAGTTACCATCTAACTGAAGGACACTGAGTTCAGGGCAGCTGTGACATTGCAAAGAAATCCAGATTGGTGCGTGGCTTTAAATAAAACATTTGCCCACAGTGAAATCATAAAATGCTGAAGTGAAGGTGTTTCAACAAGGTGAGGGTTGACTAAGCACAAAACAGGAAGAGGATGTGTATACGTAGCCTCTCTGGACACACAAACAGCAGCAGTACACACCTGCAGCTCCGCAGTCGCAGCACAGCTCGTTGCCCGGCATGCGCAGCACGTCCTCTATGATGGCTTTAGTGAGATCCTCTAAACCGTCCTCGCCTCCGCTGCTCTGCTCGCCACGAAACGCCATGTTCAAGGCCTCCTCCTTACTGTTGGTCAGCACCGAGATCCAGCTGCAAAAGGAAACACATCATTATTGGTGTTAGAAATAATAAGACGTTTTTATTTATTTTTAAAGCACAGTTGCAGAGTTATTTAACCAAGAGATAAAAACACCACCAGATATAAAGTAAGTAAGCTAAAAAGAAAAATCTATAGCTGCAACTGCCCTAATCTGATGATTATTTTCTCTAAATATTGAACTATAAAATGCCCATCACAATGTTTTAATCTCTAGGTGATATCTTCAAATTCCTTGTTTTGTCCAATAGTCAAAAACCCTAAGATATTCAGTTTACAATGATATTAAATGGAGAAAATCCTCACAATTGAGAGGCTGAGCCTCTGGAAATATTTGCCATTTTCTCTTGAAAAATGCCCTAAACAAAGAATCAGTTATTTCTGGCAATCAACTAATCATTTCTGCTCTAGAAAACATTATAAATAAATCACTAAATATGTAGATTACAGTAATGAAAGAGCAAGATGTTGATTTCCATAAACCCTATTATCACTTTATATCTACCGTCTGTATAACTGGTCCAAAGAGAGATGTATTACTCATTACACACTAGGGCTGTCAAAGTTAACGCAAATTCTTTTTAATGCCACTAATTACTTTAACGCAACTTGCAATTTTTAATTAACCTCTTAAAAATCCGACAAGCCCGGACACAATTCCTTCAGAGGCTGTAGCAGGATCAGCTAGAGTGAAGATACTAGTATCACATGAAACTATAAAACCTAATGAATCCACTGGTACCAACCATGTCATACTAGCTTGTCACTAAGGAGGTTAAATAACGCTCCAAACTTACGCTGAATTTTGGTGAGGAAAAACTGTCATGGCCATTTTCAAAGGGGTCCTTTGACCTCTGACCTCAAGATATGTGAATGAAAATGGGTTCTCTGGGTACCCACGAGTCTCCCCTTTACAGACATGCCCACTTTATGATAATCACATGCAGTTTGGGGCAAGTCATAGTCAAGTCAGCACACTGACACACTGACAGCTGTTGTTGCCTGTTGGGCTGCAGTTTGTCATGTTATGATTTGAGCATATATTTTTTATGCTAAATGCAGTACCTGTGAGGGTTTCTGGACAATATTTGTCATTGTTTTGTGTTCTTAATTGATTTCCAATAATAAATATATACATACATTTGCATAAAGCAGCACATTTGTCTACTCCCATGTTGATAAGAGTATTAAATACTTGACAAATCTCCCTTTAAGGTACATTTTGAACAGATACAAAAATGTGTGATTGATTGCGATTAACTACGGACAATCATGTGATTAATTATGAATAACCTTCACATAAAAGACGTATGGAGAACTTCTTTCTACAACTACTGAGATAATAACAATAAAATTAGTTCAACTCTTCTTATTTCTATTTTTTGAAGATGGCTCTTTATTAAATTCAAAAACGTCCTTGTTTTGGATTAATTTCCTCAACGGTGTTTTTGTGTTAGCAGATTTATTTACTTGGAAAAGGTCAACGTGGTCATTAAGAATCAGGCAGATAGGAAACGATGTAGACGCCTTTCAAACATGGCCTCCTGCAGCTCTCTACAACACACAATCTGTTCCTGCAGTCTACCCACTGAACTCACACACACACACTCACACACACACATTGGGCTTTATGAGCCTGCTGACGTCAGCACTTCCTGTCATTGCCACTCGACCCTGTCTGCAGAGGCAGAGGCCAGACAGGGAGTGGGCACATAAAGGATGTGTTAGATCGTCTGTTTATGTGAATGTGTGAAGATATTTTGATCCACAGATGCGTAGGTGTACAGATGCTGAGCCAAAGCGTTTGTGTGTGTGTTTACTTATATTATGCATGATACGCTCCCAGCCTAATTGAAGGGGAGCGTGATTGCACAAAACAGGAACCCTATGGAATACTAAATATTTCATGGAAAATCCCATGAAGATGCCGATGCTGCTGTAGCAGTTGGAAGTGCGTGACCGAAGCTGCAGTGAGGAGCAGCAAACTTGATCCCAAAGGACGACAAGTACACGGAGACGCAGAGTGTTCAACCACAGAGAGGCAGCAGAGTGAGAACACGCAGACCCAGAACAGAAAAGTGCCACAAATCAAAGAGTTTGTAGTCTAGACAGCTCAAGAACATTCAGTATGACGCATTTAGTTTTTTCTTTATATGATTCAGTGTTTTTCAGAGCGTTTAAATACCTTTAGATTCAACAGAGATCTTTTTTTATGTCCATAATTTTGACTCTTGTGAAATGTGAATCAGTCAGATTTCTTTTATTTGTTTTCAGTCACAGTAGATGCAGGGAACCATTAAGGAATAATTTATTAAGGATAATCCTACATCACAAAAGATGCATGTCCTTTCTGTGATGCAACAAAAATATTTGTTTTTGTGATTCCAGTATATTTTAGTGCTATTTTAAGAGTTTATATTTTGTTGATTATCGTGATAATATCGTGAATCGCAATTCTTTTGGCCAGGATAATCATGACATGACATTTTTATATCGTCCCCATGCATACTTATGGGACAACAAGCCAGGTGTGGTAATCATCAGAACTTATTACACGGCTGTGTTGAATACTCGATTCTGATTGGTCAATCACAGCGTTCTAAGGTCTGTTATTTCTTTATAGCAGATCGTTGCCATGTATAACAGACCGTTGCTATGGTCGCAGTTCTGATGTCGAACTCTAGAGGACCATTTTTGTGTCAAATTACTGATTTAAGCTGGATAATGTACAGCAAGATTAACTTTTCATTTGCAGAGATATCATAACAATGTTTACTTGCTGTAAAACCAAATCAAATGTGTGCGCCTGTGTGGTAAGAGTCAAAAGGTTAGCTGAACATTTAGCACAACTACAGAACATGAAACTTAACGTTGCTGTGTAATAACTTAATAAAGCATTTGTTGAATTACTACAACTCTAGTAATATGTGTCTGTGCATGTGTGTGTGTGCGTCTGCCTACTGACGTGCACGTGTGTATGACGGCATGGGAAACAACAGTATGAGGTTACAGCGACCTGAGTTACTGGAGACCACAAATCTCACTGCCACCCACTCTCAACAGTCTCTCTGCAACTTCCTGTCTTCAAGTATGAGAGCAGCCGCTAACCAACCCCTCCATTAATAAAAACCATTAGGTGACAGTTTGTGATCACACACACAAACTCATTTAGTTAAAGGTGGTCGGATATGAAAAGCTAATAATGGGACAGCTAAACTCAGTAAGAAGTCATGATAAATGCTCTTTTTAGTGTATTTATACTCACATGACAAACTCCTGTTCATCTTCAGCTTGGAAATGATATGTCCGGTTATCTGTTGAATACAGAAATGATGACGTTAAACAGGCAAATTTCTTATCTTGCATTTTATAATACTAGAAGCAAACGACAGCGTGCAGTAAATTATTCAAATGTATCACTTGTCTGTGTGGCACCTGTTGGAAAAGCAGTCTAAAAATAGTCTGTTATACTTCCACAGATTCGTTTTCCTTGATGTTTATAAAAAGGCAAGAATTCCCCAACTGTCTCAAACTAACGTGTAGATGATAACTAAGCTATTTGGAGACATAGTGAGACTTACGAGAAATGAGATCGAAGCACTTCCTGTCCTCAGAACTCGGCTTGACCTGGCAGGTGAGCAGGTTGAGTTTGACCGGCTGCCTGTTGGACTGTGGAGCACAAACACATTGAGGGTCACACAGATCAGAAAACATGAAATATACAATCACAACAAATCACTATATAACACACAGGAGTCTATATACATTAGTTATGGAGTTACTTTTGTGTCTTTATTATGCAACCAAACAGAATAGGTTTGAGATCAAAACTTTCCACACTGCAATCAAAAAATGTTTGATTGCAAGTAGAATCAATTTGTCAATAAAAATGGATTATTGCAAATTAAAAACTTTGCTTGATGTCAAGTAACAAACATTTTGGATTTACAAACAAAATGTTAGGATTTGCAAACGAAACTTTTGGATTTACAAAGAAAACTTTTGGATTTACATTAATACATTTTTAAGTGTGGAGAGTTCTGCTCTCAAACTTATTGTTTGATTTCATAATAAAGACCCTAATGTAGTCTAAATACCAAAATATTCAATTAACAATCATATAAAAAAGAACAACGCAAAAAAGCCTCATATTTAGGAAGTTGGAGCAAAGAACATTTTTGCTTTATATTGTATTTAAATGATGAATCATTAACAGAATTATTGTATATATAGATTTTTCTGTCAACTTATGAATCCATTATTCAACACTTCTGTTGTGATCCAAATACACACCTCAGGAATTTGAATATTCATGTAATTAAAGACCCCGTATTAAGAAACTGGACCGTGCTGGCAGGGCTGTGTACTGTAATAATGGGCCCAGTTGGCACATGCATGGTGAGCATTGTCTCCTGCCAGTGTCCAGGCAGAGGAGGGGCCAGGTTGGGCACGTGCTAATGAAATGCTAACAAGCTGTGATGAGCCGCGGTGCTCGCCTGGCCTGCTGGCAACCCGCCATGTCAACTAGAGTCACCTAGAGTTCAGCTGCCACAGAGGCTGAAGAGAAAAAGGAGAACTTGGAGTGTCAGTAAGCCGCCTCCAGAGAGAGAGAAATGATTATAAGCTCTCATATAACTACCAAGAGTCAGACAGATAGGTTAAAGATTTAGTCCCCCCCTTCGCTCAGCTGAACAAAAGGAAATCTTTCATATCAAATCTGAATCAACCACTTCCCCTGAGCTACTCCTAGCAGACACAAAGGATGTTTGAGGCAGCGGCTGAGTGAAGGTTCAGATCATGTTCACACCATAACACCTCAACAACAGCAAATGGGACGATTAAAATGCAGAGGCTCACGGATGCATCAGTCGTTATCCTCCCTGCCATGGTACATCCAGCTGTGTCCGTTGGGAAGAAAGCTTCCTGAGTGTCACCAGGCTTACATCTCAAACAACATCCCAGCTCACTGACGTTCCTCAACTCAACTCAAAGTTACTGAAATTCATCAAATATGTAGCACTAGACAGTGAACTGGTATCACTCGCATGAAATGAAAGGACTGATTTAATAAACTGACTATAATTAGACAACAAGAGCTGTACCACTAGTGTGGCTAAATACTAAATCGTTTGTACCAAAAGATGGCCTTTAGACATTACATTTTACTGTAGATTATCATTTAAGTTTAAAGATATTTTTTGGAGTTTGACTAACAGGACAAATAATAAAAAAGAAAAGATCCTGCACTGTCTGAGGCCAGCAAACCAGAACACTTCATTTATCAAACTGGTAACAATTTGATCTGACAAGGATCTTCCTCGTGTCTACAAACCAAAGACTCTTCATAAAGGGAAAGTTCATGTGATTCATAGCCAGCAATGGATAGAGGATAATCCTAAGGGACATGGTAAACAGATCGTTTAGATAGATTTAAGTGTTATTTAACCACAAGATGATTTGAATCAGATCATCTTAGTTTCTAAGACTATCTATAGTTTGATATTTAGAGTACCAGGGCTGCCCCCCTTTTAGTCGATTAGCCGACTAACTGGTCGTTTTGGTCGTAGTCGACTTAGATTTATTTCGTCGATTAGTAGTTTTTTATGCTGAATGAGTTATTTCTAAGAAAGATATGACATCTCTGTTAAACACAAGACTTAAAGTGGTGCTTTTGTGTGATTCTTTGTGGAGAAACTCACAGATCTGTCAATTAAATCAACAAATCGATTAGTCGACAAAATCGTATGAGTGTTAGTCGACTAAGAATTTCTTTGGTCAAGGACAGCCCTATATAATAGTGCCTTTGCTGGTTATTGATGATGATGATATTACTTTATAGTCAGATCAAGTCTGAAATTGTTCTTACATCTCAGCAGCTCCATTTGCAACATCAACACAGACAAAAATAAATAAATGACCCTCCCTTTATGAGAAGGAGTTAACTTGTTGGTTCATCTTTCAGGAGCTTCTTGTAACAATATTTTGTTTAGATGCTATAATTTGATCCCTTTAAAGTACAGTGACAGTCAGGTTAACACAGCCAAAATGCACAGACTATATCCTGTCACCAATTGGATTTATCTGTGCCCGATGAGACACCTCACTGCTCCGCCACAATTATTTAAACTAATTCAGATCTGAATTCAGTTTTTAGATTCACACAGGAAAGAAACCATCACACATCAGCTGCCGCAGCTGCACCAGAGAGGAGGAGAGACGACCCCACAGACGTGCCAGCGTATACAGTACACGCTCACACTCGCTGCTCTGAGATGAGTCACCGAGGCGCAGCGGGCGGAGGGGGGAGGGGCGACTGGAAGAGGGAAGAGAGGGGGGGCGGGGGAGAGAAGGTTGCCATGACAACCCATCTATGTCAATTCCACTCTGCCAGCCTCCAGATTGAGAAAGCCCAACACAACCTCCCCGCATGATGTTCTCCCTTTGATCCGCACAGCCAGTGTGTGTGTGTGTGTGTGTGTGTTGTACTCACTGTGGCATGAGAGATGGTGAGCATGCCCCCCTTCACTGAGCACTGCCTCCTCTGCCACACCTTCCTCAGCCTGTGAAGAAGAGGAAGAGGAGGAGGAGGAGGAGGAGGAGGAGGAGGAGGAGGAGGAGGAGGAGGAGGAGGAGACATTAGGAAAGGACTTGTCTCTGAATTTTAATGCAACATGAATGTGTCTCTATGGCGTTTTTTTAAATAATTGCCGTGCTAGCAGCTCACCCATCACTCTTCTTCAGCAGGTAGCCTTTCTTCTCACTGCCAAACTCCTTGTTCCCCTGCAGCTGGTGCATGCTGTAGCCACCCTGCTTACTCTGCGAGTCCTGTGCGAATCCACACAAAATACAAACATTTAACACGCGGGGTGTACAGAGAAGCTGCTGAAGGACATGCAACGCAGACACAAACACACTGCAAACATCAAAGTATAGGGTCTCCTCTCAAAACCAAAGTGCAAACAGGAAAATGTAAATCTATAGGGCATGCTCTGAAGCCTCTTAAGGGCCAAACCACTCTACTGTCAAGCAGAACAGATAGCATGCTCAACATGCACCAGCACTTACTCTTCTAGACTTGATTCCAGACAAGCAGAAGGCAGAAGGGGGGAGATAGAGGGGAGAGGTGTGAAAGATCCAGATCAGGTGCAGGCGGTGGGTGTGAAAGTGTGCCTCCCGAAAACACACAATCTTGTGTGTTTAACTAAATGTTGTGCTTACGGGAGGGTGATTATTAACAAGAGGAGCTACAGGAAGTGTAAATTAAATGTGAAAGACTGTGTCATGCGCAACAGCGGACTGAGAGTGAATGTGTGAAAACACACGTAGAGCCACAGCGGACTGTTTTTGCTGTTTGAGAAAGTAAATCTGGGATTGTCAGTGTTTTTTAAATGTGTGTGATGTGGTGTTAAAGTCGGGGTGTGAGTGGCTCTCCACTGAGCAGCCAGTGAGGCACAACACTGGTCACCAGCAAAGCCTACCACACACTGGCTACCAGCATGGTACAGCACTGGGCACTCGCTCTGTGCTGCAGGAGACAAGCTCCAAAAATTGGTAGTGGCCAGAGTGCGAGGAGGTGCGAGTCATCAGTCTCTAACAACATGTCTGTGTAGCATCTGGATCAACGTGGCTGGTGCTGTGTTTAGCCTTACATGTCTGAGTTTGGGCTGCTTTGTTAAGAATTTCACCTGCTACAGGTTTAAATTTGGCCTTGGAGTCTCTCTGAATGTGAGCTGCCTACCTCCTTCTGGTCCAGCTGGAGGGAGGACTTGATCAGATCCCGCAGGGCAGTCAGCTGCTTCTTCTCCTCATCCTGAGTTTGTTTGATCTGACGAGAACAAATGCAAAGTTGAGGACAAGATGCAGATTACCAGATGTGTTTATGTTTATTGCAGAGGTGTGGACTTGAGTCACAAAGTTGATGACTTTATACTCGACTTGACAAAATAAAAAAAGACCTGCAACTCAACTTGGACTTTAACACCAGTGACTCATGACTTCACTTGGACTTGAGCCTTTTGACTTGAAAACACTTGATACCTTCCCCCAAGAACAAAGATTAAAGGGTTAGGGTTATTTAAAAAGTGCGTGCACGGAGACGTCAGTGTTGGAGATGATGGGTTTATTTACTTTTGAGAAATCCTTTATTGATTTGTTTGGGAAGAGGATTTACTCGTGGGGGGAAATACTTGAACTGAACAAACTGAATTTCTATCTTTTGTTGTTTATTGCTGTTTTTTTTGTTGAACTCTGGACTCTTTATTTTTGTGAATATTACTCCGACTTACATTTGATTATCTTACACTTAATTCCCCAAATCCACTTAGTTTGAACCGATCCTACAGCATCCAATCAAGTTGCAGGAGAAAACCATGAAGCACTAACGTTACGTTACTGAGCAGGCAGTTCCTCTGTTGTTAAAACGGCATAAATCTTTCTCTCTTTCTCCAACAGACTGATTCAACTTCTTCAATACAGGACATTTTTCCTGCCCAAAGCAACAACACTTCACCTCTATCTAACAGAGAACTCTCAGCTTTATAGTTTCTTTATCCATTGTAACTTGCACACTTTGCTGATGTATATAGTATGTTATTGTTATTCTATGTTTATATTTTCTACGGTAGTTGTAATAGTCTGGTATATTGGTAGTGTATTGTAATATATTCTTTATATTGCATATACTATAGATATTTATCTCTTGTGTTACTATGTTTATTTACTGTGTATTTACGCTTCTATCTATCTATCTATCTATTACATTTGGTGAAGAGTGCATTATGACTTGTTTAGGACTCAAAACTCAAAGTTTAGGACTTGGGACTTGTCAGTCTTGGTTTGGGACTTCAGTGCAAATACTTGAGACTTACTTGTGACTTGCAAAACAATGACTTAGTCCACCTCTGGTTTATTGCACTAATAAAATGCCTCATGTAAATATCAAGCCTGAAATCGACTTCTCCATTACTTTCTTTTTTTAGAAAATATACCTTTTCAACATCTCTCCCACTAATAGTGAGTTGTGTGACTTTCCCAGGAATTAACAAACAGTGAGAACGCACATCCCGAAAAACTTTTTAAGGCGCTGGATCCCAAAACAAAGAGCAGGAGTCAGACAGAAGATCCACACCTATTTACTGATAGCTCCTAAGTGTCAGGTTTTATGAGACTGTGAGGATCTTCTGTCTGACTTTCCCAGGCGTTACCGTCTTGGCTTTGTTTACTAGTTTCCAGGAGATTCTGAATCATGACAGTTGCTGCAGATGTGCTACTTTCCCCTCATATAATAACTGCAGGAGCATTATATGCTGATAAAAGTGCTGCTTCAGGGGAAAACACAGCGGTACTGTAAATAAAGGATGGTGGTGAGCAGCAGTCAGTGAAGGCTCATCTTTCAATAAAAGTTTGCTTGTGCTAGATTTGCTATTCTGAGCACAACGCAACTTTCTCTTTCCAATAACTTAAAGTGATGCCTATAATATAAAATGACACTTTTATCCAGTCATTTCTCTGAGGGCTCATGCAAATACTTTTATTGGAATCATAAACTGTGGCTGTGTTCAAAATCACTCACTACTCACTATACTGTATAGTGGACTATATAGTGAGTTCGCCATTTTAAAGTGCTGTCCGAATGTATAGTGATAACTATTATACCCTATATAGTGGATTGAGACAGCGCGATTGAGACAAATCCATGAGTAGCGGCAAATATTTAATGTGAGCAGAGTAGCGCATCACAGCACAAAAGGCCACAAAGTAGTTTGTATTTATTAATTTCGGAAAAATACACTTATTGCCCCCACATTGACGTTCTTACCTTTCACAATAAAAGCCCTAGACATATACGCTACATTACTGCTTACCCAGGGGGAAGTTAAAGTCAATCACAGCATTTCACTAAGACGCAACTAAACAAAATAGCTTACAATATGTATTTATCACAGAAATATATGTTGGCATCTATTATCGATGGTCTTCCAGCAGCAGCAGATGTTGATCTGGCACACTTTAATCATGCGACAGAAGTGTTTTTTCATTTTGCTGCTGAGCTTACTATATAGTCCTCTATATAGAACTCCCTGGATAGGGAGTAGTGAATGTGTGAATGATTTCGGACACAGCTTTTCTTAAGTGTACAGCTTCACTCTCGACCTTGGAAACAGTAAAAACTCAACTTAAGTCCACTCACTAGCTTTTTCCAGAGCTTTTATTGCATCAATATGAGCAAAATTCATCTGTTGAAAAAAAGCTAGCAAGTGGACCTTGAGTTGAGATTTTTTATGCCAAATTTCCAAATTTGTTTAATTCAGACAGACTAAAAGGTAACCACAGACAAAGTACGTGTAAACAAACACAGATGAGCTTTGATTCTCTGAAAACTAAAAGCCAAACTAAAAGCACAAGAAGAGATGAGGAGGTAAAGATGTGAGTATTTACATTGTAGAGATCAGCTGCCAGCTTCTCGATGTACTGCTTCAGCTTATCCGCTGTCTTCAAGCCGTCTTGGAAGAAACTGGAGAGCAGAAGGTACATGTGAATCTCACTGACATTAACGAGCTATGACAGACAAGTCGGCCGTTTACGGGAATTACTCCTTTGCAAATGTCAGGTGTTGCACTGTGCTGCTTTTGGCCACTATGAAGGTCACACGGGGAGAGGAGATTGGTGCAGTTTATGTTTAATGTATAGCTCCGGCGCCTCCGGCTCTTGGCACAGAAAATGGTAGCTGGCCGTGTCCACTAGCAGATTTGCAGAGGTGCTCAGCACATCCTGAAATCCATCACAGATCTGTCAGCGTTACACACCTCGATGCAGCGCCGCAGCTGCAAATCACCGCTAATGACCTCCTTCTCTCTCTCCACCTCTCCCTTCCTCTGCTCATTACTTTCTCTGTCACACCTCTCCTCGGCTTGTTTTCTTTTAATCTGTGCATCGAGGATCCCACATCTCTCCTCCCACTGCATCCAGCTCTCCACCTCGCGTACTGAGGGGCTGGCAGAATCTATAGGTAAAGTGTTGATGCTGCAGCTATCAGGATTCACCTCGGTTGACACATTTTTCTGCACTATATACAGTTACTTTTACTTATTATCTAATGGGATATTCTGGTATACCAACCATTATGACTATTTAACATGTTACCCACCATCTCTCTCAGAGATTTTGGAAATATGGACTCCAGCAAGAATGATCATCATTGGGGCGACGAGTGGGAGACTCTGACATCTTTGCAAAAAAAACCTTCTCAAATAAGCTCAGAAAGTAGTCCACTAGAAATCCGTGTAGGTGCTGTAGCAGACTGCATAGCAACATCCTGGTTACCCTGGCAGCTGACATACCTGACATATTGATGCACATTTTGATTATACTAGTGAGGAGGCTGTGGCTCACTTTTGATTTTTGAAGTAGTGCGTCTGCAAGTTAGCAAAGTAGTAAAATAAAATGACGAGCAAAACAATGTGCTGTTTTTACTGACTGCCAATAAAAGATGATTTGAGATTATTTATTTTACTTTGGAGTGTTTTGGAAAGCTGTAGGCATCTCGCCCTGCTGTTTTCGGAATTGCATACTAACGTACTACATACTCCATCAGTATGTACTGCATAGTGAGTACTAAATTAAAGATTACATGCCACTACCAGCAGACTGTTCACAATGAGGTAAACTCAATCAATACGTCTTCTTTGAATCACATGACTGAATCGATCAAGGCCTTACCGCTCCGAGCTATCGTTGAATAAAAAATGGTTTATCTTATATGTAAATCAACATTACCTCTCTTCCTCTCAATTTAATATTTTCCAGTATTATTTTAAGGCAAATTCAAATTATTAATTAAATTATTGTTAAATTTTCTACGGTACATTATATATGCAACAATTATTTTCCTTGTTGATTATTTTCTCTATTAATCGATTAGTTGTTTGGTCTATAAAATGTCAGAAAATGGTGAAAAATGTCGATCAGTGTTTCCCAAAGCCCAAGATGACGTCCTCAAATGTCTCGTTTTGTCCACAACTCAAAGATATTCAGTTTACTGTCATAGAGGAGTAAAGAGAACAGATTAACTGACAACTAATCAATTAGTCTTTGCAGCTCTAGTCAGAGCTACCGTTGAATGACAACTGTTAATCACAAATGTAAATCAACATTACCTCTTCCAGTCAATTTAATATTTTGCAGTATTATTTTAAGGCAAATAAAAATGATTAATGAAATTATTGTTAAATATGTTTTCTACAGTAGATCCCGCGCTTTTCCTCTTAACTGTTCCGTAACGTCACTCGCCATCATTCGTAACTATTTCATCCAGCGGTTTATTATTTGAACCGTCTGCCATTAGACAGTCTGAAGAGCTGCAATGCATTGTGGGGCGGTTGAGTGCTTCCAGTAAACACCATACATGAATAGTATGTTAATATGTGATTTCAAACAGACCCGACATTGTTGCAAGAGTCCATTTTTCCCTGCGGCCGGCTGAAAAATACCCAAAATGTCCCTTTAATTAGCATCATTAATTTGTTGCATGAAGTCGTTCAGATGGTAAAAATTAACATAAATACTTTTCTTGTTTGGGCTGCGAGCAGTCACGCTCGTCCCTCGGCTCTCCATCGATTGCTTTTTTTTGCTCCTAATCCATCACCGCTGCAGCTTTTCGATCCATCAACGCCCAGGTTGAACAGATTAAACGGGTGGGGGGGGGGAGAGTATATTGTTTTGTCCCAGTGTTATGACAGGACCTAGCAACGCCGAGAGAAAATTTGTCATTCTGTCACATGCCGTCGTGAGCTGCGGTTCTGGCAACGGAGCGCGCCCACTTATTTACCCACCAAACCCCACAGCTGTCAGAACACATCTGTATGATGACCTGTACATATTTATGAGAGCTATATATACGAGTGTGAATCATACAGGAGATAGAGAATTGACATTAAGAGCGTGTAAAAGAAGGAAGGAGACCATTTTCTCATCCGTGTTGTGAAATACATCTCTCAGTGGGTGTGATGCACACATTGGTGTTCAGGGGGATTACGGTGGTACTTACTTGCACTGTGCGTGGTAATACTTAATCAGGTTCTGGAGCAGGTCCACGCCTTTCTTGGTCTTGATCTCATTTACTTTGATCAGGTACTGCAAAGCAAAGAGAGGTGCAGAGTTCAGCCAGGAGTGAAATTCAGGGTGTGTTTAAAGGATTTTTTTTGGTTTAATGAGGTATAATGTGGCAGAGCTGCTACACACAGAATAAAGACTTCTGCTTTGCCGCGGACACTTTAGAGTATGAAGACTCCGCGTTATGATAATCGCGTCTGAGTGCTTTATGAAGGCTTTGATGTACGAGCCAAGACTGCTTTGACATTGTGGGAGTGGGGACCAGACTGGTAAACACGCCAGCGGTACAAGAGAATACCATCACGCCTGCCTTCGTCTAAATAAAGTTTCAAAAGGATGATGGGGAATATTTTACATTAGCATCATAAAAAAGAGAGAATAGCCTCCAGGGGAATTGCTTTGTAGACTCAGTCTGATGATTCAAAACAAATTCTTCAGTCAGGGCTCCCACCAAACAAAAATAATCTGAGCTAATCCCGCAGCATCCCAATCCACAGAGATTTACAAACAGCTAAAGACCACTTTCTGCTCCACAGCAATATTTAATCTACAACACAAAAGCTTTCCGACGCGATCATACACTTTCAATTCGCTCCTTAGATCACGTGCATGGATGCATGTATGTGTGTTAGCACACGCATGAGTGCAAGTGTATGTGCATATATGTGTGTATGCATGCATGTGCTGTCCCTTTGTCTAGGCTGACAGCGCCTGTCGGACGGGAGATTATCCACATTTTGTCTGAGCCCCCGTGTGGGTTCAGTGTTTTGGAGAGCGCCGCTGCCGCATCATGTGCGTGTTTAGACTCTTTTGTGTGAATGAGCGTCATCGCTCGCTCGCTAGCGCTGCTGCCGTGTCTGAGCGGGACATAATGCAGGCTGCTGAGCCCTGCCTTTCTGCACTCCTTCACTGGCAGCGTGGGGATGAAAAGGGCAAGAGAGTGAGAGCATCCTGTAATCTGGTGATTGAGTAACACGGAGAGAGAGAAAGAGAGGGAGGGAGGGAGCGTGAGAGCGAGCGAGTGCACGCACACGGAGAGAAATGAGGTTAAGTGGGATGAACAGATTGTACCACTGACTGCAGCAACTGCCCCGCACAACAGCAGCAGCAGCAGCAGCAGCAACGCTGGTGTTTTCAGCCGTCTCTGATGTTTCTGATTACTCTACCTCATCTTTTTATTGGTAGAGCATCTTATAAACTATTATCTTACATTTCTTTATGTTTATATAAGAGCAACTCTAACGTTCCAATTTCCCCCCAGGGATAAATAAAGTATTTCTGATTCTAATTATGTCACCATTTATAATACTTAATAAACCTTGTCATAATGCATGATTATAACCATTTATTAAGAGTTATATAAAGCCTTATGAATACATTATAATGTCTGAATAAGCTTACAATGTATTATAGACATGACCTTCATATAAATTGTTACCAAAATATCTTCAAATATTATTATATAGAGATGTAAATACAGATTTTTCACTTGCTAATATTATATATGCATACTTTAACAGCATTTTTAGAAATGATGCAATGGTAATCGTAATAGGAGAAAATAACAAAATGTCCAATAAATATGAAAAGCTGCTCCTGTGGAAAGGTTATCATATATTAATTTAATTATATTGACCCTATAATTAAATTAGTATGTGTAAGGTTTTGCCCAATCAGGTTGTATTGATTTGATCTGGTCTGGCCCACGGACTATTGGTAAAGTATAGTACATTTTCTGGAAAATCAAGTGAGTAGTGCTTATGAATAAAAGAACAAGATAAACCCAAGCAAACCCAGCTAATGAAATCCAAATAAAAGAACTTTTGATGCAAAAGTAGTCCTGCTTATTGACGGCTACGACACCAAAATTCAACCAAAGATATTAAAGGGACAGCCCGCTAGGTAGATAGCGATGGTATATAGTATGGCAAAATCTCTGATAAAGATTTAAACTCCTGTGAGCTAACATACGCCTATCTGAAGTGGTTCGACAGCTCCGAGGATCAATAGAAATTACTTTATAAATACAGCCGCTGGCGAGATACAGTAACTGTATCTGGCTTTTAGAAGTCATTATTTCTGTAACACTGAACTTCACTTGGCCTGAAACTATCACATCATATATGTATAGAAACAAGTCAATTATGTTCTCATAATAGAGCCCTTTATTGCTTTTTAGGGTGCATTCTTCAAACCACAGAGTCATCTAACTACCGTTTACAGTGAGGCTGCTTCAGTAACAAGTGGCCAAAACCACAAAGGCCTTTTGTTTGACGTTTCTAACCCTGCAACAACCAGCAGGCACTGTTCAGAAGACTCCTGCAGTCCTATGAGGACACGACAAACGAGCATCATACTGTAGGTTAGAGCACCAACATGCAAAGCTCTGCAGATGATTAGAAATATAAAATCAAATGAGGACTTGAGGGAGCCAATGAAAGAGGAAGCCAGTGCTGATATATAACGTGGGAGCTACAACTCAGTTTTGGCATCCGACCTCAACTGGAGGCGGGAAACAAAAATGCACAATACAGGGACTGTTGAGTAGATCTTCTGAAATCATGAAGACATAAAAAGTTCAGGTTTAAACTAATGTTTCAACTTGAATGCTAAAAAAAACGAGAAATCGACTTGCTTACTTCATTTCCGCCATGTTTCCAATAAAAAAAAAAGGAGATTACAGGCGAGGTGAAAAGGACAGGTGCATGCTGGTGTTATTGTAGTTTGAACATGATGAACGTCCATAAATCCATTTAGAAATCATAGAAAAAAGATGCTCTAATAATAACTAAATGGCAGCTAAACACAGCAGAACTTACTGAATCTATAGCAACATGTTTACATCCTCCAAAACCAAATAGAAGTAAGAGGAGTGACAAAATCTGTCCATCACATCCAAAATATAACATTTTCGTAATGTTACCCTATACATTTATCTAATATTATAATGTTTGGAAGGGTGTTTGCCTCTCCAAACTCTTATTGGACGCCAGCAGATTCATACTCTGACGATACTGTTCTCCTCGTTTCATGTTTCTTTCTAGATAACATTATGTAAATAAACCTGAGCCTCGGAATAAGAAGTGTGAACACAGGTGGAAAATGTGGGCAAGGAAACACCTCTGAGTGACCGTGAGACGAGGGCAGATCAGCATTGCAGGGCACAAAAGGACTGCAGCGAGTTCTGTACTGAATAATTCAAAGAACCAACAGCAGTGCAACAGCCATTGGTCCATTATGTAATTTGAGTAAAAAAATCCTGACAGGATAAAACAGTGAACAAGGCGTAGGCGTCACCACCCACCACTAGAGAGGTTTCTGGCAGCGCGGAGTGAGCTCTAACAGTTTGTTCTGTCTCTCTCGGGCACGTAAAGAACTCACATTTGTTTTACACTTAATTCTAGCTGTCAGATTTCTTTAAGCATTAGTCTTTGAGCGTTAATATCAAAGAGAGTTCAAACTGTGTCACAACATGCTTAGAAGCAAACAAGTTTAGTGAACCGGAGGAACATCTGAAAACACTTAAGGGCAAACAGTTTAGTACGAGCTGCTCAAATATCAGACTTATACTCATTACGTCTTCTCAGATGTTCAGTGTTATATTTTCTAAATCATATCCACTGACATATAATTATCTTAACAACCAGCTTCAGTCTGAGGCAGGCAGCTGAACATACCTTGTTCATGAATTAATGTAGGTGCAGCTGTATCTTTTGGGGCTGCTGTAATCCCTACATGTGGAGCTGCACCAGTCTTAAATATATTCTATAAATTATTCAAATCATCTGAGAGAAAAAGTCAACTCGAGCTTAAAATCTCCTTTAAGTGCAGCTGGTAGAGAAGACTTTACATACATATACATATAGGATTTTAATAAGTGGGTGTTCAAACCAAAAATAGAGCTGCGTTGGTGGGTTTGTGTTGCTACGGGTACCAGTATGAAGATGAAATATGATCCTGGAAGGCCGGTTTTGGGTGACAGAGCCATGAGTTTGAAGGCTTATCAAACACTAAAATAACTACATACATTAGTGGTTTATAGTACAAAAAGACAGCATTTCACAAATCTGGAAGGTTATCATGATGAAAATCTATCTAATATCTCTATCTTGACCATCTAATATCGGCTGAAAATGCCAAAATAAATAAGTAATAAGTAAGTAAATAAGAAGTAATCTCCCAGAAATGTGTGCTTGCATGTACGGTACTTCATGCGGGCAATGTAAGATGATATTACGCTACGTTGCTGCAAAAAGTTGAGTAAGGTTTGACTGGTTTGCCAGAGCCCTTGGGCCTTTCCCTTTTCCCAGTTTGTACAGTTTGTCACTCTGACGCTCGATTTCTGCTGAGAAGCGAACCAAAAATGTTCGATACTATAATGTAGCTTCATTTTACGACCTACCTCGCACATCTGGAGCTGGAAGAGACGCCGCTCCTTCTCCATCTCCTCGGCAATCTCAGCCCCGGTGATCTCAGTGCGGATCATCCCGTGTTGCTTGGCGTGCTCTCGCTTCTCCTTCTCGATCTTTGTACTGACACAGAGGAGAGGACGGTTAGTGACCTTGTCTGTTTTTATATCATACGTGTAAGTTTGTTGTTCTTCAATGTGTGCAACATCTTCTAGAGGGTAAAAACAATATTGCCGCACAGTACCAACAGTGTTTGATCCATTATTCAGTACTCTATAATGAGCTAGTTGGAACACATATGCAGTAATTTTAATTATCCACTTACAACTTGGCTTCGTAGTCTTTCCATGCTTTGTCGAAGGGCTTCTTTATGTCCTGCAGAAACACAGGAGGACAAGCATCAGCAAACTACAAAGAGGTCACCGCGGGGACGGAGTTATTTGCAGAGTTGGATCGCTACCAGAGATCCAACAAATGCCTCACTCCGCTCATGATTTATGTCCTGGACGGCCAGCGAGCGGCCACGCCCCTCCTTGTACCCCGAACATCAACGGTTCATGACCCAGTTACTCGCCACCTGCCCCAAGCACAACACAAAGGCAGTGTTTACTTCTGCAAGATTTACAGTGTGAGCTTTTAAACAGAGAGCTCTCCCCCGTCTCTCCGGTCTCTTCTCGCTTACACTCGACATACAGAGGTTAATAGAGAGATGTGCTGACGAGGCATGTATTTCCCCTGTCCCGCTGCTAGGCTGTGTCATTGGGGGGGGGGGGCGCCGGAAGAGGCAAGAGAGAGAAAAAAAATGTCAGGAAGAGAAACTGTTTTACAGTAAATCTTACCCCCTTCACGCCCTTCAAATCACCCTTCAGCAGCGAGTCCAGAGTGAAGATCACATTGTGGCTGAGGCTCTGGAGCTGTAAGAGGACACACACACGGGGGGGTTATAATGAGAGAACATAGCTAACATATCAAAACACACAGTGCAGAGGCAGATTTTATAAGATAAGGATGAACTGATCTTACAAACAAGTATTATCTGTGTAGCTGAAGCTTGATAAAACTCATTACTTTGTGCCATTGTTGTCCAAAAACTATTAAAAACGCATCAGTGATCCACATCGTTGCACTGGGCGACATGTCTCTGCATTATGATGAACACTGTCTGGTACTGTATTAGAAGTAATTTCCATATACACTGTCCTGCTGCCCTAAATACTCACTACGGCACCAAATGTGTATTTATCCGCAGCTGAAAATAGTCCCCAATTAATGCACTACTTGAGTGAGTTTGTCGATCATAAGAAAAATACAGAATAACGCCGGCCTCATCCTTTAACCTACAGTGCAGTGCATCAACACATTCATGCTGCTGCTGACTGAAGAAATCAGCGACATAATAGCAAAAGTGCAAGTTAGTCTATTGAAGAATTAGCAAAAGCTTGTGGCCAACAGCTCAGGTTGCCACAGTTATGCTCAGCAGCTCTAACCATCAGGATCAGCAAGGTCATTTACAACCGTACTAAGCATTTAAGACCCTGTTGTTGTTAGCCAAGTCCATACAGACACACAGCAGCGGTCAAGGAAGTAAACAGCGCTTAATGGGCGGTAATGTGCTTCTTAAGTGCCTGTCTTGCATATGGCCAACGTCAGAATCAATCCTCTACTGGCCGGCTGCCGGTGTACTCTAACAGCCCATCCTGGAAGCGGCCGCCGTCTCTTTTAATGTACCATTCTAGTATACGAAAGATGATGAAAAGCTGACCAAATTTGTCTATAAAATCCTTAAAATGTAAGCCGATAACACATGTAGGACATCTAGGACAAGCACCATTCATCAATTCTCATTTGTAGCGCACGCACATACCAGCAGCCCTCAGGGCGCAGGTATTGAAGTCTGAAAAACTCACTCAATAAAATACTGAAAATGGAAAAGACGAGAGTCAAGAGAGAGAGAGGAATGAATGGAGATAATTTCACTGTCCTGTAATATGCAGGTAGCGCCAACAGGTGGGTGATTTAGGAAGGTTTATGGACACACACTCACACACACAGTTGTTCCTGGTGCTGCCAAGTGTATTTATGGAGTCTAATCTCGCTGTCAGCCACACAGGAAGAGAGGCAGAGAGCGCGGACTGGCTCTTCTTCCAACAACAATCACTCACAGAGGATTCAAACAGGACACATTATTCAACAGAAACGTCAGGGGAAATCCACGGCAGGCAGATAAGAGCCTCGACGGGGGGAAAAAAATACAAAGCTCGGAGGTAGATATAGCCGCAGTCAGCTATACCGTCCGACTGGGATGACGGGGGTTACTGTGACGGCGAATTCTATACAGTTTTTAAAAGAGTTGAGATTGATGAAACTGTATCATTACATTTGTGAGGACTACATTCATCAATAACCTCTTCAACTTCACTACATACCCAACCTCCTAATCCTAATCTTAACCTTAAACCCAAATCCTAAACCACTTATAGAAGTGAAGACAGGAAAATGTTCCTCTTTCTACCGATGTGAGAACACACAAATGCAGAGAGCCCTCTGTATGTATTCATTTTAATGCCATTAGAAGCGTTGACATGTTGAACTCACCAGGTTCTTCAGCAGGGCGGACAGCTCCTTGGTGAGGGAGGAGAACTTGACGAACGCCGTCCCCAGGTCGGGGTTGTCCCGGCTGATGAAGTTGCTGCCGAATTTGTCCAGAGCCTGAGCGTAGTTCTCTTCATTCTGGACGTGGTCTGTGTTGGAAACAGAGGAGAGAAGCACGATGAATGATGAATTAGCATGATTAGCATGTGTAGAAGCCTGCAGTCTTTGTAACGTCCTGATGGAGGTATACTGCAGGTGCAATAGTCACAAAGGTGGCTATATCGAACCTCAGTACTTTGTATTACCAACCGAATGGTGTCCTGAATATTGAAAACGGTCAAGTACCAAAAGTTTCAGTAAAGAAAAAGGTAAAACCTGCACACTACTCCATGCCACAAAATTATTATTGACTACGGTTCGATCCTGCTTGGACCTTCGTCAGGTCAAAATGTTTGAAAAAGTGGAAACCACACCCATATTTATATATCATACTTCTAAATATCATACTTCTAAATATCAACCATGTTATTTGATGTCATATTCATCATCTGTTATATCAGAAAATCCATCACCTACGTTAAAAAATATCCGATAAAAAGTGAAGAAAAGGGGCTGAAGATAAAGAAAATGTACTTCAATGATGCACGATTCTTTGTTGTCAATAGCAACAGAGGCAAAAACACCTGGAGCAAACAGGCTTGTAAATCTTCTGAGATCTCCTGGTGATGCTTCACAATAACACAGATGTGGCAGAAACAGTCAATGGAAAGTTCTTCTTTCATCAGCGCAGCAACACAAGCGATACAATGACAGACACATGTGACCTTAACCCTTGATTTCTGATCAGTGCTGCTCCAGAGAGACTTTGTTTTATACATTTAGCCTGCGATAAGTCATCTTTATACGCAGCAAAATGTCAGCGTAACAAGATGTGTGGTTCTCCAGGTTTTTCGAGACTCTGCGGGAGCAGTCGGTCAAACGGCAGCATCCATCTGTCCTTGTCGTTAAGTGAGAGGTGGAGGGGGAGTGATGTTGCCAAATGTGAGGAAGAGTCCTGAGAGGAAGGTCAGGTGAGACGAGGAGCCTGTAGAGCTGCAGGAGCCATTTTGAACGTTTGGTATACTGGAAACTCAAACACAGTCCAAACAGGCCTGTGGTTACCACTGAGGACAAAGAGGTCATGTCCTCTGTATTGTTTTCTATTTTTCTTCTTTCTATTTTCTGTCTTTTCATATTTTTTTTACTTTGCATTATACAATTAAAAAACCTACACATGGGCCAACAAAAAAATATATATAAAAGGATTCAGTATTACTCTACCGGTGTTGCCAGATTGGGCTGTTTTTTATTGAATTGTGCAGGTTTTAAGTTGTGATTGGGCTGGAAACTGTCTGATGTGGCAACACTGTTCTCTACTAGAATTTTATTCCTTGAATCAAGCCCCATTTTTTATACCATTTATAGTCAGCATTTTTTCTGCAACAGCCATTGAATGCATTTCATTTCAGTAATTACCTCTCTATATCGTAGGTTTTATTAGTAGTGGCAGGGTCCACCATTCTCACGATGGATTCAATTGACTTCCTACGCTCGAAGGATTCACATGAAAGATGCAGCATTTAATCCTGCTTCACTATTAGGGGTGCAACTAACCATTATTTTCATTGTCGATTAATGTGTCAATTCATTTCTTGATTAATCGATTAGTTGTTTGGTGTATAAAATATAAAAAAAAAATGTCGATCAGTGTTTCCCAAAGCCCAAGATGACGTCCTCAAATGTCTTGTTTTGTCTACAACTCAAAGATATTCAGTTTACTGTCATTGAGGAGGAAAGAAACCAGAAAATATTCACATTTAAGAAGCTGAAATCAGAGAATTTAGACTTTGTTTTTCTTAAAAAAATTACTGAAACCGATTAATCGATTATCAAAATAGCTGGCAATTAATTTAATAGTTGACGACTAACTTGTTAATCATTGCAGCTCTACACTGCTGCTACGAATGCAGCATGAAGTCAAATCACGGTTGCTCAAACAAATGGCAAAAGGTTAATTATTGCCTGACGTCTTTATTAAACTGTCTTCTTCGGTTATATTTCTAACAAAGTAGCTGCTCAAAGAGTGTTTGCTGTCACCACCAGTAACCATAGTTGTCGCCAAATCAACCAGGACTGGAATCTTTGGGATTATAACTTTAGTTTTTGGAGGATTGTGTGTGTGTTGGAGGGACTCGTGATGACATCTGTGTTTATAAAATCCTGGCTACAGCCCCGAGTCTAACTATTCATTACATCTGCAAGATGCACAAACATCCCATTCTTATTTCTATTCTTAGATCGCATATATTTTTCTCACTATAACTAGATGTACCCAAACTAACTATTGTAGCTAGAGGCTAACTGATAAGACACTCCACTTGACAGTTGTTCCAGTTATTTTGAGGCTTTTGGAGTTTCTCAGCCAAAGAACCACGATGGGAGTAAGGTAAACTGTGTTTTCCGTGGAGAACAAACACACTTTTTTGTGGGACAAAATTCTGAAACTGTCAATTTACAGGGAGGAGGCCGCTCTCTAAAGAATTCAGTGGAAAATTACTGTGGATCCATGTCACAGCAACGAGCAAAACAAACTCAGGTGTTGGTTTCTGGGACAGCTGGAAAATACACACACACACACAAAACACCATCTGTCCCACAAAAGGCTGTTACAGACTTAAAAAAAAACTAATTTATTAAAGATATCTAAGAAATACTGGACTGCTGGGGTTGTGAGCATGTACCCAACCATCAGCTAAAGCACATTCAGGCCTAATAAATTTAGAAACAGACAGTCTCACCTTGTCCTGAATTGTAGATGGCCTTCACTGATTTCTTCACCTTCTGCAGGGAGGTTCGGTCCTGATCCAATGCCTGAGGAAAGAGGAGGAGAGGACGCTATTAAGAGAGGAACATACTGGAAACATTCACATCAAAAGACAGCACAGATAATTTCTATTTAATGCGACAGCAAACTTGAAAGAATTTAGGGCACAAGAACAACAATATTTGCTCAGTAATTCAAAGCATGCATACTCCATAAAGCTAATGTGGACAGAGTGCTCACAATACAGTGCTTGACCTGAATGTGGCATGAATCATTATTTCACCGCTGACTGCTGGAGCAAAGCCTTTGTGCTCTCTAATAGGCAAAAATAAATAGGCAGGATATCCAATTTTATAACGGTTAGGCGATTTATTACAATAATTATTCACATTTAAATGCTAGAAATATAAACACCGCCACTGGCCTATTGTTTCTGGGAGCTATCTGTCTCACTTCAATGTGTTTTTTTTAGAGATTAACGCTCAGAGTTCAGCTTCGAAAGCGCAGGGGAGTTAAAATAATGACCAATACAAACAGAAAACCACTTCAAAGACGCTATAGATCATAACACTAGTGGTTACTCATTCAACGATGAAATGCATATCTATATTTAGAGAAAAGTCTGCAAAGCGAGTTAAGACAAAGCCAAAGCTAGTGTGACCCTTGAACTCATCATCCCCCCTCCTTCAGAAAACAGCTTCACACGAGGAAAATCCATCATCGTAAACATCATCCGCCTTTAAGAAAAACTCATCATGTGCCCGTATTATTATTATTGCTCAGCTCGCTCGCTGCCAGAGAAAATATCAACTACATCTGAAGTTACACCACATTCAAACACGTCTCACATGCTGCACGGGTGATTTGTGACCTGAAACCTAAACATAAGTACATTTCACTCAAGGGAGACACATTTTAAATCTTTAAAGCCTTTTAGGTTTTTATAGCCTTTTCTTTTCTTTGTCAAGCTGTCTGTTAATAAACTTTCATTTTCATCCCAGTGCTGTTTTTCTTCTCATTACCTCATCGGTATAGCATACTCTTGACATCTCTCTTGATTGACACTTCTGTTTTTAACAGTGTGTATGTTTTTCAATTTCAGCCAAACATTTAGTGTTGTTATTTTAATATGAGCTAGGTTTTTTCTGATCTTATTGTCTTTTCGTAATTAAAAAAACCTTGCAATAAATCTATTTCATGATCATAATATCATACAGCATGGGAATAATTTGTCATCAGCAGATAAAAAGCTTCTCTGAACAGCGGTTTAATGCAGTGGTTCTCAAACTTTTTCTCGCCAAGGACTCCTAAACTAACACAAAGTCCACACAAGGGTCCCCCTTCGGATAGCATTTTTTCTTTTAGATGTTTTATTACAGAAAGTGTATCAAACTCATGACCAAACTAGTCATACATTATGTCATTGTGTTACTTATGAATGGAATTATAGTGAAAATTAATTATTCCCCTTTTTGCTGGGGACCCTCTGGAGCCCCCTCAAGGATCCCTGGGGGTCCTTTGAGACCTCACTTTGAGAACCACTGGTTTAAAGGAACAGTGTGTAACATTTCATGGGATCTACTAACAGAAATGGAATATAATATTCATAACTATGTTTTCATTAATGTATAATCACGTGAAACTAAGAATCGTGTTTTCGTTATCTTAGAATGAGTCCTTCATATCTACATAGGGAGCAGGTCCTCTTCACAGAGTCCGCCATATTTCTACAGTAGCACAGAATGGACAAACCAGACTCTGGCTCTAGAGAGAGCCTTTCACATTTTTACGTTACCTGAAGGCCACCGTAGTTCTTCTACACGCTTGTCAAACTGCGATAACGTGAGCCGCAGAGCGCAAAACCGTGGTACCGCTAGCCGCCATCTGACTTCTGTAGTGTTATTATGGTAAGGATGACCTTTGAGCAAGGTGAATGGCGTTACCACGATTTTTCACTTGGCAGATCACGTTAGCGTAGTCTTAGAAAGGGAGGAGTGAGCAGAGGGGTATTCAGTTGGTTGCAATCTGCAACCACACCACTAGATGCCGCCAAATTCTACACACTGCACCTTTAAACCCAAAGATTGTGATTTATTATCAGATAACCTGGTGAACTGTTGGATTTTCAGTAAAAGAAACCATCCAAATTACTCAAATAAGAAATACACAAAACCCCATTCAACTTGACCACCATCCCTATCTGTACACACAGTAATCTAGTGATAAATCCCCGGAGTATTCCAACACCGCACCTTCTCTGTAATTAGTTTCTAGCAGTTATTTGCCGGATGTATTTCCCAGATTACTATCTGTAATCACAGTGTGATGAAGTGAAAGGAAGATGTTTATTTGTTGGGAGAATATGGGACCCTCCTGATCTGCTTCACAAAATGCAGCTAAATTGAGGTCAAGCATTTATTCCCGCTGTGAGACCTGGAGACTTTTTCTCATCAACAATATAAAAATCACCTGTCATACTGAACGCTGTCTGTATGTGTGTGACATCTATTATCGTTTCATTCACTGCAGGAAAAGCTGAGATAATTGGGAGCCTTGTCAAGCTCAGAAAAACAAGCAACATAAACACAAACCTGAATAACCCGTCTCCACTAAATGATTTAGAGGCAGGATCGTTGGTTTTAACAGTCTGACAGTACAATCGCTTCATATCCTGCGCATCTTAACCAGAAGGAATGGAACCATAACTCTGCCGTGTTTGCTCGTAATAGATGATAAACACCGGCAAAAGCAGCATTACATCAAGGTCAGGCGGTTAAGAGCAAGAAGCACACACAACAGAGGGCTAATTAAATTTCACAACATAATTAAGCCGTCCTTGGCCTCCCCTGGACAGTTTTACATGGCTCTTCCCCAATTATGGCAGCAGTAGTTTGCCGCCGCAGGGCCCTTTCTGCCGGGGCCGAGCCCTTTGATCCCGCAGCACATGGGAACAGACTCGGCTGTCCAACGCCGCCCCACACTGCCTCATTATTGAGCCCCTGTGTCTGTTTGGCTCAACAGTGGCCCGAGCAGGCTGGTGCCAATATCAAAAGTTGATGTTACCATTATCTTGGTCAATATGGTCTCTGTTTATGACATTATCTTGATGATTACTATAATGAAATTCTTCAGTATGAAAAGATACTTAAAGGGCGGGTATTTTGTGAGGTTTTTATATCATTCTGTAGCTTCCCAGTAGTGTTCCTTATGACTGAACATTCACATTTTGGTCAAAGTATGTTTTAGTGTCAAAATGCTATTTTCCCTTCAAGCCCTTCTAAAAACTTTTTTCCAATGTGTTCTGACGTAGGTTTCTACATGATGACGCTGCTACATGCACACTATATATACATCATTATAGTCAGTATATTAACGTTACATAGAGTAACTTAGATGGCGGTTGGCATGCTCCCAGTTTGGAGAAGCAGACAGGAGGCACAGAAGCTAAGCAATGTACTGCTGAATTATCATTAGTGTATATCAATAGTTTGGATCCAAAAGTCACATAATAACGCAAACAAACTAACCGATCGATGCAACGGTAGACCAGCAACTCCTGTGTTCTGTGAGGTAAAATGACTTTTTGTGAATGGAGTCTGGTGGCTTTGAAGACAGCGATATAACAGCTTCAGTTCACCGTCAGAAAGGGCAGTCTGATGGCGAGGTAAAGCAGTGAAACTATTCTAAATATAGCCTACACTTAAACTGATATTGATTTTTTTTATGTGGCTAAAATACTTTTTTCTGCTGCTCTTGGTCACATTATTCATAACCTTATTGATTAGCTTCGATTAGCGTACTTTGGTAAGCTACGTCACTGCTCTTTGCAACAGCTGAGTGGACGTTTCCATTTCAAAGACAGGACGCAGATGGACCCGCCCTTTAAATGATTACACATTTTTCATTATTTTAAAGACTAAACACTGAATCGTTTAATGAAGGAAATAATCAGCAGACTGCATTTCCACAAGATTAATTTTCGTATGACAGCGGCTCCCACTAGCAGACTCCATCTAAATGATTAGACACGTTGTGTTATACCGCAAAAGTCACGCATTAGATCCCCATAACAGCCGACACATTCACTAATAAGCTGCGTTTCCTCGCCTCTTTGCGACGCACCAAACCCCGCCCCTCGCCACTCAGCTCGAGTCAGTCATGCATTTAAACGCCTCCAAAGTAAATCTGTGATTATTCAGAGGTTGATTAGGATGAAGAGCACGAAACAGAGGCTGAACAGGCAGGCTGATCACGTTGAGAGCAGCTGGCACCGCCATCCAAGGGTCACCCATAATCCACTCTGTCTGTGTTTGTGAATAAATATTCAGCCGTAACATGAACAAGCTTTTACAGATTCACTTCCTTAGCCGTTTTCTTTAGATTTTGGCGAGACTGTCCATATAGGTTACTACGTCAAAATCTGATTTAGTGAATGCTTTATACTGTTTGTTTTAGATAACAAGACTGAGAACATTCATTCAAAATCTCAGCAGATCATTAGAGAGGATAAACTATAAGTATCTACACATTGGCCAGCACTATTTCAGTGGTAAATGTGACTAATGTAACTTAGAGAAGTGGTTTTGTTAAAGCTGTCGTCTCTCAGCTTTTTAGAGGGGGGAAGAAATCAATGAAATAGCGCCGTCTTGGCACACATTCTTTGCAAACCCTTGGCAACAGGCAAGAATGCATCCAAACTCTGCCCTCCAAAAGGGCGACAACTATTGAATATAGTCAAAGGGTTGTTTTTATCCGCCAGGAACCAACGGCGAGCCCCCACTCAACCCAGGGGGATTAGAAAGTGTGACAATGCCAAAACATCTGCGGCCGCTCATCTGTCTGCCCCAACAGCAAGTGATGCATGTGGAAGATTTATTTAGTGCCGCTGAGAAAAAAGAAGCAAAGAATAATGTATGTTGTGTTAGTCCACTGAGAAATATCTATCTCCAAGAACCGTTTGTGCTGTGAAAGTCAACATGTCAGTGTCAGAATGCTTTTAGGTAGAAGTGTGTCAGAAGACGGAGCCAAAGAGGTTAAAGGGCCAGGTTAAAGGAGATGAAGGACGGCAGCGGCGGTGCACGGCGCCTCAGCAAGAACGGATTTTGTAGCCAGTGTGAGCACCGAGGTCACAAATAAATGCACTTGAAAGTTTATTAAATGTCTTGATATTAAACATCAGGAGGCAGAAAAGGCATTTTCTGGCATTTCATCCTGTTCAAACATAATTTTTTTAGATAAATATTCACTTATCAAAGCAAAAAAAGTACATTATGAACCAAATAATTGATATTTGAGAGCGTTTGAGTATTTGTATAGTTGCATCAATAGGGTTGATACCCAAAACATAGATCCATTTCATGTTCGATCATGTTATGGACACATGAACACACTTCTTAGTGCATGCACTCTTTGCAACTGTACTGCTATTCTGTGCATGCGTGCAGCCATTACCTTGTTATTTCACAGAACTCATACTACGGGTGGATAAAGATTATTTCCATTATCTGTAGTTATTTTCTTGATTTACTCATAGGTTGTTTTTGTCTATTAAAAGCCACAAAATACTGACAAATGACCATTTTAATTTCCTAAAGCCCAAGTTTAGCTCCAATCCACACAATAAATGTTTGTTATTTACCATTAAAATTAATAAAATAGTAAAAAGAAATGCTTAATGTTTGACAAGGCATTTGTTGGTAATGAAAATGTATTCAGAAGTAGTTTATTAATGATGCTTGCACCTTATGTAAATAACGGCTAGCACACTGACCACTTTTAATAATAAAAGATATAGGTATTGTGAAATATTGGTAATTGTGGCCTTTTTATTACTTGGTATCAAAACCAAATGTTGTTTGTGGCCGGAGGTTTCTTTATCGTGCTTTCTGAGTGAGAAACTGAAGCAGATTTTGATCAATTGCGGTTCAGCAGCTTGAAAAGCAGTTGGCAGCCGCACAAACCACTTCATCAACAACAAATACCATAAAAAAAACTTAGCAATCAAAAGCTGGCAGGTGGACTGATTAGGGATACAGAGTGGGTGAATTAAAGCTCTATCCTTTTCTGTAAAACCTGACACAAGTTTGCAGCGACGGAAACGTGGGAAATATGACTTAAAATAAAAGAAAACAGATTTTATTAGTAGAGGAATTCATCAGTTGATTAACATTTGGAGCTTCCAGATTCTCCAATGTAAGGATTTGCTGCTGTGTTTTGGGCTTCAAATGACAAAACAAGACATTTGAAGACGTCAACTTGTACTTTGGGAAACGATACAGGCATTTTTCACCATTTTCTGACTTTTATAGACTAAAAAAAATGAATGGAAAAAAAGTTGGGTGCAGCCCTAGTTTATTATTTCATAGTTAAAACTGAAGTAACCCCCAAAGGCCCTTAAAGTTTGACCCATGTGTGACCAATGGGGTTAATGGGGCCGACTTCCTGGTTCCCAAATAACCACACAAACACATAGAGTCATGCCCAGGAGGTCAAAGCCTCGGGGGAAATTGGCGGTTGGAGTGACTGGGCATGACTGACTGGAGGCTGTCTCAGCTTCACGCTTCCTGCCCGAGGCCTTATCCTCCCTCAGCAGCCCTGCCGTTTCCCCTGCAGCCATCCTTTAACAGGAAGCAGGAAGCGGCCAGGCTCGTCGGTGTCCTGTCCCGCCGGGTCGACAGCACTCCGTCTAATGACACCGACTGCTCTCCGCTGACAGCTGAGGAATGAAAAAACAACTTTTCTGGCTGTCTGGGAAAGTGGTTTTCTTGATCCACTCTGGAGATTCCTGCTCTGTCACTTTCATGGCGCGTTAGTCGTCTTTCTCATTTCCTCCTTGAACTCATCCTTCCCGGCTCCTTGAACCTCGCCTCCACCTCGGCATTTGGCATCGCATTGACGGCGGGGCGGCTGTGCGGTTACCAAGGCAATGTGGTCTGGCCGTCTCACGCGTCGGCTCAACATTCTTCGCCGTGGAGATTGTGGGAAGCTTCTCTCCCGACTAACTGGCCTGCTCTCTTGTTTGTCAGCAGCACTGGGACTCAGCTGTGCCACTGTGGCAGATTTTACTCTTCACCCGGCAAAGATCAGACACCCGAGTTCTCAGAATTGCTAATATGCTAATTATTTCCTAGAAGACGAAAACAGGAAAGGGGCACAATTATCAACGGACTTCCCCAGAGCCAGAACACGGGGCTAAAAACATCTGCGGTGGCTTTTTTTAGAGGGAAAGCACCAGACCGGATCATCATTCTTTTATTTCTCCCCACCAATGTTATGTTTTATTTCTGCTTCCTTTTCACAACTATATTCTCATTTCCTTTCTGACTCACAATTACACCACAGCTACGGTAAAAATACACACAAAAACAAGTGCATATGTTCACGTAGTGTGCTCATTAAGTCTTCCTACTAGTCGTGTCTGAATGAAGAAGTACTAGAGGAGATCAGTCTGTCTGTCAGGTCATTCTGTCTGTCTGTCTGTCTGTCTGTCTGTCTGTTGAGTCTATGTGGCATGACTCAAGCAGGAAGGGTGGGGAGCTGCTTTCATTGGCAGGAAACAAATGCACATCCCTTTCTCTGGGCTTGCAGCCGGCGAGGCCTTCAGCTCTCCAAGTGGAATGGCAAAAATGAGAGGATGTAACATTTCCAAAAGCAGCTGAGGTCAGATGGCCTATTTCTCACAACACATGGTACTGAAAGAGAGCGATCGACTGCCAGTGGTTTTGGTTTTGGTTAGGAGGTGTATCAGGACGACCGCATGACCGATGTAGTGCAACTGAAATGGCAAATAAGACAAGAAGGATCACGTGAGACGACATCTTTTTCAGGGTTGTGAAGTTAACGAGGATCCCAAACATCGATCAACATGAAATGGTCTTTTTCTGAACGGACTGAAGAGGTTTATAAAAGCCAAGATTTTCACCTCCTCACACTAAAAAAGAACATAATCTTTTACTTTCAATTCTAAGCACAAACTTTCTGTTTTGCCATAAAAAACTCTGACACCTCCCTCCTCCTACTCACATTTTTTTACTGGACCTAGATGAAGCACAGTGTCATGATGACAGAGTAGTGTTGCAACTAAAACGCTAAAAGGCCAAAGCAGAAAATTACAAAGCCGTTGTAAAGGGACAAACCAGTGGTTTCACATGTTTTAGCCCTTTAACTAAACATCATGCATACATATTACTGCTGACCATTCTCTACAGCAAAACATGTGTTTTTAGATCAAGTTTCTTCTTGTCAGGAGAGTCTTTAGTAAAAATGAATCAAATTTAAGACACGAGAGGGTGGAGCTAAATATAACCTAATGCTGAAAAAGACATTCTTAGGCGATCTAAATTTTACAATTAACTTTCATGACCTGAAAATACACTGTGAAAGGGTTAAAGTTCTAAGACGAAAACACAGACAACTCCCAGACCGAACAACACTGTGGTAGCGACCTGTCAATTACAAGGTAGCCACGCCCTAAAGCATCCCCTGCTTTATGGTCTATTTGACTCTAAATGGGACCATAATTTACTAAATGAACATCATGCTGTATTGAAGAAGAAAACTAGCGATTGAGGCCATAAACTCATGTTTACAATGTTTACTGAGGTAATAAATCAAGTGAGAAGAATTTTCTCATAGACTTCTATACAATCAGACTTCTTTTTGTAACCAGAGGAGCCGCCCCCTGCTGGCTAATAGAAAGAATGCAAGTTTAAGGCACTTCAGCTTTGGCTTCACTTTTCAGAACTGTAAGTTGTCCACTGGTACATATAAATATAAATATAGTATTTGGCTGCCATAGAGCAGCTTTTTAATACAACGAACTGCCAAACTCACATTATCCTTTGTCATACAACTCATGTTGGCTTTTTCTTTAAGGCTGTGGCAAGATACTGTAATATGATGTACACTAATGATGAATCAATAAGAGTCAACCGGCACACTCACTGCTATACGCTGCTAACATCAGCACGCAGGGAATTACAATTCATCCTGAGGGGACCATGAATGTCTGAACCAAATTTCATGGCAATCCATCCATTAGTTGAGTTGGTTGAGACATTTCAGACTGGACACAAGTAGTCGACAGACCGACAGACCAACAGCTAGCACAAAGCAATAAGGAATTTGTATTGATAACAAAATTTTAGCAAATTATGTCAGCTCTGTTAAAAACATTAGTAATCAAATATTACATACTAGCAGCTACAACCAATGCTATCACTTGCACAGATTTTTTTCAAACATCATTTTTCTCATGATAGTGTGCATTTGGCCTGTAATGCTCAGCCTTCTTTGTTAGATTTTCCAGCGGCGCAGCTCGTCGATGCATCGCCTTTTAGCAGCCAACTCTCAATTCCCATTTGTGGCAACCTCCCATTAGCACTTGAACGTCCCACAAGGAAGTCCAAACCACACTGAATTTTCACAGCCTGCTCTCCACTGGATGGCCATGTGATAATAATGTTACTTTGACTAAGAATAAAGTCGAATAAAACATTTACTGCGATGATGTACCACTCCCTTACTCTGTAAGCTGGCAGTTTATGTATGTAGTTCTGCTCTAATTAGCTTCTAATTAGCTTTCTATTACACATATCTCCACCTGCTAATGTTATTGGCCACTAAGGGAAGTCAATATCAGTCAGAGATTACTCCATTAAATATAGCTGCTATTAGTCCTGCTATTAGCATCCGGCTCTACGCTCTCAGAGAGAGAAATGAGCTGCTCGGCTGTGAGCTTCCTGTGGTGGTTGGTTTTGATGAGGCCACACGGTGGATGAGCTGCGAGGATGCCGGCTCTTTGCTGCAGACCTCGCAGGAACTGACACGCATGCGTGCGGCCGGCGAAAAAAGTCAAGCCAAGCCAAGCATGCTGCAGTGTTACATTCACACTTCATTTGGCGGCTTCCCTCTGCGATGCTCGCTCTCTCTCCGTCAGCCCACCGCTTGTTTCGAGCACCGTGCATGTTTTCACAATCACACCCACACACTGCTGCATCAGACTGCACTCACCTGACATCGAACAAGCAGCGAGCGTACCTTTATCTGTATTGTGTTTACCAGTCAGGAAGTCATTATTCATGTGTGAAGCAGCTGCTATTAACAGCCTTCAACAGGAGAATAGTGGGAGGAACTCGCAGCTGATGATTAAAAAATGACAGCTATCATCCTCTGTTTGATATCAGTGAGAAAACAAATGATGCAGAGCAAAGAGGTTGTTTGTTTCCTGACAAATATGAACCTCGAAACACACAAAACCAGTCTGGGATGGAGGATATAACAATGATTGTTCTATTGATTATGGTTTTGATTGATAATTTAGTCCTTGAAATGCCAAATAATGCCAAATAGAGCAGCAACCAATGATTATCTTAAGTATTGATTGACCTGCAGAAGATTTTCTCAGTTAAAATCAGTTATTCATTTGGCCTATAAAATAATAAATGTCCAAAAGGACATCTTTAGCTCACTTGTTTGAACCAATAAACAGTCCAAAACCCCAAATGATTCAGTTTACTACAACATAAGATAAGAAATGCGGCAAATCCTCACAATTGACAAGCTGCAACATGGAAAGTTTTTCATTTATAATGAAATAAAACTGAGAAGAGCAAGCATGTGACCAGGAAATGGTTGGTTTCACTTTCCTGTAATGCAGTCTTTAAAACCAGTAAAAGACAACACTTATGCCATTATTACAATATTATAATATCCAAAATCTAAGACGTTATCTAGTCTCATATCACAATATAAGTGAATAATAAACATTTATATTTCCATGACAATTGTGTGGCTCCAACTGCCAAGGTTTTGTGATTGATACATTGACCTACAGAAAGTTAATCAGCAACTATTTTCATACTCAAGCAATCGTTTCAATTATTTTTTGGAGCTAAAATGACAAATATTCACTGGTTCCAGTTGCTCAGGTGTGAATAGTTGATGTTTTTTTAGTCTTCTATGATATTTAACTAAATATCTTAGGCTTAGGGATTGTTGGTCGGACAAAACAGTACATTTCAATATGTCAACTTGGATTTTGAGGAATTATGATGGGTGTTATTTGACTATTTTCTTACACTTTATGGACCAATTAATTAATCAATTAATTGGTAAAATAAGAGGCATTATCGATAATGAATATAATCATTGTTTGCAGTCTTAAACTACGGAGGGGACCTTGTGGTGTTTTGTTTAGTGTTGTCATATTGTTGATCAGTAATAAATGAGAAACATACAAACATGATCATCTATAACACAATACTAGAAGAGCTGGCAAAAGACCGAGACTTTAACAAACCAACACACAAGCGCCGTGTAGGTCGATCAAAGAAAAACTAAAATAAACTACTCCGAGCTTTTATCTCTAATTGTTCACTCATCACTGATCATCTGATAAGCCCGCCAGCTCCACTTCCTTCCAACCAGCCGCCTGCGTTGTAAATCTTTAGGGCACGCCGCCAAAGAATGTGCCCCCTTGATAAACATGCACAATCAGAAGAAACACTATTTTTCTAGCCTCTGAGTAACGTTCCCGCACAACCGCTGGGTCATGAGTCCTTGGCCAAAGTCACAGGCTCTGCAGAGCGCTTTACAGCATTCCTTGGACGTTTTTTCTGCAGACAAGTCTCGAATTTCACACTTTATGGGACTCTGCCGGCTGAGAGACCCGCTATTCCAAAACCACAGGTGTATCCACTCCCACGGGCCATTTGGATGTTCAGATATTTTGAGCAACTGGACATACAGAGGAACAGAAATAAACCTTTACTGCATGTTAAGTCCAACAAAAGGCTTTAACCAATCTCAATGCACCGGATTTCCACTTTCAGAGAGTAGTGACAGGAGCTGTGACGGCTGCTGTCATGATGTGGAAAAGGAAGTGATGTAATGCTTTTCACGGACATTAAATGGTATTAGAAAAAGATGTACACAAGTTGTCTTGATGGACTGTCAGTGCTTTTCCTCCAGGCTTGAATGCACTTGGCTGTTCCGGGAAAGGTATTCAAAGTCGACACTGAAAGGCTGGATCAATTGTGTAGCTGCAGTACACACACACACACACACACACACACACACACACACACACACAGAGAGAGAGAGAGTCCAGGGCCAAACAGCATCAAAGCTCACAGACAGAGATGCACTGTTTACCCCTCAGGCCACAACAAGACGGCCCGTCGTCACAGGACAACACTGTCTCCTGGTTCTGCAGGGCAGTCCTTCAGGAAAACAATGTTACCACTGCGCTGATAGAATCATAGAAGAAGAAAAACGAAGAGTCACAAAAGATGAAGAGAGGAGGATGAAGAGAGGAGGGTGAAGAGGGTCTGTGGGTGTTTTGTTGCAGCTGAGCTACAGACACAGACCAAAAAAGATTGAAAAAGCAATGTTAGGGTCTTTTCAATCTGGCCGGATGATGTTTTTAAAGGCAAATATAATATTTATCACTCAAGTCAGAGGATCACCAAGTAAATACAGTTCATCCTGAGGGTGTACCTGTCTGTACCAAATTTCATGGCAATCCATCCAATAGTTGTCAAGACATTTCACTCAAATGTCAGATGTCCGCTAGAGGACAAGTCAGGGGATCACCAAAGTCATTAGGGATACATCATCTAGGAACAGCGGGCAACTTCCGGGCCTGAAAAGTGAAGCCAATGCGGAAAAACTTGCATAAACTTGCATTATTTCTAAAGGCCAGCAGGGGGCAACTCCTCTGGTTGCAAAAAGAAGTCTGATTGTATAGAAGTCTATGAGAAAATGAGCCTACTTCTCACTTGATTTATTACCTCAGTCAACATTGTAAACATGAGTTTATGGTCTCAATCACTAGTTTCAAGTCTTCTTCAATACAGCATGATGTTCATTTAGTAAATTATGGTCCCATTTAGAGTCAAATAGACCATAAAGCAGGGGATGCTTTAGGGCGTGGCTACCATGTGATTGACAGGTCGCTAACATGGCGTTGTCTGTGTTTTCGTCAGACTTTAACCCTTTCACAGTGTGTTTTCCGTTTATGAAAGTTAATTTGGTCACCTAAAATTGTCTTATTTGGTGTTTGGTTGTACTTGGCTCCACTCTCTCTCGAGTCCCTTCTGGTTGCAAAATACCAAGATGGCAACGGCCAAAAAACAAGATGGTGAAGGCCAAAATGCCGAACTCAAGGCTTCAAAATGGAAGTCTACAAACCAATGGGTGACATCATGGTGACTACATCCACTTCTTAAATACAGACTATGTCTGGGAATCATAAATGTGAAATTTCATGGCGATCCATCAAACAGTTGTTGAGATATTTCAGTCTGAATCAAAGTGGTGGGCCGACCAACTGACCAACATTGACATCCCTATAGCCACACTGCCAGCATGGCTAATAAAAGTGTTACCTACAAGGATCAATATCTACCTGCAGCGTTTCAGTGTTGCTGTTTTGTACAAGGAAAGTAGACACATCATTTCTATGGTCATGCAAATACATCACACTTGGTAGCTGCATTGATGGCACACTGAATTTCTCCATCGGAGATTAAAATGGCTGTCTTGTCGATGGAGGAGGAAGACTTTAACACCGTCTCTCTGTACTGTGGGGAAGGCTGCAGACAGATGTGAACACTGACCCACTCTTCCTCGCCTAAATCTGGGGTAGAGCAGGGGGATCAGAGTGCCGGAGCAGAGTCTGGTCGGGGGCTAATCCGCTGCCGGCTAATAGCCCTTGATGATATACGCAGTGCAGCTGTGGCAGGAAGGTAGGCCAACAGCTGTGGCCCACAGACCGATTATCAGATTTCAGCCACAGACGGCAAACAAGCCGACAAACAAGCAACACAACAGAGTCTCACCTCCTGCTGTGGGAGACAGAACAAATTAGAAAATGGCTCGGAGGTTTGTTTGGTATTTAAAGGAGCATTCCCCCTTAGATGCTCTTTTATTAAACAAACCAGTACGGCACTGTAGCGCTCACTTCTACCTCATCCATGTCATATTGTACAGACTGTTATTATGAGCAGCTGAGTGGTTAAACCTGTTCACGTCAGCCTTCTAGTTGGAATTCCCAGTTGGAAATATTGGGGATTTCTATGAGCTACAATACTGTATCTCCTTCATGGTGAAAGTAAACAGAAAAATGTCAAACTCTTTGCAAAATGGCAGCAAGTTACATCTAAATTAAAATCCAGCACCAATGTATGTTTGTTTGCATCTGGTTCCACTTGATAGCAAACCACTAACAATATGTAACACAATAAAGACAGCTAATTTAGGCTTAATTTACATTCATGTGATGTGACAACAAGGTTAGCAATGGGTAACCATTTTGAAATAATGCTTTAATGACGTGAGATTTTCTAGTTGGCATGGCGTGAATGATGTCTTGGGCCACGTGGTACAGTGGCTAAGCTAACAGGCTAAATAAAGCCCTGTAGCCTGCACTATGGCATTAGCAGCCCTTTGTTAGCACGAAGAAGCAACCAAAACGCAGCAGTTTTCAAATAGAAATTCTCCCAAAACTTTGATAAATTCTGCCATTTTAACTTAAAGGAACAGTGTGTAAAATTTTGGGGGGATCCATTAGCAGAAATGGAAGAAAATATTCATAACTATCGGTTGCAATCTGCAACCACACCACTAGATGCCATCAAATTCTATACACTGCATCTTTAACTTCCTTTATCTTCTTTTCACTCTTTTGCCATTTCTTTTTCCTCAATTTTCAACGTGCATGGTTAATAAGCGTCACTTGACCCCCGTATAAAAGCTCCATTGATGAGATGAACGCTTCGAGGCGAAGAATTTAAGTTGAGAAATTACTCAAGTTGTGAGTTTTTCAGCCCTACGGGCTACAGCAAGCGTTTTAAATAAAAAACTATGAGCTTGAGTCCGAACTTAAAGGAACAGTCTGAAACATTTCCACTCAAAAATATATGTCAGTTTTACTACTTTACTGCGTCCAAGAAAATTAAACATCATAGGAGTGGTGTCTCTGTTATCTCGGAAACACCATTTAGTCATCACGGATAATGTATCTTGGAAATGACCACTTTAACTGCTCTTTTCCTTTTTTTACGGTGCAGTTTAACTGGAACAAGATGTCATGTGAGTAACGGTGCCATGGGACGAAAAATGCTCCCATTCTCTCACACCATATGATTCACTGGGTTTGGTGACACGGGGGACAAATGATGAATAAAAAGCCATAACTTCATAAATAATTGAATTTGACACAGCTGTGCTCCTCCGTCGCAAATGTTTCCAAATGGAGCCTCAAATAGCCGGCACTCAAGTTTTGTTATGTAAAGCCAAGTATGATAAAAACCTGCCTCGTGCTTTTGAATTATTCATCGCTTTTGCCTCATTTCTGGTTTAAAAGCCGTCCAAAATATGGAGCCAAATTTATGTTACACACAAATGTATTCCTTTTTAATTCAGTGTATGACAGAAGACATTCCCCAAAAGGCGAAACACACAAGCGGAAAATGAAATGTCCTTTCAACAGAAATCCACTGCTTTAATAAGACTTCCAGGTAGTTTCCACATCAAGAACGCTCAAAGAAGCAGCCGACTCATCCTCTAAGGGTTAATGAACAAATATGTGAGGGGAAAAAAGCAAACATTATCTGCTATCTGTGTAGATAGTTAAAACTGACTTTCTGTTGGCGGTTAGATGATACATGTGACGAGACTCAAACCATCACATGACAACGTGTCGTCTACAAAATGACCTCAGGTGCTTAACAAATGCTTAACAAATACTTTATCTGTTACTATTAGTATTAATATATTGAACCCGAGAGGAAACAACGCTTTTGTGAATCATAAACACACACTTACAGTAGATTACTTTAAAAGTACTCTATGGATGATTTATTATAAACAAACGTCTTGTTGTTTACTTACAGCGTTTCAACCACTGTGTGTATCCTTCAGGCCTTACAAACATGTTGAATGTGTTTCCAACACACTTCTGGGTCACTCATTTCTTTATCATGTTTTATTAATAAGTTTTGGCTTGTTTCTGGGTTTATTTTAGATAATATACTTGTAATTGGCTGTTGGCAACATCCTTTAACTTCCACTGTTTGATAACTTTAATTATGAGAATATCAGACATTATTTAATCTATCGGGGGCTGTATATTATAAAAAAGAAATGATTCCTACTGATGCATTTAAGAGCTGAAACGATTAGACATTATTTTCTTAGTTGTTTGGTCTATAATATGTCAGAAAATGGTGAAAAATGTCGATTAGTGTTTCCAAAAAGCCAAAGATGACGTCCTCAAATGTCTTATTTTGTCCACAACTCAAAGATATTCAGTTTACTGTCAAAGAGGAGTAAAGAAACCAGAAGATATTCACATTTAAGAAGCTGGAATCAGAGAATTTTGACTGTTTTATTAAAGAATCACTCAAACCGATTATCAAAATAGTTGGTGATTACTTTAATAGTTGACAACTAATTGATTAATCGTTCGTTGCAGCTCTAAAATTACTGGACTGCGAGAAAAAACACAGTTTAATTGCAGCCCCAGTGTATTTGCAAGCTCGGTGCTCGGTCTCTGTTGAGTGTGTGAATGAAAGAGTGATTGACTGAAAATAGTAGGTCAGCTGATTTAATCAACAGATGGAGTTTCTCCACAAAGAATCACACAAAAGCACCACTTTAAATCTTGTGTTTACCAGAGATGGGCCCATAAGATTCTTGGAATTAAGTCTTTCAGCATGAAAAAAAGCATAAAAAATGACTAATCGACTAAGAGGGGGCAGCCCTACAAAATAGAGAGGATTCGGCCAACGTGCTGCATCACGCAGAGAAAGCTGAACATGATGATGATATTTTACCACCCCAGAGTGAATACTCCGCCTATGAAAACCACCACCGCCTATACCTCATAAATCATATGTAAGTACTGCTTTTTTGTTTTAAAACCGGCATTGCTCACATCAGCTTCAGCTTCAGCTGGTATTTTACTCCTTTTTCTTGGTGCCTTGCTGGCTTTTACCGCCACATATGCATTTCTGCATGTGTATCCCATCGACATCTCTCTCTGCAGCTTCACTAGTGGTCACAATCTCCACCGGGCGCCTTTAAGACGAGCTTCTTCCAAAACGAGGTGTCCAACATCTGACTGGAGTGACATTAACTCATATAAATTGACATGAATAAACTTTTAAGCTTTTAAAAAGAATGGTAGGAATGTTGAGTCCTTTCCCGGCAACAGTTATGGGACATTTTTATAAACTACATCTTTTGCAATCTTTGAATTACTCTCTGACGACTTCAGGCGATGACTTACGCAGTGGTTTGGAATAAATCTCCCCATTCAGCTATTTTTTTTAAATAGCATCAAACTCTCTGAAGTGTCTCGAGCTGCGACTGAAAAGGCTGTTATATAAAAGTAAAAAATATAAAAGGCCTCTGCCTATTAGGTCAAGCCCAGCCACGCTTGAATAGAACGACTGTGAAAAGTCAACATTTTTCTGGTCCAGCCCATGTGATGTGGTGCGAGAGGCATGCTCAAAGGAATGCCAATGCAGTGAGGGTTTCCCTTGTATCGCTGCTACGGCTCTGTGTGGTTTAGGAGAGCAAACCAGTGACGCAAAGTACCATCTGTGTGGTAGAGAGGGACACAATGCATGCCCCGCGGGGGAATAACAAGTGCTTGCTGCCTGCTAATATTAACTAAATATCAGGGGAACAGGGAGAGTAATAACATGTGACATTTTCATACAAGCAAATGTTTGCTGTTCTCTGCTGCTCTGCTGTTGTGTTTGCTCTTCTTTGGTCTTTGGGAGGAAAAAGATGAGTTTTACATGTTATTATTATAGGTTGCAGTGTGGAACAAATTACATATGCACTGATATTTTTGTATGTCAATACTAGATATATCGGCGGGCGCTGACATATTGTACATTTTTGTCTGTACAGAGCAGGAGAAATTCAGATTAAAGCGTTCAGACGTGCCTATCTCAAGATTATTTTGAGTTTTTAAAGACTTTATGAAGCACTTATTGTAAAGCTGCTATTATAACTTATTTTTATTATACATTAATGTACTGATTATTATCTTGATCATCATTAAGTCTATCGGTGTCAGAAAATACTGAAAAAAAGAGTCTGAGAAGAGACTTTCAATGTCTTGATTTTAGATTAGTTGTCACTATTAAATTACTCGCAACTATTTTGATTATCGATTAATCGGTTTGATTGATTTTTAAAGAAAATTCTCTGATTCCAGCTTCTTAAATTTTAATATTTTCTGGTTTCTTTACTCCTTTATGACAGTAAACTGAATATCTTTGAGTTGTGGACAAAACAAGACGTTTGAGGACGTCATCTTGGGCTTTGGGAAAAACTGATCGACATTTTTCACCATTTTCTGATTTTTTATAGACCAAACAACTAATCGATTAATCAAGAAAATAACCGACAGATTGATTGACAATGAAAATAATTGTAGCCCTACTTGTTTTTGTCCGACCAACAGTCCAAAACTCAAAAATATTCAGTTTACAATCATGATATAAGACAGAAAAAAGCAGCAAATCTGCAACCTGAAAATGGTTGATAGTTTCGCTGAAATAATAACTTAAATAATGAATTGATTGCCCAGATAGTTGCCTATTAATTTTCCATATAACTAACAAATATACAACTAATCGCAGCAGCTATAATTTACTGTGTTGCTGTATTAACCGAAGGGACATTCTCGAAGAAAAATTCCACGACCGCAAATAGCAAAAACTACACTTTGGCAATGGCAACTAAATAACCTTATGTAATATAGTAAGTTCTAAGGCAATATTAATTGTATATTATATTGTTGTATTTCTAGAGTTAAAAAAGAGCGGTAGGTACCATATCAGTGATCTCCACTGCTGCAGAAATGATTCATGGCTTGTTTACAGAACGTTATTCAGTGACAACTTTGGGTTAACTGTTAAAAGCTGCCAGGTAACCAGAGACAATAAAAGCAGAAGACACAAATCACCACGAAAGTCTTGGATGTCACAAACTACATGATAAAACACAGAAAGCTTCCTGTTTTTTGAGGTTTTATCAGTATTGTGGTGCTAAAATGTTAAGTTCGTCCTGAGGGTGACACTCGAGAAAAGATCAGCGGGTCATAAAAAACGAAAAGGGTTTTCCCCTTGATAGCCAAAATGTGCTAGGCAAATTCCATGGCAATCTGCCAACTAGGTTATGAGATATCAAGTGCTAGGAGCAGGAATTAACAAACAAAAACCAACCAAAGACAGTGTCATCCTTGTGCTCCACCACTAGCAGATCAAAAACACCAAATATTTTCCGGTTCCCGTGTCTAAAATCCAAAGACTTTATTGCTTTTCTCTGATTCATATCATCGATAATTGAATACATCAAGTAACCGATTCCAAGACGTTGAGTTTCTGGAATGTGTAAGGACATTTACGGTTATTTTTGACAACAGTCAACAATGAAAATACTTGTTGTTATATGCAGCTATATTCTCTGGAATGTGGATGAACAAAAGATGATTAATACCAACTACAGTCCCTCCAACTTAACCGACACTGCTTTTCTGGGAAATGCAGTGGAAAAAACACCACACCAATGACTCCTTAGCACCAAAAGATGACACCAAAATAAAACCCACACCACATACCAGCACAGCTTCCGGTCTCACACACACACACACACACACACACACACACACACACACACACACACACACACAATGCCCTCATCTCCTGTGTCTCAAGCAGTCACAGCGAGCCAGAAAGGTTATTTTTAAGACTCATTGTTTTCCATATCTCTGCAAACAGTAAACACCTTTGTGTGCCGCCACAGGGAGAGAAAAGTTACAGGGGAGGAGGATGGTGAGTCGTGAATACTTTGGTGTCATTATGCAGTGATCAATAATTGATGAGTTAGGACGATACGATGCTGCGACAACTTTTTTTCCTCTTTCTTTGCACCTCCAGGTGACTCAGAGAATGACTACCCCTCCTGAGGGTCAATTCACCCCCTCAAGTTACAGCATTAAATATTCAAGCCGTACCGTTGCATAATTTACCTCGTCAACATACCCAGGAATGAGATAAAAACGGGACGAATGCTTTAAGTTTGATTGCAGGAACTCGGAGCTCAGCAGAAAGAAACCCGGGACGGTTTAAACAAACTCTTCTTCAAGGCAAAGTGAAGCCGAAGGCAGTTTTACTTCATTGCGGCAGCTCTGATGCAAGTCTACGCAGGGATCAAACAGGGTAGCTAATTTTATTAAACAGACACTAATCTAACAGTGTTCGTGGCTTTAGGCTGGCTGTCTGCTGCTTATATGTGTTGCAACCGCCTCCATCTGATGGGTGTATCCCATTTAGAGTGACTATCCTCGCCCCAATCTGCTTCAGGGACATCTTGCCTTTGTTTAAACACCGAAGAGCATGTTGCTCGCTCTTTCGGTACCAGCATAATGGTCTTCCTTGTCATGTGATCTCTGCAAAAAATTCCAGAGCGGCTACTGAAGCCCAGCGCACATGGCGGCCCTCTCGAACAGATGTTTTTCGTTTGTGCTGCTGCAGTCTCTGGGTTCGGAGGCACAGAGCCAGAGAGGTGATTCATGATGCGAGCCTTTTCCTTGTTACAGTCAGCAGACACACAGTGTGCTCCGGCTGGAGAATAAACACGGCCCTGGTTCTGTTTTGGTCGATTTTATTATCACGATATATAATAAGCTTGTAGTGAAGATAGAAGTGATGGATAGCAGAGAGCGTTTGCTGTAGTAGCCGTTAGGATGTTGCAGAAAGGCCTGTGTTTTTTTTCCTTTAAACATATCTGGTTACTAGGGGTGGGGGGAAAAAATCGATTCACCCATGTATAGTAGTTTATTTTTTACGATTTGGAAAATGTTTTTTTAATGCCAGAATTGATCTATTTGCTTCATTTGAGTCTATGCGGAGGTAGAAGGAAGTTACCGCTTTTATTGTTGTAGTTGGAGTAACGTGACGTCAGAGTAACATTACGTCATATCCGCGCCGTATCCGTCACAAAACAAACAGTAGCCGGCCGTAGCGAGCAGAAACCGGCAGATACGACAGAGCAGAAAACGGCGGAGGGTCGGCGAAGATACGACCTGTACCCTCACATTTTAAATCCAAAGTGGTAAACACTACACATACAGTAAAGTATGGAAACACTTTGGGTTTCACACATCACCACGAGAAGCAGAGCTAGACATCACGGCTAAAGCTGCATGCTAACTCTGTCATGGACAGGAAACGTTATCGTATTGCGGTAATGTGCGGTCAGGCCAGCCATCCCGCATCTCCGTGGTCAAATCGGCCGACGCTTCAACTGTAGAGCACCCATATACTGACATTTATGTTAAATGCATTCAAACGGCCCCGATGGAGCTGACCATGGATGTATAAAGAGAACGGAGCTGACGGGAGAGCTAGCAACGGACTTGTAGAAGTTAGTGGAAGTATACACGTGTGACTATGCTCGTTTTTCAAAATAAAGGGACCTGTATATACAAAATACATACATGTAAATAACATTGATTGGATTATATTCACCAGAAATATAAAACATTACATGTCCCTTAAAAATTAAATAGAAAATACCACTAATTTGTGAGGGAAATATCTTTATTCTTTGATTTTTTTTTTTTTATATATATAATGCTTGACAATTACTGATATACTTGACTTCAGGACATCTCTGACTACATACATTCTGAAAATCAAACATTTTTACTGTATTAATTTAGATATTTTCCGAAGTAAAAGTCCCTAGAAGTGTATGATTCAACTTTTTCCCATGGTCTAGAGTTAAAAAGTTAACAAAAATCGCAATAAATATCGAAACGCAATACTTATAATACATATCTAATCGGCACCCAAGTACCGTGATAGTATCGAATCAGGAGATAGGTGTATCATCCCAGCCCTACTGGTTACTGCACTGCTCATCTTAATGTTTAAATGTCATCTGTACAGCTATTTAATTACAAATAAACCCATCTAGTCACTTTGAATGTTTCCACTTTACATGACAGATTACACTGTGAGTCTGAAGTCATTCATGTCCGCAGCTAAATGTGTTTTAAAGTGGGAAATGAGGTCACATTTTGGCATTAACAGACAATAGCGAAGGTGTGCACTCCCCTGGTTTGATGCTCCATTTAATCATAGCAGGAAGGATGCCAATGTAGGGTGATGGTGGGGGGTTGTTAGATGGGAAACACATACACACATAGCAACCCACCTGCCTGGCCTGATTACACCCCCCCCTACATAATCAAAGGTGACACAGCATCATAGAGTGTGACTTTGGGTGTGCTTCTGCGCAAGATTTCAGAGAATAAGTCGTTTTTTGAATGCAATCTGGTCTATCTGAGAGTGGGGAATCTCTATAATCCTGAAACGGTTGAATCCAGATTTGACTGCCAGGGACTAGAGATGGTCTTTCTCTCTCTCTCTGTCACACACACACTGCTACAGCCTGGCAGCATGCTCTGAAGCTGTGAGTTATGTAATAGTGAACACAGAGAGCTGCAGGCCTGAGTGCACAGCCTCCTATTCCCTACACCACCAAAAGCCATCCACCCCCTCTATTATTACACTACATATCTGGCAAGAAAAGAGCAGCAGATTCACAAGATGAGAGTTCACCTACACACACTCCAGCTCTGCACCAGCCATCTCTTCTATATGTGTAGGAGGCAAATTTACATTTTTGCATCAAAAAAATGCACTTTCACAGCAACTGCAGCTCAACAGGTGCAGTTATTTTTCTTTTCTGGTGGGCGGTTGTGCAACATATTAATGCATTTTGGCCTCTAAAGGGATTTTTTAAATGCTGTCAAATATCTCCAGTTAAATTGATGGTTTATTGCATGTAGTTTGGTTGCAAATAAACTGCATTAAACCATAAAAACCTGTTTATTTTTTAATATTCTAATCTTTGGTTGTGTTTTTTAATCAGGCATCTCCAGTCATCCATCATGACACTGTGGCCTTACCTCCTCCAGCACATTCACTGTGTTCCTGCAGCTCAACAGGTGCAGTTATTTTCTTCTCTAGTGGGCGGATGTGCAACATAATAATGCATTTTGGCCCCTCAAATATCTCCAGTTGAATTCATGGTTTATTGCATGTAGTTTGGTTATTGCTTGTTTGGTAGTTTGGTTGCAAATTGATGGTTTATTGCATGTAGTTTGGTTGCAAATAAACTGCATTCCACTATTAAAAAAAACTGTTTTAAATATTTATTTTTAATATTATAATCTCATTTTTGCATCAAAAAAATGCACTTTCACAGCAACTGCTGCTCAACAGGTGCAGTTATAATTATTATGCAACATAATAATGCATTTTGGCCTCTAATATGATTTTGAAATGATGTCAAATATCTCCAGTTAAATTTATGTTTTATTGCATGTAGTTTGGTTGCATATAAACTGCATTCCACCATAATAACCTGTTATTTTGAATATTATAATCTTTGGTTGTGTTATTTAATCATGCATCTCCAGTCAGTCATCCATCCATGCATCATCATCATCATCATCCATCCTGCAGAGAGCCAGGCTGACACTGTGGCCTTACCTCCTCCAGCACATTCACTGTGTTCCTGCAGCTCTGCAGTCGGGTGGTGAAGCTGGATGTCGTCGGGGAATTGTAATCCTCTGTCGTCTCCGAGAGAAACTCGGACACCGATATTTGATCCGGCATCCTTAAAGGTGGGAAAAAGCCCTCGGGAGGGTTTGTGCGATGAATGCTCAGAAGCGCAAAACCATGTAAGAGTTAAAAATAGACGAAAAAGCGATGGGAGTCTGGTTTTTCCTCGCAAAAACTGTGATGATTAAGACGTGTCTTCTTCTCAAATGACTTCACTGCGTCTCAGGGGACATGGGAGGAGGGAAATAGCTAAATGTCTGTCTTCTCGGTGTGTTTTTTCCTTCAGAAGATGTCTAAATAGAGTCTAACTATCTAAACCTCGGAGGAGAAGCCGAGGTGGAGAATAGCGGATGCCCTCATTATTGCTCTCTACAGATGTTCAATAAACCGCTTGTCGTCAAAACAGCGCACCGTTACCAGCCTGTGGTTAGTATTTATCATAGTCCATAGTCTGCCCGAGGTGGTCTGTTGACTGCAGCGGGGTTTGGTCCTCTCTTCTTCAGCCGTAGTTGGTGTTTTTTAACGCTAAAAGCCGCCGCAGACACGTTAAACTGCTCCTCTACTCTCTCTCTGCTGCTGCTCGGCCGCGCTGGAGCTGCTCTCAGAGAGATAGAGAGTGTCAAGGCAACTGGAAGGTGAAGACGTAATGTCCGGTGAGAGTTTTTCAGAATAAAACTGACTGGGGGTGATTTTTTTTTTTTTCTTTGTTAATCCCAAAAATGAATGAATTATTCATGTTTTCAAGTATAGACATATTCATTTAAAAAAATATGTTATTTGAATGCCATTGTCACATATAACAGACCAATGAACATATAAGTCTGCGTATGTTGCACAAGTTTTATTATATTAACACTTTTTTTTTTAAATAGTTGCCAATTTTTGTCACATTTTGTTGTTTTTTAACCAATATGCTGTGGTTAAATTGTGTGTTTAAATGTGTTAAAGGGAATGTTCATTTTCAAAAAAATTACTTGCTCCCGCACACACTTTTCTCTGCTTTATTAGTCAATGTTTCGGTCAACAAGGCAAGTAATTTCTTTGAAAAAGTACATATTGGAGGGGATCTACTCCCAGAAACACAAACAATTTTGAGAATGTGCATGTTTTCCTCACCTTAAAGGGAACGTTCAGCCATAGAAATAATAATATATAATATTTTGAAGGCTGTCAAAGTTAACGATAATACAGCATTAACGCAAATTAGTTTTAACAACATTAATTTCTTTAATGCATTTTAGCAACTTGCAATATTACGATTGTAGTTTTAAAGCTAGTGGCATCATATGAAACTAGAGAACCTAAGGAATCCATTGGTACCAACCATGTCATACTAGCTTGTCGAGAGGGAGGCTAAATAACGCTCCAAAATTACACTAAATTTGGACGAGGAAAAACTGTCATGGCCATTTTCAAAGGGGTCCTTTGACCTCTGACCTCAATATATGTGAATAAAAATGGGTTCTATGGGTACCCACGAGTCTCCCCTTTACAGACATGCCCACTTTATGATAATCACATGCAGTTTGGGGCAAGTCATAGTCAAGTCAAGTCAGCACACTGACACACTGACAGCTGTTGTTGCCTGTTGGGCTGCAGTTTGTCATGTTATGATTTGAGCATATGTTTTATGCTAAATGCAGTACCCGTGAGGGCTTCTGGACAATATTTGTCATTGTTTTGTGTTAGTAATTGATTTCCAATAATAGATATATATGTAAGTTTGCATAAAGCAAGCATATTTGTCCACTCCCATGTTGATAAGAGTATTAAATACTTGACAAATCTCCCTTTAAGGTACATTTTGAACAGATAAAAAATGTGTGATTCATTTGTGATTAATCATGATAATCATGATAATCATGCGATTAATTGCGATTGAATATTTGAATGGATTGACAGCCCTAAATATTGTATTTCTATGCTGCATATGTAAGCTAGAAGCTGAAAGGTACTTGTAAGAGTAGCAGCCATTTTTTATATTATACATGTATTGTAAATTAATTGTAGCTAATATACTACAATTAATTGAATTTATTTGAAGTTGAATGAATGCATGAAAGACTTTATTTCGAACATAAAAATAAATAAAAACAGATACAAAATAATAACAAACAAAAGAAAAGTAATAGTGTCCGAAAAGGAGTAGGTAGAAGTAAAACTTATATTGCCCTACCCCTTTCTAGAACATTTTCGGACGCTACAAGCATTTAAATAGAGCTTCTCGTGATATATAATCAAATTTGTATCATAATGCACATGACTCAAGTCGTTACGATATAATTTTATTCTTTTATTTTGAAAACAAAATGTATCCGTTTTCCGGTATTTTGCTCCTAGTGACGTCAGCTTGACGCGTTTCTCCTCCACCCACCGCCTGGTTGACGCGGCCGAGGAGCCGTTCTGCGCATGCGCGGTGTGGAATCTGTGACTGCTGGAGAGAGCCCTGCTGGACTGTAGGCCTGCCACAGAAAACAACCATTTACAGGGGAAAAAAGACATTAATGTGTCGTTTGTTTGACTTGAAGCCACAATTAGATAGATATTAACAGTCCCGAGTGTTATTGTAATTATAGCAGATAACCTAAATATTGTCAGTTTGACCTTTAAAAGCAACAATATATATATTTTTTATTTAACCTTTATTTAACCAGGCTAGTCCCATTGAGATTAAGAACCTCTTTTCCAAGGGAGACCTGGCCGAGACGGTCAGCAGCAAGAACACCAAGTTGCAGACACAAATAGAGATAAAATACAATTCACAAACACTAAAAGCATTAAATTTGCATTAAAAGAGAACTATCAAAAGATAAATGGGGGACAAAAAGGAACTTTTACGGGAGTCAGCTGTACAACAACGGGGCTAAAAACATTGGCATGCCATAGAGTCTGCTTCTAAAGCCTTCATTTTAGATTTAAAAACGTTTAATGATACCAGCTCCTTGATTTTTAGGTCATTTTGGAGCAAATTCCAGGCTGAGGGTGCAGAATATGCAAAAGCCCTTTCCCCATTTTTTGTCAGAGCTTATGGGACAGAGAGCACAAAGAGGTCCTGTGAATGCAGTGAATAATGTCCATAATTTTTTTGCATAATAAAAAAAGTATTGTCGGGAGCAGACCCAGAATCACCTTATATATAAGGATGTACCAATGGGAGAGCCTACGGGTTGCCATTGCAGGCCATCCCACCCGAGAGTACAACTCACAGTGGTGAGTCAGAGCTTTACAATTTGTGATGAACCTTAAGGATGCATGGTAAGCTACATCAAGCATATGAAGGCACTGAGCAGAGGCGTGCATGTACAAAACATCTCCATAATCTAAAACTGGTAAAAATGTTGTAGAAACAAGACAAGATAATCAATGTAAAGCTTAATTTCCAACGTTAAGGGTTGAAAATACTCCATTAGGGCTTTCTAGTTTATAACATAATGACACAAAACTTTGAGAATCACCGCCATGACAAATAATTTCACCACACTATTTCTCAGTGTTACGTTCTAATATGATATCTAGGATTTTTGTTAGTCGAAAAAGTAAGTAACAGATAACCAAATTAATTCCCATGAGCTGTTACTGGTGGTCATTACATTCATTTTCCTATAGGCTAACATGGGCTGATAAAAGAATTGTTTTTTAGTGAGGTTGCTCTAGTGTCCCCTACTGTCAGATGAGTTTATTTCAATTTAGTTCAGCTAACTGTCACTTGGGAAAAAAAAAAAATTCTGGTAAAATGAGCTAGATATTGGTGTCATATATGTGTCCAAAGAATCATTTTATGAATTTAGAGTCTGTCATTGTCTGTATGGTAAAGCTAATCGACCTCTGAAATAAATTCAGTTCAGATTCAGTTCAAACTTAATTGTCCCCATAAGGGAAGCAGATTTGCAGCCAGACAGCCACATGTAAAGAAAAATGATATACGCATGTAATAAAATATGTGTATGTATAATACAAAAACAGATACTTCCTCTTTTTTAAACCAACTTCACAGTTCTGTCACATAATATCTTCAAACTCTTACAGACAATGAGCCTTATTCTCAACACAGAGGTCATGACCTTCTCCTAAAAGTTGTTTAAATTGTTCATCTTAAAGTGAAATATCTTGTCAAATTCAAATTCATAGAGGCTGATTTTTTTTTTTTAGTTTGAGAGAGTCAAAAGTGAATATAGTTGCAGAAACACCCATAAACATGTGCAAAATTATGATGTATGTTTTAATATCTTTAGACCTAATTAGTTATTCTCAAAGCTATTCTTAATTAGAGAAGCCTCTCTAAAATATTTTTATCTCAGTATTCACAATGATGCACAAAGTTTGATGAACATTAATTTAAATGTCTACAAAATATTATAGAAAAAATGATTGTAGAATAATTTATATTATTATAGAAATATTATTGTAATGCTGCGTTAAGGACCTTTAGGCCAAGAAAGAACAAGTGATGAAAACCATAAAAAATAAGCATGTTACAGATATAAAATATAATTTGGGAGAGTCAAAAGTGAACATAGTTGCATAAACATGTGCAAAACTATGATGTATATTTTAATATCTTTAGACCTAATTAGTATATTAAAATCTTAACAACTATATGTAATTTTGTGTACCTGTTTATGTGTATTTTATACTCTGATGGTTACAATTTTTAAATATTTAAATAGAAAAAAAAAATTTAAAAAATTTGGGAGACTCAAAAGTGAACATAGTTGCAGAAACACCCATAAACATGTGCAAAATTATGTTGTATATTTTATTATCTTTAGATTTAATTAGTTATTCTCAAAGCTATTCTTAATTAGAGAAGCCTCTTTATTCCCTATTGTACTAATCCAAACATGGGGCGCCATCTTGTGGTTATTTATTAATATTATTTTCAGTCAATGTCTTTTCTATGCCTTGAATGGGTTGTCTTTAGCAAATGATTAATAATTAACAATTTTCCCAATAGTGGTAGACCCTCAGAAGAGAATGGATTCTTGTTTTTGAAAATCTTTTTATTTTATTTATTATTTATTTTCTATATATTTATTTTCTGTTTAAGTGTATCTTCATGTTGTTAGAGGTGCCGATACTGTGAAGCTGTATATTGATTTTGGCCCTGTAAAAAAGGGAAAAGTTAAGAGAGAATGGGTGGGTGTGTGGGGTATGTTTTGTTTGTTAAAGTAAATCCTGTATTGAATATATTGCATAATAATGCTGATGTCTGTATAACAAAAAAAAACAATAAAGACATTGTTAAAAAATAAATAATAATAATAAAAAATAAAAAAATTAACAATTACCTATAAGCTTGTCCAAACTATGTTTTTGTTATGTAGGTGAAAAGTGTTTTATTATAGGTTAAATTATATGAATTGTATTGACACACAGTACATCTGAACTGAATGGACTGTAATGTTGTGCAATATGCTGTCTTCCACTGTGTAACTGTCTGAAATATAATAATTATTTTTCTTAAAGCTGACTCGGTGTAAACTAATCAGAATTACAATGTACTTATAGGTGCAAATGGAAAATAAAACTCTTGAAGCTTGAGTTTCCTGTTTTACTTTGAAAAACCCTGACCGGAAGTTCCGCTTTTAGCTCCTCGCTAGCTTAACACAGCCTGTGTTAGCTTTAAGCTAGGAGTTGATAAAGTGAGTTGAGGTAGGAGGAGATCTTTGCTGCTAGTTTTAGGGAGTTCATCTCAGTTTTAACAACCAGATTAAAGGTAGAAGAGCTGAATATAGCCTCAGAGTACCTGGAGAAGCTCGTTATCTCTAAATAAACATCCTGTTGTCTTCAGAGTTGAGTCGCTGGAGGAGAAACAACAACAATCAGAGTTCAGCTGAATGGCTGAAGGCTCCTCAGGTAACTAACAGACTGTCTAAATGACTCATCCACACAGGGAATAGACATGTTATACTGTCCACGTGGAGCTGATTGACTCTGTAACGTGTCACTCTCTCTTTATGTTGTAAACTAGCTAGTTTAGCTGCATAGCTAACGTTAGCTGCTAACTTTAAGCTAACTGAGCAGCTGTTTATTCATTTAGTTTGGTTAGTTAGTCTTTAATATATCAGTGTAATCTAAAGGCTTTTCATACAGTGAACTTTGAAAGCTAACATTACACCTGACCTGAGCTACAGCACCATTATTTAATGATTGCTACCTAGTGTTACTTCTGGTTACATCATGTGGGTTGTAATTGAGTTGTAAATCAACAGAAAAATGCCATCAGTGAAGAAATAACTATTTTTTGAGAGTTTGTTTGTTGGTCATACATTAGACATTATTCTAATCACTGATGGAAATCAGCACCATTTCGTTTTCATGGGTTCCTCAGGCAGGTAGCTGACGTGACATCATTATGACAGTGAACTTTGAAAGCTATCATTACACCTGAGAGCTGCAGCACCTTTGTTTTATGATTGTTAGGTAGCTATCTTACTACCTAGTATACTGTCATTATTGGTAACTATTTGACTGAATAAAGGAATCCATACCATCAGTGAAGAAATAACTTTTTTTGTTGGTTGTACTAGATAATGTAAGTTTTAAGACATTATTCTGGGCTCTGGTAGTGTTTGATTGGTTATATACTGGATAAAAGACACAGTAATGGATTGGTGAATCACTGATGGAAATCAATGAGTCACTGTTTTTCATTTCAAACTTAATAAGAGGAGATGCACCATCTCGTTTTCAAGGGGGTCCGCAGGCACAAAACATGGAAGTTAACAAACATTTAAGCACATAATTATTAATAATGATATAAATTAAATAACAAATTAAACAAAACCATAAATTCAACAACAATCAACATAGTAACATCAATAAGGACATACACATAAAGGCTCTCCCTCCAACCCAAATCACACCAACATAACATGATAATGATGAACATAATAATGAAATAACATTATGTCAAAATACTGATTTCATAAACTGAAAACAAAGGCAAATACAAACAAGAACAAGTCGATTTAAGATAAACAAGAAAATAAGCTTTGAGAGTAGAGAAGAGTAAATTGGGCAAATTATTCCAGTCTGATGGTGCTTTAAACTTTAAAACATGTCTCCCAACTTCTTTAAAAATTCTAGGAAGTATAAAAATAAAAAGGTTGTTGAGTTTGTCTAAAGTTAATATGATGATCTGAATGGGACTAAAAGCTGTTTTAAGTATAAAGGATAGTTGAAGTAAATGCATTTGAAAACAAAGAGCAACCAATGAAAATGTCTCCTAGAGTGAAGTGATAGCCAGTTAAGTGTATCATACATGAAACAATGATGTGTGCGATAATGACACCTCAGAACAAATCTACAAATATTATTGTAAACTACATTTAAAGATGAAGATCAGTGGTGTTCTGGTATATGATGTCACCATAGTCAACAATAGGAAACAAAAGCTGTTGGACAAGTTGCTGTGTTCATTCCTTCTACTAAACATATTTACCATAGCTGTATTTGGTTGAGATTATCATACACACAGCTTCAGGCTTCTAACACTGTCACTTTTTCTGTTTTCAGATCCACCCGACCTCAATCCAGATGAGGCGTCACATCAAAAACACTATCAGCACAAACCCAAAAGAGGCCGGCCCAGATACAACAATGACAGAAACCTGAATAGTTATGATCCCTCTCAACAATATGGACACTTTCAGCAGGACGTTAAACCCCCATTTAGCCACGATAATTCAAATTATGCACCGCATCAGCATCCTCCCTACCAAGGAGAGGATGGAGCCGGAAGGCGAGGCAGAGGCAGAGGGAGGAGAGAAGGGAATAGAGGTGTAAATGGGAATTTTGGTGGGTCCAGCTCCAGTTGGCAAAGACCTGGAGGTGACTTTGGCCCGTATAGTGGTAACAACAGGGGTGCGGCGGGGTTTTCCTCTAGGCCACATCCCATGGATGGACCTGATGGGCCCAGCTGGCGAAGAGAAGATGCGGGCAGGAATTTCGACCAAACCAATGAAGATCCAGATGCATGGGCTAAAAAACCCAGGAAGTTTAGCCAGGAGCAGAGGAGAGGGCAACAAAATGAAAAGGGCACTCGCTTAAAGGAGAACAACACTGCAGTGGAGAGGTCAAATGAGACCAAAGGAGAAAACCCCCCTTCAGACATCAGGGAAAGAAGTCAGAGGAGCAGGACGGGTCCAATCAAACCACCTAAACCACCATCTCAAGAGGAAACAGGCTCAGAGAGGGGCACCAGTGTCCAAGATGAGTCTGGCCATGGCAGATCATCTCAGGATCCTGCCAGTAAAGCTGGACGAGGCTCAGGAAGAAACACACCCCTTCAGCCCAGAGGGGGGAGAAGAACGCATCATCAAAACCAGAGGCCAGGCCAGAGGAACTGGGACAAGATGCCAGAGAGCAAGGAGACGCAGACAGGTTAGACAGTAACTCCCTGTAAACTCTTACATAGAAACCAGAGACAGTTCAGAAAGGAGACGGTGCACTGCGAGTCAGTTTCCTGTATCTGTGTCACGGGAGTTTCACCAATGCCACGCCCCTCTAGGAGAGACTAATGACAGGTCCTGAGTCTATTAACTACCATGGGAGAAGTGAAAGTGAACACAGATTATGACTGATTATTTCCCCCCATAGTCACCAAAGAAAATATTAGACCCATTTTTCACAAGCCACATATCTTCCCAACATTCTGACACTAAAATGGCATTTGTGGCAACACACACTCGCGGTTACTAACGTTCGCTAACACCCTAGTTAACTAATCTTCGCAATGTTAAATATGGCTGTTAGTTATGTAAATATCTAATGTTAACAAAAGAAAATGTAAATATGTTATGCAAATATAACCCAATCTGCTTTCATCCATCCACATGATGCAGCAGAAAAGTAGAAACAGAATCAACTTTTGGAGAAACGCGACCAGACGTCACGCTGCGAGCTGTACAACCCAGTCATGAGGGAACAAAAGACGTTAATTGTGGCAGTTAATGGGGCCATTAATGTGACTGTCCCACACCGCTGCGCAACCCTACGGCGAATCGCCACAACGCCTGATCTGGTGTGAATGCAGCCTGCGGGTTCTTGAGGTTAAAGCAGTTAATTGTCTCCTGAACCTGTGATCTCTTCCCTCCACAGGGTGTCTGATTGAGCAGCTGTCTGAGGAGAAGTACGAGTGCATGGTGTGCTGTGATGTCATCCGGTGCATGGCTCCGGTGTGGAGCTGCCTGAGCTGCTTCCACGTCTTCCACCTGAACTGCATCAAGAAGTGGGCTCGTTCCCCGGCCTCTCAGGCAGACGGTACAACCCTTAAACAACATCTGGATGTTTAGTATACAGTTTAAGCAGCACTGACCTACTCTCCACTCAGTATGTTGATCTCTGTGAGGCTACAAAACAACATGCCCTCTGTGCATAATACCGTTGTGTAGCTGGACAATACCGAGTCGATGTGGCCCCATTAACAAAAACACAGCTCTCAGGCTTTTAAGTTCCTGCTGCATCAACAGTGTATTGTGTTGCGTTTCAGTTTGAGCCCAGTGGGAATATCTGCTGTTCTCTTTATTGAGAGTTTATATTAAAAAATGTTATTTATACTAAAACAAAGCTGTTTTTCAGAGTCAGCTGAAGGTTGGCGTTGTCCGGCCTGCCAGAATGTTGCACTGAAACAACCAACCTCCTACACCTGCTTCTGTGGTGAGTGACTGTGTCATTTATGCAATTAAATACATATTATTAACTGTAATCTATCAGTTGTCAGGTTAGATCATTTAACGTATAATTTGGACATTTTCTCCCCCATTTTTTTCCCTCTAACTTATCAAGTTTGTGACTGAAACTGAATGAAACAAAGTCATCACTCTTATGTTCCACGTTTGATTGGCAGGTAAAGTGACAAACCCAGAGTGGCAGCGCACTGAGATTCCCCACAGCTGTGGTGACATGTGTGGGAAGAAAAGGAGCGGAGTGGACTGCAACCACCCCTGTAACATGTGAGCAGTAAAAAACTGTGTTTTGATGGTGTCTTCCTTTTGTAATCTTCAGGGAAATAATGTGTTGGGCCTGGATGTAACACTGGTATCCAGGCCCTTTTCAAATAAATTGATCCCAAGTTGTGAAGTTAGTGATTATTATTAGATGAGTGAGGAGGAGTGAGACATTATTAAAAATCTGTGATTGTATGGTATAGGTATGGGACGATATGAACATTTCATGTCATGATTATCGTGGCCAAAATAATTGCAATTCACGATATTATGCCGATAACCATCAAAACTCACTAAAATGGCACTAAAACATACTGGAATCACTTAAACTTACATTTTGTTAAGAAACAAATATTTTTATTGTATCACAGATAGGACACATATTTTTTAGTTAAAAACAAACAAACAATTTGAAAAAAAGGTAATCATAAATCATAAGGTCCCCCTGCATAAATATAGGATAAATTAATAAAATAACATTGTGTGAGTCTGTTCTTTCTTACATGATAATTACTGTATTTTAAATCAGGCTCTTTTTTTCACTTCTCTACCATGATAGTGAGCTAGACAGCTTTTTTCAAGTCACTCATGGCGATATTAACGATGATCCCGATAACAAAAATTCACCACAATTAACTTATTGTGTGTATGCATGATTTTTTTTTTATATATTGTGTCTTTAAATGTTATCAATCCAAAATTCTCCTGAAGAGTATTTGTGTTAAACAATACTGTCTGTGTCTCCCTTCAGCTTGTGTCACCCTGGACCTTGCCCACAATGTCCTGCCTTTATAACTAAATCCTGTATCTGTGGGAAGACCAGGTACTTTACATTTGAATCATGTTTCCATCCATATCTGTCTTTGTATCTTTTGACATTATGTATTTACCCAAAGAGATCGGCTCCTTTTATCTGTGGTTTTGACACCGTGATATTGATGGAACTATGTGTTTGCAGTCAACCAATGCGCTGTGGTCAGGGTACAGTGCTCCAGTGTGACAAGGTGTGTGGTGCCTTACTCAACTGTGCCAAACACCCCTGCACCCAGGTGTGCCACAATGGGACGTGTCAACCCTGCCCGCTGCAAGTTCAGCAAGGTGAATCTCACTTTGTCAGCTCCATACAATGTTCTCTCAGAATTTGTCCTGCAGTCGTCTTTTGATCTTGGCAACTTGGTCTTATAATCAACTAATTTTCTTCTGTTTTTATTTTCTTTAGTGTGCTACTGTGGCGTTACCACTCGCGAAGCCCTGTGTGGCACAGACAAAGACGGATTTGATGGTTCGGGACATTTCTCCTGTCAAAAATTATGTGGGAAGTAAGTCTCGCGGCGCCTAATGATGTCCATCCTCCGTCAGTTAGACAGTTCCCACCGCTGCCTCACACTCACTTTCCTCCTTTCAGGATGCTGAACTGCGAAGCTCACCAGTGCCAGCAGGAGTGCCACCGCGGTCCGTGCCAGCTGTGCCCGCGCTCCCCGAGCCTGGTGAAGACGTGTCCATGCAGTCAGACGCAGCTGACAAAACTCCTGGAGCTGGGTTACTCTGAGCGACGGAGCTGCTCTGATGCCATCCCCTCCTGTGGAAAGACGTGCAACCAACCTCTGGCCTGTGGCTCCAGCGGTAAGGAACAAAACAAAGTGGGTCTTAACTAGAGAAAGTACTAAAGTAATTCTTCCTTGTCAACATCCTCAGACTCCAACATAATTGCTCATAACATAGTGTAACAGTTTACCGACGTTCGGCACGTTTTTCAATCCTGAGACAATGAAACCGTTTTTTTATTTTGCGTGTTCAGACAGGATGTTCATTATGTTGAGCTCGCATGCATTGTTCTCACACGTCGTCAGGACTTAAAGAACTCGTGTTATTTCAGACATCATCCATATGTGTGAGAAGTTGTGCCACGAGGACAGCTGCGGGCCCTGCTCCCTGACCTCCACTATCAGATGCAGATGTGGCTCCAAGACCAAGGTCGGCAGAAACACCAGCAGAACAACATTCATCTTCAGTGTTGAAGTCATTCGTTGTGCTTTATTTATTATGTCAAAGAGTTAAATAATAGGCCTTTTGTTTTTCAGGAGGTCCCGTGTGCAACGATTGAAAAAGAAGGTGAGATTTAAACAAAGGCAGATGAAATATCAGCGCCTACTTATATTGTCTGGTATTTCACTTCTGACTCTTTCTATTGCAGAAGAGCTCGTCTTCACCTGTGAGAAGCGCTGCAACAAGAAACGCTATTGTGGCCGACACAAGTGCAGCGAGCTGTGTTGTGTGGTGAGTATTCAGTGACTCTGGGTCAATGTTGTGGAGTTCATACTGTCCAAACATGACATAGAATTAAACAAAATTATCTTATCATGCAACCTAGATGCAAAGAGGCTAGATTCACATCTGGAGGTGACAGTTTGCAGCAAACATCTGATAAAAGTGTTGACTACAAGCTCTTATGATTAGTCAAAATGTCAATATAAGTTTGGGTATTGGGGCAGCACTAGACAATAGGAGGTGGTGTCACTGGTTTCTCTCTGTCCGTCCAGACTGTGGAGCACAAGTGTCCCCTGATCTGCGGCTACAAGCTCAACTGTGGCCTCCACCGCTGCCAGGAGCCTTGTCACCGTGGAAACTGTGAGCCCTGCTGGCAGTCCAGTGAGTCCTGCAGTCCGACAACAGCACTGTAGTTATGAGCCAAGTCTCACATGTACCACAAAAAACAAACTAATTTGAGTTTTTGTTGTGTAATCTTTTGTCTTTTATGGTATTATGTCTGGCATTAATGTGCCATGATGCAGCTCATATCCTACGTGGTGTCCTGATTTCATTGTGTTTGCAGGTTTCGACGAGCTGGCGTGTCACTGTGGGCTCACGGTCTTGTACCCGCCCATCCCCTGTGGCACAAAGCCTCCAGAGTGCAAAAGCATGTGTACAAGGAGACACGAGTGCGACCACCAAGGTGAGATAAAAGAAGTTAAGCGTTCACACTGCAGTTATAAACTGTGACTGAGAATCCTAACACTTATGTCTCTTTTAGTGTTTCACAACTGCCACAGTGAAGAGAAGTGTCCACCTTGCACGTACCTCACTCAGAAATGGTGCATGGGAAAGCACGAGGTAACCCTGAGCTGCATAACTCCTTTTCTGTTTTTCTTTTTTTCTATTCCTGTGATTAAAGTGACACTCTTCTCTCCGTCCCACAGCAACGCAGCAACATCCCGTGTCACCTGCAGGACATTTCTTGTGGCCTGACGTGTAACAAAACGCTGCCGTGTGAGATGCACCGCTGCAGAAAGATCTGCCACCGGAGCGAGTGTTTGGCAGGAAGCAGCTGCCAGCAGCCCTGCGCGCTGCCTCGTCCAGACTGCGGCCACCCGTGCGCCGCTCCCTGTCATAAAGGCAGCAGCTGCCCACGCACCACCTGCACCGCTAAGGTACACCACACTGAGAACAGCTGGACTCCCAGTAGCTGAAATATGGTTTACAAAGTTTGAGCAGATGGTCGCTGTTACGTCGAGGCTTGGATTCATGGGGAGTTTAGGCATATTTTCCCACCATCAGAAGTCTCTCCTCAATTTAATAACTCATTACGCTGATAAATAAAATTATATTTAGCCAATAAATTCAGTTTTATGAAGGTGTCACATCTATTAATTATTGAAGGTTATGTTCAAGAGCCCAGCTGTGTTATTTCTGTAGTTTTTAGCTCCACAAAATAGTGTGTAACTGTCATAAATAGTTAACTTGGATGAAATAACAACATTTCAGTGGCAGCCCTCCAAAAGCTCAACAAACAATGAGGCCTTTCACAGCTGCAGGAATTCCTCACATGAGCAGCATCAAACTTCCAAGAAAGCAACATATTTGTCTGCTTACAAAAGCACCAAACTGAAGTCTGTTCCCTCATATGTTTAAAGGGTAAGGTCAGTATTTTTCAACCTGGACCCTATTTTCCCATGTTCCCAGCTGCTAAACAAGCTGCAATATAATCATTTGGGGCAACCTGGCAGCGTCAGTTTACGTCCACTAAAAGTGCTTGTTTTTGCCACTGACAGGCTCAGATTGTTATTATAAGCATCTGACAACATTATGGAAAGGACCCTACATAGAAGTGAAGCGTTTTTCTTACCTTTCGCTTGATCCAGTGTGTTTGTGTGTCTCGCTCGGAGAAGTCTCGTCGCATCCACATTGTCGAAAACGTTTAAATATTCAGCCATGACATTGAAAATCTTTTAGATAACACTAAGCTACGTTTTCTTAATCTCCAACACAACAAACTCTGACAACACCGGTGTCCCGTGGCACTCCTCTCTCCAACTCTCACTCACGTTTTATTTCTCTGTAGGGTCCTTTCTATAATGTCAGATGCTTATAATAACAATCTGAGCCTGTCGGAGACAAAAACAAGCACTTTTAGTGGACGTAAGCTGACGGTGCCAGGTTGCCAAATAATACAGCAGCATACTCCGTCAATACTGGACCAATTTCAGAAATTGTTGTCCCTATTAGTCACTTAAAATAGGGTCCAGGTTGAAAAATATCGACATTACCCTTTAACACTAGTAGTGTAGTCTAATTCTTCATCTTTTCCACAGGTCGCTCTACAGTGCGATTGTGGGCGAAGAAAGGAAATGGTGAACTGCACAGAGGCGGCCACTTCATATCAGAGGTCCGTTAAAGTGTTTCTATATTCAGCTGTTTTGAATTTTTTAATATATGAAGTGGTTGAAACGTCCTTGAATCCTCTGCACATCAGGTACGCAGCCATCGCCATGGCCAGTAAGCTGTCTGACATGCAGCTCGGCGACTCGATGGACATCGCCCCGTTCCTCACTAAGAAGGAGCTGAAACAGACCAGGTAGAGTAACGGAGGACGTCGATGCTCAAGAGTTAGGGCCAAAAGCTATCGATGTAAAGTGTTTGCTGAAAGTGACGCACACAATGATTGAGGAAATGAGTCATATTTCTCTGCAGTGGTTTTATGTGCAGTTGCGAGGCGTGGCACGATGCAGTTTCTTTTTAATCAATAATGAAACATTATTTAAATGTTCTTCTGCACAGAAATTGATTTTCCTGTTCAGTATGAGTGATGGCTTTTTGTTTGTGCATTAATATTTAAATAAATAAATCAATCAAAGGGGAATGCATTTAATGGATTACAGCAGCTACAGCAGAACCATCTGAAGTTAAAAAACAAACCAGGAGCGAATCGGCATCCAACTTAAAAGATTTGAAAATCCGCCTGCATGTTTGTTGTTTTTCTCAGGCTTGAATGTGATCAAGAGTGCGCTACTTTGGAGAGAAACAGGCGTTTGGCGGAGGCGTTGCAGATAGATATAACCTCTGACCCTTTCAACGCCCGCTCTACTTCTGTGTACAGCGACAGCCTCAAAGACGATGCCAGGTCTGTCCTTTACTGCACATTTATTACTGGTTTTTTTATTAACTGCACAAGTTGGTTAATCCTGTCAGTTTGTTCCCACGGCCCAAAAAATACAGACGTTCTTCTGTTCCTCCTCTCTTTCAGAAAAGACCTGAAATTTGTCACGGAGGTAGAAGAGGAGATCAAGAATCTCGTTGAGCTTGCTAATAAGGTAAGATGATGATACAAGGGACTCATTGTGCCAGGGTGGTAATGACAGTTTGGGTGACCCCTTGTGCTCCCTCTGGTGGCTGTGTTGGGAGCCCACTGCTCCTGGTCTTGGTCTCTTTTGCACATTGATAACCTTAACTTAATTATCTTACTGATTTTTTCATTTGCATAATGGCAAATGGCATTTTATTGTCCCTAGGGAAATTAATTGTCAGTTAACACACAACACTGTTAGGCACAGTTGGAGCAGCTGGTGCGCCATCAACTAAAGCAAAACGAACTCCTAACACGACAAGAGGCACAAAGATACAAACAAAAACGATTTCTAAGCACAAATTTGTTTAAAGCTGCAGCACACAGGACCGCGTACCGGAGGGCATCTGCTGTTGATAGGATGTGCTGGTGCATCATTTTCTACAATAGGTTACTCATTAATGCAATCTCTATCGGCACCGTGGAGTTCAGATCAGTCCAGTGATTTTTTTTTTTATTGTTCACAGTTACTGAAGACAGTAGAGTGCTCCAGGGATGACGTGTTTTTGTAGGCCAACCAAGAAGTTAGCATCGTACGAGTTCCCTCGACAAAAAGCCAGTGAGATTTTTCCACTGGGTTTTGGATTATTGCAGAAAATAATCTGTGGCAAACAGATGTTTATGATACTTGTATGTTTTGTTCAGCAAGATAATCTCCACAAATGAATTATGATTTTTGAAGTGTAAATGCAATCGTCAGAAGTAGAAAGATAACGTTAGGCTATAAACAAACTACACCCGGTCACATGAGCGCGAGTATACACAACAAGGATGTAAAGGAGGACGAGTCGGCGAGATGACTTTTAGTAGTCTCATTTAGCCACGCCTTTTTTAAGACACAAAAGCTTCCAAAATTCACTAGTGAGGTATTTACTGACGTATTTAATGTCCTAGAACAAAGCGTTAAAATCTGTTAATCTTGTGTTGACCACAGACATTATTTCAGGCATCTAACTAAAACCCCATTGACTTCCAGACGAGGGAAGCAGAAGTGCTAAAACGCTAACTCATCTCTGGGTTTTAGGACTCATTCCTGCAGCACTCTATTGCGACTGACAGAATGTTACAGCACTCTACAGATGTTCAAGGAAATAAAACCAACATAAATTGCCTCAGCTTCTGCTTAAAATGCAGCTATAACAATCATTTCATAACTTCTGTATTCAGAACAATTTTAATGTACAATCTATTACTGTTCATCTGTATCTATACCATTACAAAAAGTCACTGTTTGCCCTGTTAAACACTTGCATGTTTAGAATTAGTGTCAATTTAGGGAAAAAGCTACGCCTACCTGATTAGACTACCCACTTTTAGTTGTCTAAACCCACAGCTTTCTGTCTTATAATAGTTATTTATACATTATTTTTCTGACCCAGTTGTTGTATATTCAGCTATTCTTGAGCTCGGTCAATTCTCCAGCGGACCTGCGAGATGGGACCAGCTGCTTGTAGATTACTGAGAGGACGGCGGAGCCTCTTCAGAAACAAGCCAGACTAAATTAGTAGTTGCCTCGTGGGGCCTTTAGAAAAATAGTCTCCGTGTTCTTTTTTCAGCTTTGTTGGATGCATCGAGGCTAACAGGAGTGAAGCTGTCAAGGTCACTGCCGCTTTGGTTGCTTTGCCAAATGTAAAAATGTATTGTTTATGGCCGGCTGAAGCCTTTTTTTTTTGGAACGATGAATCATGGGGGGCAAAAGCTCTTCTGCCTCAGAGTCTGCTTATGAAAGGGTTTTATCATATTTTCTCATGTCTTAAAGTTGCTGACTTCATTCTCTGCTCCTGACCTTGTAGTGTGGGCGAGGTTATTACATTTTATTCTCTATCAAAATTTCTAACTAGCTTCTGGCAGAGAAAGTGGATCAGTTTTATGCCAGTTGGTGTTTTCCCAACCTCTCCATGTGTACTGTAAAACGTCAGCTACAGAAAACAGGCCACATATACACCACATACCTAAAAGTATGTGGACATCTGCACATTAAACCCATATGTGATTAATGTCTCGTATTAAAACAATGAGCATTAATCTGCTGCTTTAACACCTCCGCCTCTCCTCCGGGAAGGCTTTCGGTTTCACCTGCAGCTGCAGGGATTTGTTACCATTCAGCCTTAAGAGCATTAGCGAGGTTGGACACTGATGCTGGGCGATAAGGTCTGGCTGATCGTCTACCCAGAGGTGTTAGATGGGGTTGAAGTCAGAGCTCTGTGCAGGCCAGTCTAGTTATTACACACACCAGACTGAGAAAATCCATTTCTTTGTGGAGCTGGCTTTGTGCACAGGGGCATTGTCACGTTGAAACAGGAAAGGGAATTCCCCAAACTGTTGGTTTGGAAATTGGAATTGCACTATAAAATCTAAAATATCACTGCATGCCTTAACTAGAAACTCATGAAAAGCAGCCCAGACCTTTTTAGAGGTTGGAATGGTAAAATGATCCTTTAATTCACAAGAAAAGAGCAAAGTCTGAAACAATGAATCAGGTTTTGTGTTGCAGGAATGTTTTTTTTTCTACTTTCCTGTCATGTTATTCATCTCGCAACCCCTCAGGTTTCTGTTGCATCCAGTGGTCCTGACCTCCCAGTTTATTTGAGAGTAGATTTTAGTAGAGCTGCAACGATTAATCCATTAATTGACATATTGTACATTTTTGTCTGTACAGAGGAGAAAATCAGATTAAAGCGTTCAAACGTCTATTGATATAATATTGATATCGTGATATGAGACTAGAGATCGTCTTAGATTTGGGATATCGAAATATCATAATATGGCATAAGTGTTGTCTTTGCCTGGTTTTAAAGGCTGCATTACAGTAAAGGGATGTAATTTATTGAACTTACCAGACTACTATTATTTGTCTTTACCCACTTAGTCATTATATCCACATTACTGATCATTATTTATCAAAAATCTCATTGTGTAAATAATATATATCGTCACAATATCGACATTTGATTTTCTCCATATCGCCCATCCCTATCTCAAGATGATTTTATGTTTTTAAAGACTTAATGATACTTATTGTAGAGCTGCTATTATAACTATTATTTTCACTATACTGTACATTAATCTGCTGATTGTTTTCTTGATTAATCATTAAGTCTATCAGTGTCAGAAAATACTGAAAAAGGTCCATCATAGTCTCCAAGAGTCTGAGTTGTCAACTATTAAATTAATCGCCAACTAATTTGATAATCAATTAATCGGTTTGAGTCATTTTTTAAGAAATAAAAGTCTAATTTCTCTGATTCCAGCTTCTTAAATGTGAATATTTTCTGGTTTCTTTACTCGTCTATGACAGTAAAATGAATATCTTTGAGTTGTGGACAAAACAAGACATTAGAGGACGTCATCTTGGGCTTTAGGAAACACTGATCAACATTTTTCACCATTTTCTGACATTTTATAGACCAAACAACTAATTGAGAAAATAATCAACAGATTAATCAACGATGAAAATAGTTCATTCCTAACGGACGTGTGTTACTGATGTCTGCAGGGAAAACAGACAAAGAGAAGCCACTGTTTCCCGCCCATGAACAGTCAGCACCGCAAGATCATCCACGAGCTGGCCGAGGTGTACGCCGTGGAGAGCGTGAGCTACGACAGCGAGCCCAAACGCAACGTGGTCATCACGGCCCACAAGTAAGACTTTAATTCACGCAGCCTGGATTCCTTCGTATCAAATACAAGTGTTGGTTGTGGATTTGAAGAATGTGTTTTGCTCATTTCCTCAGGGGGAAGTCCACCTGTCCAAACTCAACCCTGACATCACTGATAGAGCGAGAGACGTCAGCGAGGGCCCCTCCTCCCATCGCTCACATCAAACAGCACAGCAGCAAGTACGTGTTCTTCTGTGGTTAAAGAGACTGTTCTGTAACTGGATGTTTACAGAAGTGTCCTTAAACATCAGATTGAACTTCATATTTAAGCATTTTCGGAATAAGGATGAATTGTGGATGTTTGCCCTTATCATTCGTGTTAGTTTTTTGATTTTACTGCCTGCTTATGTGACTCATTTTCTTCTCTATTCTCCCCCCAGGGCCGTCAGTGGAGGCACCTGGTCGAAGATGGTTAAGGAAGAGCCTGTCATAGATTATTTTGATGTCCAGGACTAAAAATGAGGCCAAACAATAGAAGAAGAAACCTCAGGATCTACTCATAAACATCAGTCTACATCTGCCAAAAAAAGTATATTATAATAATTATATTATGACATTCGTGTTCATCAAATATCACTAAGAGTTCCTGTTGCTCCATAATCAAATAAAATTCAATTTGTGAACACCCACACTTGGTTTATCTAGGAGGATGAATTGAATGAGTGCTGAGTGTGCCTCTCCCCTCAGATATTAAAGTTGATCGAGCATCGCACGGATCATTTTGAGAAGCTGCTGAGTGTTTTCTTTGTTTCATTTGTATGCAACCGATCCCTCACTGAACCCAACTTAATAAAAAGTGAATTCCCACCTTATTTAAAGGACACAATCGTTGATGTGATTTTAATGCATCTTCAGTATTCAATCACTCCTCCTCAAAATAGCTCCACCTCACCGGTTGGTGCTTCTTCAGGGTGAGCTCAAACGGTATATATGCCAGAAAACATTTTCAGCCGTGGGATATCTTTTGTTCTTTGTGTGCTGGTGTTGAGCCAAGGCTTCGGTAGTAAACCTCTGCTGATTGAGTTTGTGGGTGGGAAGGAGTGGGCTGCACTGCGGGGAAGAAAGCTTTGTTGAAAACACGGCTATGACCCAGATGTTGAGCTGCACTTTCTGAAAACTCTTCCTTGGTTTAAAAAATTAAAAAAAAAACTCAAGGAATTTATAGCTGAGGTCAGACCTGAGTGGGATTCATGTGTCGTTCAAGGACACATAAACGGGGAGGATGTTGGTCAGCTCGACAGGTTTGAAACTGTTCTCTGTGGCTGATGGAGCGCTTCAGTCGGCAGTCTGAGAGGTTGATAGAGTTAAGATGCTGATGACTCACATTTGAGACACAAATATGCTGATACAGACCTGAAGACTTTTTCTCAATATTTTTTACCTCTCCCCTCCTCACAGTGTTTCTGTGGTTTTTATGATTTCAAGAGACTTAATATCACGGCAACAAGTAGAGCCTGTTCTTTCCTTTGTTTATTCTTTTGTGCAGTTTTTATGCGAGAACAATGGACCAAGTTAACCTAGAAGTGAAAGTAAAAGCCCTCATACTGCACAGCCTAAAATAATTTGCTCATGTTATTGTGGTTAAAAGATTTCAAGTCAAGTCTGTTTTTTTATATAGCCCACAAATCATAAATTTGGCTCAAGGGGCTTTTACAATCTGTAAACCCTCAGTCTTTAGACCCTCTATTTGGATAAGGAAAACTCCCCCAAAAAAACTAAAACAGGGAAAAACAATATAATTTAGATTATAGATGTCATTTTCATGCTGTGAAAGTAATGTGAAATAGGATTAATTCTCATGTAATACCTCATATTTTGCAGGACAGCTCTTCATATCGATAACAGGACTGCCTCCTCTGAGTTGATGAGTCGAGTAATTGGTCTTTTTGGTCTTAGTCCACTAACATTTCTTAAGTTTATTAGTCATTTGTTATGATTTTTTTATGCTGAATGACTCATTTCCAAGAAACTTATGAGCTCATGTCTGGTAAACACAAGATTTAAAGAGGTACTTTTGTGTGATTCTTTGTGGAGAAACTCGCAGATCTGTCGATTAAATCAACTAATCGATTAGTCTATACAATTGTATGAGTGTTATTCGGCTAAGAATTTCTTTGGTCGAGGACAGCACTAGTTGATAATAGTATAATAATACACATTTTCACCTGGTATATCAGCATATGTCAGCAGCAGTCCTACATTCCCAAATGTCATATTCCACTTTAGTTACCACTTTCTAATAAAAGCATCCTTTTATAAAGGTTAACTAATGGCTGTATTAATGGTTAATAGATCATGTACTAATGCATTATAGATTGGCTATAAGAATTTGGGGTTGCCAGGTTGTGAAAAATCTCTTTGTTTGGTGTTCATCCTTTAAATTTTGGTATAAAACCAGAATCAAAATCAACTTTTTTTTTTGTCCAAGTTTGTTGATACATACTAAAAATTTGACTCCAGTTCCCAGCAGCTCTCAATAAACTTAAATTAACAGCTAAACACATATAAATCATATGCATCTATATGCACTAATGTTATAAATATTCTTTATAATTTTGGTCTAGATCCTTTGCAGCCAAGAGGATTTTTCACGATCTGGCAACCCAAATTTGTCCTCTACAAAGCAGCAGTTAAATTATTAATTAAAGGGTTTTATAATTACAACTCACAACCCCAATATAAAGGGTGCTTTATGAGAAAGTGCTCTTTTAGGTTAGGGACTGTAAACAGGTTTTTATCCAGTACATCACACATGAGGCCTGCACATAACAAAAAATGCCAGTCTCGCAGTGCACACATATAATAATAATAATAATTTTCCTTTTGTTAAAGCAAACAGTACAGGACAGTATAAGCCCGCTCCTGAGGATGAATTTGCTGACACTCCCTGCCTGCTGCACACTGGTGATGTTTCATTATATTGACTCTCCAGCAGAGCAGAGAGACATATGAAGACTTTCAGTTCCCAGCAGCTCTCAATAAACTTAAATTAACAGATAAAACACAATAAGCTAAACTTAAAGATATATCTACTGCACAACAAACCGAACAAGTAAACTATCTATATGCACTATAATGTTATAAATATTCTTTATAATTTTGGTCTACATCCTTTGCAGCCAAGGGGAGTTTTCAGAATCTGGCAACCCAAATTTGTCCCTTTTAACTGCTCTATAAAGCAGCAGTAAATTATATATATTATATTATTAAAGGGTGCTTTATGAGAAAGTGCTCCAGTTCTTTTTTGGTTTAGGGACTGTAAACAGGTTTTTATCCAGTACATCACACATGAGGCCTGCACATAACAAAAAATGTCAGTCTTGCAGTGCACACATATAATAATCCTCATTTTCCTTCAAACAGTACAGGACAGTATAAACCTGCTCCTGAGTATGAATTTGATGACACTCCCTGCTGCACACTGGTAATTTTTCATTATAGGTTGTTATCCAGTACATCACACATGAGGCCTGCACATAACAAAAACGTCAGTCTTTGTTCTTGCAGTGCACATATAATAATAAAATTGTTTGGGTGACCATATGAAGATACATATGAAGACTTTCAGTTCCCACAAGCTCTCAGTAAACTTAAATTTACAGCTAAACACATATAAATCATATGCATCTATAAGCACTAATGTTATAAATATTCTTTATAATTTTGGTCTAGATCCTTTGCAGCCAAGGGGAACTTTTTTCACAATCTGGCAACCCAAATTTGTCCAAATTTGTGCTCTGTAAAGCAGCAGTTAAATTATTAATTAAAGGGTTTTATAGTTACAACTCAATATAGTCATATTATTTCTTTATATTATTTTTTTCTGTAGGTGGAGGCTCTTGGTGCCTCTTCCTGCACTGTATATTATTCATTTTTGTTATGTTTTATAGTCTTAAATTGTGCAAAACAAATAAACAAATAAACTCACAACCCCAATATAAAGGGTGCTTTATGAGAAAGTGTTCTTTTAGGTTAGGGACTGTAAACAGGTTTTTATCCAGTACATCACACATGAGGCCTGCACATAACAAAAAAATAGTCTCGCAGTGCACACATATAATAATCCTCATTTTCCTTTTGTTAAAGCAAACAGTACAGGACAGTATAAAAGCCCGCTCCTGAGGATAAATTTGATGACACTCCCTGGTAATTTTTCATTATACATTTTTATCCAGTACATCACACATGAGGCCTGCATATAACAAAAAAGTCTAAAATACAGTGCACACATATAATAATAATCCTCATTTTCCTTTTAATATTGACTGATGTATTATTTATTATTGTAAAGCACTTAGTGATTTTGTATCTGTGAAAGGTGCTATTGCTTACTTATTTACTGTACAACAAACTGAATAAGTAAACTATCTATATGCACTAAATGTTATAAATATTCTTTATAATTTTGGTCCTTTGCAGCCAAAGGGATTTTTTCACAATCTGGAAACCCCAAAATGTCTCCATAAAGAGCTGCTCTATAAAACACCAGTAAATTATTAATTAAAGGGTTTATAGTTACAACTCACAACCTCCAGTGCTCCAGTTTTTTTATGTTTAGGGACTGTAAATAGAAATTGTATCCAGTACGTCACACACGAGGCCTGCACATATACAACAAATGTCAGTCTTGCAGTGCACATATAATAATCCTAATTTTCCTTTTGTTTAAATCAAACATGGGACAGTATAAGCCAGCTCCTGAGGATGAATTTGCTGACACTCCCTGCCTGCTGCACACTGGTGATGTTTCATTATCTGGACTCTCCAGCAGAGCAGAGAGAAGCTGCGCCTGCGCTCCAGCTCCTCTTCCTCCTCTCCAATCCTGCTGCCGGGCTCTCTGGCTCCATCCCCGGCTCGGCGTCCCACAGACAGGCCAGTCCTGGTGCTAAGAAGTCCGCCTAGCTGCTCCTCCAGTAATGGGGAAGAAGTGATAAAGAGGCTGCTGTCTTTGGAAGACGAGAGGAAGTTGAAGAGAAGCTCTCCACGACGCAGAACCGGACACCTCCAGAGAGAGAGAGACATCCTACATCCTACAGTTCCTTGTTGTTGAGTAGCCTCATAAAAAAACAGCGCATAGTGATGGAGAGAAAGGTATGGATGCTAACCATTTGTTTTATTCCACATCCGCATCCACCATTGAAACTATATCTTTATTATCCTGGAGCCACCACCACCACCAGATGGATTAGTGCGCACTGGAGGAGGAGTTTTTTATTATCCTCCTCTGTCTGTCTAGCTGTGTAATAATTTATTGTGCATGCAAAAAAAAAAAAAAAAAAGAATCCACCTTATTTTTGGGTTTATTCTGGCTTTATTATGTAGCTGTGTAATTTATTGTGCATCTAAAAAAATCCACATTATTTTGGTTTATTCTGTTTATTATGGTGCGCAGTTTATTATTATAGAGAATACAAATGCATGGAGGTGGAGATGTGCATGTTTGACTGTATAGGCTACAGTCTGCATCACTGTATAGTTGCAGCACCTCCTCCACCTCCTCTCTCCACCTCCACCACCCCTCCCAGTTTTTGCAGCCGACGCAGACACCACCAGCTCGGCTTGTTAACCTTGTCTGGTTGGTGGGAAACAGACACTTGAGGAGCAATAAGAGAGGATGCATTTGAGTGCATCTCTCTCCTCCTCTTTTATGCATGCCTTTTAATTCATTCTCCCTATCTTTCTCTTCCTCTTCCTCTTCATCACTCCCCCCTCTTTGATTCACACAATGATATAATGGGTGCAAGTCTGCATGCATGTGTGTGTGTGTGTGTGTGTGTTTTGGGGATCTTGCAGGAAAAGTTTCAGTTTCAGTGTGTTTAATCTTGCTGTTGCAGCAGAGCTTGTGGGTGCACACAGCAGCAGGAGAGGAATTTAGGGGGTTTTATACAGTTAAAGCCAGATCTACTTTTAGCTGATCCAAAAGGAAAATGTAGTTTTTTTTAATACTCCAGCTGTAGCCTGCAATAATATCAACTAAATCTGCTTTTTGACTGTTTATAGAGTCTTGCAGAGAAGCTACATGTCGACATTTTGGGACATTTTTTGCAGAAAATGAGAAGATGGATTCCACTCTCATGCCTGTACATTAAATATTAACCTCTAGCCAGTTAACCTTGTTTAGCAGAAAGACTAGTAACAGTGAATAGCTAGCCTGGTAAACCGCTAGTTAAATCACTATGTGGTTATGTGCTGGATTATATTTTGGTCACTGCACCCGGCTAGGCTAGCAGTTTCCACCCGCTTCCAGTCACTAAGCTAAGCTACGCTAACCGGCTGCTGGCTGTAGCTTCATATTTTGCATAAAGACAGATCTGCTTTTAGCTGATCCAGAAGGAAAATGTAGTGTTTTTATACTCCAGCTGTAGCCTCAAATAATATATTCACTTCTGTTGCAACTAAATCTGCTTTTTTGACTGTTTATATAGAGTCCTTGCAGAGAAGCTACTAAACTCTGCAGGAATATGTCGACATTTTGGGACATTTCTTTGCAGAAAATGAGAAGATGGATACAACTCTCATGCCTGTACATTAAATATGAACCTATAGCCAGTCAGCCTTGTTTAGCATAAAGACTATAGCTTGGCTAACCAGCTGTTAGCTGTACTGTGGCTTCATATTTAGCATAAAGACTGGAAACAGAGAATAGCTAGCCTGGCTAACTTGGATTGTTTCTTGGTCAATGCACCCGGCCAGGCTAGCAGTTTCCACCTGCTTCCAGTCACTAAGCTAAGCTACGCTAACCGGCTGCTGGCTGTAGCTTCTTTAGTATAAAGCCAGATCTACTTTTAGCTGATCCAAAAGGAAAATGTAGATTTTTAATGCTCCAGCTGTAGCCTGCATTAATATATTCACTAAATCTGCTTTTTGACTGAGTCCTTGCAGAGAAGCTACTAAACTCTGCAGGAATATGTCGACATTTTGGGACATTTCTTTGCAGAAAATGAGAAGATGGATACAACTCTCATGCCTGTACATTAAATATGAACCTATAGCCAGTCAGCCTTGTTTAGCATAAAGACTATAGCTTGGCTAACCAGCTGTTAGCTGTACTGTGGCTTCATATTTAGCATAAAGACTGGAAACAGAGAATAGCTAGCCTGGCTAACTTGGATTGTTTCTTGGTCAATGCACCCGGCCAGGCTAGCAGTTTCCACCTGCTTCCAGTCACTAAGCTAAGCTACGCTAACCGGCTGCTGGCTGTAGCTTCTTTAGTATAAAGCCAGATCTACTTTTAGCTGATCCAAAAGGAAAATGTAGATTTTTAATGCTCCAGCTGTAGCCTGCATTAATATATTCACTAAATCTGCTTTTTGACTGAGTCCTTGCAGAGAAGCTACTAAACTCTGCAGGAATATGTCGACATTTTGGGATATTGTTTTGCAGAAAATGAGAAGATGGGTACCACTCTCATGCCTGTACATTAAATATTAACCTATAGCCAGTTAGACTTGTTTAGTATAAAAACTAGCCTGGCTAACCTCTAGCTAAATCACTATGTGGTTATGTGATGGATTGTTTCTTGGTCACTGCACCCGGCCATGCTAGCTGTTTCCACCTGCTTCCAGTCACTAAGCTAAGCTACGCTAACCGGCTGCAAGCTGCAGCTTCATATTTACAGGGGAATAGCTAGCCTGGCTAACCTCTAGCTAAATCTCACTAGCTTGTTCTATCTCATCTGTTTAATCTGTATAAAACTAAGGTGTAAAAACAACACTTTATGTCGCTATGTGGTTTTGTGATGGATTATTTCTTAGTCACTGCACCCGGCCATGGTAGCTGTTTCCACCTGCTTCCAGTCAGTCTTCTAGTTGTAACTTCATATTTAGTGTACAGACATGAGAGTGCTATCAATCTTCTCTTGTAACTCTGGGCAATAAAGGGAAAAGCTAATATTTACTGTATTACATTAGGAAAAGCAAACATTTAGTTATTTTGCTTACATCATCATCTCATTATTGCTCCAACAGTAATGCTTATAGAGGAACACGAGGATGCTGAAAACTTTGTGACGAGGCCGTCCTCCTCTATAATGTGACACATTACAGATGTGTCACTGAATTTATTGCGTATTTTAAAGGCTTTCTCAGATTTCAACCTCTCTTTCTTTCTCTCTCTCTCTCTCCCTCTTTCTTTTTATCTCTCCTGCTCTGGTTTCATGTACAGATCTGTTGATTTATGGAGGACTTGGTGACTCAGCTGCTTGCTGATTTCAAAGAGCACCATTAACATGCACTTCAGTTTGATGCTCTCTAGATGAAACAGCCATTCGGGTGCAATTAGCCAACATGGAATATTGCAGAACTACTCTTATCTTAAATAAATGGTTGATTGTGCTTGGTTTTCCATAGATTTAATCCCTCTGAGGTCGCTTGTATGTACAGTATGTATGCAAAGACTTTTTCCAAGTATGATAAACATTGAATTTCCATGCAATGCTGCAGGAATGTCCTTCCTCCTCTGCTTTTTTTTGCTCTATTCAGTTGCATCATAGCTTGTATAGAAAGCTTTTGAGCTGCTCTGCACTTGTTTTGTGATTGCTTTTAAATACTTTTTCCAAGTATGATAAACATTGAATTTCCATGCAATGCTGCAGGAATGTCCTACAGTACCTCCTCTGCTTTTTTTGCTCTATTCAGTTGCATCATAGCTTGTATATAGGAAGCTTTTGAGCTGCTCTGCACTTGTTTTGTGATTGCTTTTAAATTCAACCTACTGTTTTGCCGTAGAAGTGGTTGATACAGGCTCACTCTCTTTATGAAAATAGGTCTTAAAATAGCTAAATTTCAAACCTCAGTCTTCCCTGACCCAGCTGCTGGCACAGATATTCCCCCTCAGTATAAAGAAAAAGGAGGACAGCCACCACATTAGTATGCAAGGTGCCGTCACAGCTCCTGAGGTCTGATAGAGGATCAGAGGATCAGCTCCTTTTACAGTCCGCTCAATGCTTGACTTGGCTTTTTAAGGAAAGCTGCACAGGACCACTCCTCCCATCACACACATACATATATAAACCTCGTCACTCTGTTCAGTCATGTTTGAAATTTAGTTTTGGCAACTCATCAAAGTCAATCACTGAGTGTTTCAGCTCCAGAGTTTGCCAAACTTTTGTGTTTTTTCACACTGTTTTCTGCACCAGCAGTGAGATTGATTAGACGAACTGGAAGCTGTACACATTTTTGGCTCCGTTTCCTAAATAGCAGGTCATCCAATTAAATGTTCCCCCGGCTTTGTGTTTGGTATTATTTGCAGGGATAAACGGACAATGGAGCACTTCCTTTTTTTGGCTGGCGAGGAATGTGCTGCCTCAATGGTTGTTTTGTTACCCCGGAAACGAACGAGCTTACAGTAAAACTATTAATTCCACTAGAATATTAAAAGTTGAAATGATTAGAGATTAACAGTTAATGAATCAGCAACAATTTTGATTAATCAAGTAAATGTTTCGATCATATTTTCAAGCAAAAATGCAAAAAATATTGCTGCAGAAATGTGAAGATTTGCTGCTTTTCTTATATTTATATGATATTAAATAAAATATCTTTGAGTTTTGGACAGTTTGTTGGACAAAACACAAAGATATTGAATTTGTTATTATATAAGATTTGCTGCTTTTCTTTATCTTGTATGATATTAAGTTTAATATCTTTGAGTTTTGGTCAGTTTGTTGGACAAAATTCAACAATATTTAATTTAATATCATATAAGATTTGCTGCTTTTCTTCATCTTATATGATAATAAATAAAATATCTTTCAGGTTTGGGCTGTTTGTCAGACAAAACAAACAATCTGAAGACATATTTTTTAGCTCTGGGAAATTGTGATGGATGTTTTTCACTATAACATATAATCATCAAGAAAACAATCATTTATCAGCAATGAAAATATGAATTATGAAAGTTTTGATATCATTTCTTACCATTACTATCATTACAATATCTAAAATACTGTAGAGCTGCAATGATTAATCAATCAATCAGTCAGTTTGAGTAGTTTTTTAAGGAAAAAAAGTCAAAATTCTCTGATTTTAGCTTCTTAAATGTGAATATTTTGTGGTTTCTTTCCTCCTCTATTACAATAAACTGAATATCTTTGAGTTTCAAGACATTTGAGGATGTCATCTTGGGCTTTGGGAAACACTGATCAACATTTTTCACCATTTTCTGACATTCTATAGACCAAACAACTAATCGATTACTGGAGAAAATAATCTACAGATTAATCAACTATGAAAATAATCGTTAGTTGCAGCCCTAGACTACTGCAGTATAGCAATGCAGTATGTGGGTTACTGTGCTGTATATAGAGGTGCAGCTCTGCATATTTTACACAGACATACAGTGCACTTTATAGCTGCAATACTGAAGATGAATTTTATGCAATTTCCCACCTATAAACACCACTTTCACGCAGCCCTCTGAACCTCCACTTTGTCATTTTCCCCACAGAGATTATAGGTTTTTATGGGTTTAAATCGAGCGCTTTGTAACCTAATTAACATGGCGCCCTCGCTGCCTACCAACAGATTATAACAGTGTGTTTTTTAATCACTGCTATCTTACCTAAAGCACCGTCTGTGGGTTTTTTCTTTCACTTGCATATTACTCCCATTCATAATGTATAGTTAGCTGTCTGATGAGATTGTGCGCTCGACTCAGAGACAAACTGTCTGGGTCCTAATGGTGCTACAGTTCAGCGAGGGGCTGGGTGACCCACTTAGATGTTAACGCTCAATACTGCACCAGACTCTGTTGGAGAGATTCAATACAACAACCCAATACAACACACATGCATGTTGATGTAACAGCTGGCGTTTACACACCTTCTCTCTCTGTTGCAAAAGCTTATTTAATGATCATTTTTAAAAAAGGTGCACAGCAACATTTCAAAGAGATTGAATGAATTTATTTTCTAATCCGGATCAGGCCTTAATGAATGGTGGTATCTTTGGTTTTAGGGCTGCAACCAACAATTATTTTCATTATCTGATTAATTAAGATGATTATTTTCTCAATAAATCTGCCAGAAAATGCTGAAAAAATGTAAAAAAATGTCCTCAAGCTCAAGTTAAAGTCTTCAAATTGCTTGTTTTATCTGACCATCAGGCCAAAAAGATAGTAAATATACCATCACACAAGACAAAGAAAAGCAGCAAATCCTCACATTTCAGAAGGTTGATTAACAAAATAGTTGCTGATTAATTTTCTGTTGATTGACTAATTGATTAATGAGTTCAATGGGTCTAATCGTATCAGCTCCTTATCTGTTGGAACAGGTAGCTACCGTGGGATTGAGGAATATGAACATTGGTGTGGTTGTCCATGAAGCTGGAAGTGGTATTTTCTTGGTTTTATATTGTTCTTTTTTATCATAACATATGTGTGGAGTTGTTTAAGGGAACTGAAGAAGTGGTTATGATGTTGTTCTGTGACTGGAATGAGCTAAACGTGCGACCTTACTGGAACTTCATCTTGTTGTCTTTTGTTTTTCTTTGTTGTGCAGCACTTGGGAGTTGTTACAGTGAGGTGACATTATGTGTTAGTAGTAGTTTATTGTGTCATCCACATATAAATTCCCAGACCACATAGACTTTTAAGACCTCAAAAACATTGTTTCTATAATGGTAATGTACCTGAACGTAACTGTGCACATGGAGATCTTTGACTGTTGCTTATATAACGTCAATTTCTACACACATATGAGAGAGTATATGTGTTTTTAATGGTTTATGAACATACAACACTTATGCATGTACAGTATTATTAGCACCAATGTGTGCCTCTCATGTATTAACATGACATTCAAATCACTGAGCTAATCATACAAGTAAGTTCAGGGCGATGCTTCGCGTCAGGGTTTATTTTACAACAATGACCCGCTAGCTGTATATTATCCCGCTTATTATACAGCTGTTTACTTAAGAAATCAATAATTTGACACAAAAATGGTCCGCCAGAGTCCGACATCAGAACTGTGCCCATAGCAACGGCCTATTATACATAGCAACGGTCTGCTATAAAGAGATAACAGACCGTAAAACACAGTGACTGACCAATCAGAATCGAGTATTCAACAAAGCCGTGTAATAATTCAAATTAAATACCTGGTGATGTTTTCGGTCATTTAACAACACTACTACGCATCTGGATGGAAAAATATTTTGTCTGTTAAAATATTTTTTAAACCCGTTCACTAAATTGAGACAAAAATTATTAAAGATAAAAAAAAAGTTTTTTATGAGTTATATTAGTATGTATTGATGTTACTTTTCAAATATTTTATATTTTTTTTTTAGGGCTGTCCTCAACCAAAGAAACTCTTAGTCGAGTTGATGTCATCGACAGATCTGTAAAACTGAGTTTCTCCACAAAGAATCACACAAAAGCACCACTTTAAAGCTTTTGTTTACCAGAGATGTGCTCATGTGCTCGAAATTAGTCATTTAGCATGAAAAAGCATAAAAAATGACTAATGGACTAAAGAAATCTTAGTCAACTAAAACCAAAACGACCAATACATGTAATAGTAATACATGAGAGGCACAAACCAGGGCTAATACAGTATGTATGTATGTGTGTTTCAATGTTCTTATGATCCTGAGGAAGTGGATCTACTTTTCAAAATGTCATGCATTTCATGAATTCCTCGGCACAGTAGCAGTGGATTTTTAATGCTACCTCTGTGCCTCCTCTCCGGGTCTGATTTTCATCTCTTGGATGTGGAGTGGTCTCGATGCGGCCCTGCACATACCAATCCTGCCCCCGTTCTGTCGGCTCTCTCTAACCATCCCGCACGGGCAGAGTGGTGCTGAAAGATCGGGGCTAATGCTGAGCTTGGATGCAGAGTAGGAAAGAAGAGAGAGAGGAGAGGGGGTTTATCGCGGTGGAATTATTCTGCCAGTTTTATTTTTCATCCCGTGGAATTTTATATGGCTGCTGGGTCGGGTTTATTCATGGAAAGTGAAAGTGTTTTTCACTGTTTATTTGTGTCAAAGTTGACCCCGGTGACTAACACAGTGAACTGAAGTCTTTTTTCTGTCTCAAAACTGGGATTTCTTTGTAGTTTTTACAGTTCCAACTCTGGACTATAGCTCCTCGCTCAGTTCACCAGCTGCTGCTCCAGTTTTGAAGCCACTGCAGTCGGCGTCGCTCCCCCACGATTGGCTGCTGGCTTTTGGGCGCAAGGCAGATTATGCCGTTGTCATGGCTACAGCAAACAGGAAATGCCTCGAAGCAGGTAAAGCTTCAGGCCTTGTTCCGGTGTGCTGCTCGTTGCTTGTGGGGGGAAACTGGGCTCATTACTGCTGCTCCGTCTTTCCATCTGCTCCCACAATGCCTCCTTCTTTTAGGGAGCAGCCAAGGAGCTGAACCATAAACCCGTCTGGATAAAGATGCTTTGTCCCAAACAAGGTCCACACTAAACTCCTTATCTTAGGTTAGGCGCCAAACACAGCGCTGCCGCTTTGTGCAAAATCATTCGCCTATTTCCTTGCGGTATATTGTACCAAAATCACTTTGATCGCAAAACATCAGCAGATGCCCTATTATTTTCAGGCTCCATGGGAGACTTTCTCTCTCCCTGTAGGTTCCTCTTCATTACACATGCCTGGCTGCAAGAAATCAGCCCTGAAATGTACTTGTCCGCTCCTTAATCCTCCTCAGTGGAGGCGCAGGTCTGCGTGCTTTTGTACAGTCCCTTTGATGGTGGCTGATGGCCATTGAGTAGCTTTTCTGAGAGCTCTGGCCTTTAAGCAGCTTGAGCTGGTTTTTGTGTGAAGCTCTTAAACTGAAGAAAAAAGAGAGAGGGGCCCAGCAGTGGGAGGGGATCAGACTTTACTCCATGCCCTAAGTACAGTCCATATTCCCCCTAGCGCACCCCATCTGTCTGTGACAATAACGGTGACGAGGGCAGGTTTCGTGGTCTCTGGAATGTAAACCTTCCTACTGGGAGCTGTGTGTTATACATCAGCACCGGTAGAGCGTTTTATTCTTTGTATACTACCTTCCTCCCCGGGGCTACTTGTGAAGAGATTGCAGAAAAACAAGCCTAAACCATCAATGTATGGATTTCTCCTCCTTCCTTTCATGCTCTCTGCTCAGCTTATTGTTGTTGCACATCAACTTCGGCTAAACAGAGCAAAGCAATCCAATAAATTTACCTCCACCATGCTTTTCTCCCAATAATGAATTATATATATCATTATATGTCATTTTAGAGAAGATGGAAGAAAAATCTGACTGCAAAGCTGCAACTTGATTGATTTTTTGATAATTGCATATTGATATTTCAACCGCTTTGGGATCTTTGCTTGAATGCAGCACTTCTTTTCATGTAAACACCAGCAGTTTTTGGCTTTAGCCCCGTTAAACCTGCAGTAGGCAAAATGTTTTTGGCATCATTGGGCAAAAATTCCTTAATAACCTTTCAGCATATTGTAATTCAAGTGTTCTGAGAGAAAACTATACCTCTGCACCTCCTCAAGGCTCTGTTTTCAGGCTCATTTCACAGCTAAACAGTACACTACAAGATGTTTCTGAAAACATTTGAGGAGAGAAATAGGCATTTCTTTCAGATTACCTGTCTCATGCTCTACTGTCAGGATATAGTGACCGTTTTATAAAAATAACTTTATTAATCATATTTGCTCCATTTCTACAAACTGCAGCTTTAAATGTTATCGAGAAATACTGAGAAAGCACAACACAGCAGACACAAGGTTTTCATCCAGGAGACCGCTGTTCGTGTCCAATGCGTTAAGTTCCACTTTCACGTTACAATCAGCTGACGCGTAGTAGCTCTAAGCCCGACTATGTAGTTATTTTCTAAACCTAACTAAGTTATTTTGTTGCTTAATCCTAAAGTGACGCCAGGGGGCTGGACAAAGCGGCGGCATGTGTTGTGACCCATCATCACAGCATCGCGTTTCAGTCACTTTTCAAGCAAAAAAGCCAAACATTGCTTAGTTCCAGCATGTTATTTGTGAGTATTTTCTGTAGGGCTGCACCCTCTTAGTGGATTAGTCGACTGATCAGTCGTTTTGGTCTTAGTCGACTAAGATTTCTTTAGTCCATTAGTCATTTTTTTATGCTTTTTACATGCTGAATGACTTATTTCAAAGCGCACATCTCTGGTTAACGACAGATTTAAAGTGGTGCTTTTGTGTGTTTCTTTGTGGAGAAACTCAGTCGATTAAATCAACTAATCGATTAATCAACAAAATCATATGACTGTTAGTTAACTAAGAAGAATTTCTTTGGTCAAGGACAGCCCTACTTTTCTGCTTTTCTCTGTTTTATAACTGATTATATTTGGGTTTTGGACTGTTGGTCAGACAAAACAAGTCGGCTTAAGACCTTGGGTTTCTGGAGCACTGTGATCGTCATTTATTACTATTTTCGGACATTTCATAGACTAAATGATTAATTGATTAATCAAGACTGTATTTGATGATGGAAATAACTGTTAATCGCAGCCCTACTTCACAGTTTGAAGGTTGTATAGAGGCTTGAAGTATCCAGTATTTCACACCGGAGAGTCTTTGGTTGCGATCCACTGTTAAACACTGTAAAATGATGATGCAGCCAGTATTGCAGGTTAGAAAACCAGCCAGACAGTTTGCATACTGTATTGCATGAAGCATGTATAGTGTGAGCTCTTTGTCTCCCTCGGGTGGCCAAATAAGGACATGAAGAATTACAAAATAATGACAAAAAGATGCTTAGAAAATGAAAGTGGTTGAGCAGTGATTACAGTTTGGTCCCTGCAGTGTTTTCATGCTTTATGATACCTCATCCATGTGTTGGCTCTGTTCAGACGTACGAGGACCCCTCACTACAGGCTCTGATCATGGATCCCTCCTTCCATTCAAACAGTCAGCACCTCCCTGCCTCCCTGCCCGGCTGTTTGCTCCCTCTGTTGGTCATCAATAATACTACTGCTGCTCCTTTACCCCCTGTTAGCCCCCCTCTACCCCCCTGTCTGCTGCTCACTGGGACATTACCATTTGGTGAGACTGACTGGCTTTGGTGAGGGAGACGACGGGGGTCCAACAGGGGGTACTCCTGCGCTCAAGGCTCCCTTTTGCATCGCCCGAGCTGCTGGATCTCTTTGTTATCGTTGAACCCACGTGCCGTCGCTGTGAGAAACGGGAGATTGGCTCAATCTCAAAATCTGCGTGGATAAACGCTCGACGGGTTGAGCTTTTGACCTTGCAGGAAAGTGAGACGCACACGGTTAATATATTTAAAGCCTGTGTCGTATGTTATATAACACAAGGTTATATTAATGCATAGTGGATTGATATTTTTTGAAGTGTTTGACTAAAGGGAGAACACAGATGGATTGAGGCAGCAAATAGACATTTTGCAGAGGAGGTTTTGGGTTCCTTATGTTCCTCAAAGCCTTCCAGACTGGATTCATGACAGCAGCAGTACACTCATCTCACCACCAGGTGTCACCACAAAGCAGACTAATGCTGCCAGCTGTCAGCAATACACACAGGAGGGCCAACGTTTGTCTATCAATAAGTCGATTCCAATAATCAGGGGTGTGAAGGTAGTTTGAAGGACGTTCATTTTGATCTTCTCTTCCTGCTTCTCTTTTAACTTTTCTGTCAGTAATGGTGCCTTAATGTTATGGATGATATGCATGCATAAAAACGGCTTGGGTCCTCTGAGGGATGGTGCATCCTCCAGAAGGTCATGACCTCTGGCCTAGAGGTCACACAACCACAAACCAGCTGTCCACACAATAACTGCAGTTTTCCTCCCAGAACTGGAGCGACACCCCCATCCTTTCCTAACGTCTATACCTCGCACTATTTTTAAGGAACAAGCTCGTCATGATGTGATAATTGAAGGACGGATTCTGTGTCAAAGCTTCACATCACCTCTTGAGGGCAATTTCCTTACTTTGACACCTGGTTCGACACTTTTCTGCCGTTTTCACACCGGCACAATGGGGGAAGAGGAAACAATAACGGTGACAATACGCCGTCATGTGTCAGGAGCCAAGCCTCCTTTGAATCTGCCCCACTTCACCTCCTTTGTCATTCAAATAACCTCATGAATATTTCACTCCCCTGATCTGACGGCTGGAAAGAAGGGAGGGAGAGAAAGAAAAAGAGGGGCTGGAGCAGCAGGAGACATGAAAGAGTCGTAATCTTCAACGTGGCTGGCGTGGTTTTAGTCGGAGTAATGACCTGTGTGGCGACGGGCGAAGCTCTGGGGTTGTGTGTAATTGGAGTGTTACAACCTAAAAATCCCAGCCCAAGTCTGTTAGTCCTCCTTCTGTCCATCAACGGATGGTTTATTTATTTTTTTCACCTTATTTGGGGCTTTTCAGTTTTCTGCATTTTGAGAAGAAATCTCATTATCTCAATCAACGTTACACGTGTCAAGTGACACAGTCACCTTGCTGTGCAGGCCAGCATGTTTGTTTGCCATTACGCTGCAGCCACAGCCTGCATATATAGCCTCTGGGCTCACTACTGGGTGAAAGGTAAAAGCTAATGAGGTGAGTGGAGGAAATGCTTCTAACCTATAAATGCACTCCGACAAAGGGCCAGCACAGAAAGACAGGAAGTGAAGGTGCTCTTGACGTGGCCCTCTGCTTTTGTGAAGTGGAGCACATACTTGCCGACACTCCAGATTTTCCCGGGAGACTCCCGTTTTTCATTTCCCTCTCCCGGTTTCCTCCCGGAGTCACAATTCTCCCAATTTATGACAAATGTTCACACTTTTTTTTTCTTTTTCTCACAACCTGTTTCTGGCGCTGTACAGCGTGTATAAGGCTCACTGTTTCCACCCGGACAACAATACAGCTGCAAATCCCAACGCGCAGCAACCAAAGTTGGTCTTTGCTCGACGCAGCGAAAAGCCGTCGTGGCGTGGTGCAAGCCATTGTAAAAACGGGTTTCAGAGCGCTGTGGTGCCGATGTCACGTTGTGTCTAAAATAACCTTCAGTGAGTGAGAGACGGAGAGAGAAATGGAGACTACTAAGACAAATAAATACTCAAATAGATGAATGAATGAATGAATGAAAACCGATAAATATAGAGATTCACACAAGTTCACGCCAAAGGGGCGAATTATTCTGTATTCTTTCCAGAGAATTAAAGCAGCAGTAGGTAGAAATGGAGAAAATATGACTAAAAAAAGTTATTTTTATAAAACGGTCACTATATCCTGACAGTAGTGTATGAGAGAGGTAATCTGAAAAATATCATGTGCTTCGGTGTCCTCCGGTGCTCCCAACGGCATCTGCAGGATTTCACAGACCAAACTAGGCAGCGCTGATCTAATATGAATCAATATTCTGTTACTGTAATGTCTATTTCTCGCTTCAAATGTTTTCAGAAACATCTGGTAGTGCACGGTTTAGCTGTAAAATGAGAAAGTATGTGACCCGGCAGCCACGTTGAGATCAGCTGAGGAAATAACAAGCACCGCCCACCAGCCGGAGCACAGCCAATAAGAACGCTCTCTCAATGAAATGACCTGTGATTGGCCAAAGACTCCCGTCACGGGGCTAGATTTTGTAAAGCCTGAAAACAGAGCCATGAGGAGGTGCAGAAGTCTCAGAACACTTGAATTACAATATGCTGAAAGGTTATTATGGAAAATTTTGCCCAATGATGCCAAAAATATTCTGCCTACTGCAGAATTTAAGATTTAAAATGCTGTTGCAGTGTAGCTACTTATTATTTCTTATATTTCATTCTTTAAAAGTCGCAAGAATGCAGGAAACAAAGTCTCTGAAACTCAAACATTTGGACCCACAGATCCTCTGCTTTGATTTCAAATCCTCCCTTCCTTTTTTTGAGCTCTCAAGGTTGGCAAGTATCACGCTTCATGAGAAAGAGAAATATAATTTCCCTGCCTTGAGTGGCTTTTCTTTCAATTGAGAAATCACCCTCCTCCTCCTCCTCCTCCTCCTCGTCATCATCACCACGTCATGACTCCCATCATATATGGCAGTCTACACATGTGTTAATGATATGCAGCGTGGCCCCTTTAAGAGCCCCTTTTTTTTTGGAGAATGAGCCCAGGACTCGGAGAGGTCCGTGTGTGCTGACCGTGGCCTCTGGGTTGGTCACCGCAGGGGTGGGGGGGGGGAAGCTGCAGCAGAGCGACTCTAAACCTCCCCAGCCCCCCAGTTTTAAGACCAAACGGCGAGCCTCGCCGCGCCACATGCCCTTATCTACCAATGGAATGCAACAGCTGTGCGGGGGAGCGCCAGGGTGGGCTGGCTGAAACCCCCCTGCCAGTCCCCCTCACAAGCCTCCCCCCTGCTACATCACCACCACCACCACCACCACCACTCCACCTCCAAGCGACGTGCCGGGCTCCTGAAAGGCAACTAAAAAGTGAGCTAGACACACAGTGAGAGACTCAGCAAGGCTGCTGCACATTCAAAATAGTCAGAGGGAGGGAAGAGAGAGACAGAGAGAGAGAGAGAGGGAGAGAGAGAGGGAGAGAAGGAGAGTCAGGGACAGGCAGTGCTGTAAAGGAGAGCACAAAGAGAAGGAAAGTGGAGCAGGGGAGGGGAACAGGAGGCTGGGTGAAGGGAGAGGGAAAGACAAAAGAAGGAGAGAGGGAGACATAGCAGGGTGAACGGAGGGGACTGAGCAAATGGCTACGGAGGAGACGGCGGGGGGAGCCAGGAAAGCCACCAAGAGCAAACTGTTTGAGTTCCTGGTCCATGGAGTGGTGAGTGGCGCTGTCCGTCATTCCCATGAAGGGAGCTGGCATGCATCTGTGTGTGTGCGTGTGTGTGTGTGCATGAGTCGGCGCAGCAGCAGCAGCAGCAGCAGCAGCAGTCTGTGTGTGAGAGATAGCTGGGTAAAGCTGGCCATGTGAAGGTTATTTCCAGCCCCCCTCTGGATCCCAGCCTGTTAAAGGAGATGGAAGAAGTGGAGCAGCATGGATGGATGGAGCTGAGCAGGAGAAGGATGGGGAGGATTTCTTAACACACACACACTCAGACAGAAAAATGGATAATTGTAGGAAGCTGAAGCAGAAAGCAGCCAGCTTCTCCCCCCTCCTTGTGAGCACACTGCTTTCCACTGAGAGTCACAGACAAGACAGAAAAAAGGGGTTTTGAAATGAAGAGTCCACTCACAACAACACACAGCCGGGCGGCGTGTTGTTGCTCGGTGTGGAAGGATTTGAACCTGTAAGGTCACGAGACAAAAACGGACGTAGTAGCGTAGACGGAGCCGGGTGAGGCAGGCGGCCAATCCTGGAAATCATGCAGAACAATCGGTCCATTCATGTGAAGCTGCCGTGAAATGTCAAGTCAAGTGTTGCTCGTGGTTAGAGGTTAGGCAATTATTACCATAGGTTACATTAATAACGGGACAGTGGAGGTTTGTTTTGGTGATGGGATGAATGAATTAGAGGGGTGAGAGGATGATGTAAAAGTGGTCAGTGACAGTTGAAAGTTTTAGCAGATGTGGCTTTGACATTGACTCAAGTGTGTAAATGAACTGATGATTTATTCTCAAATCGTTGTCTCTTAATATGACGTGACCTCGTCATGGGTTTCATGTTTTTGATTGATCGTTTACTCAGTGTAGTGTTAAAGAAATTGTGGTTAAAAAATACCCATTACAACTTCCCAAATCTCAAGGTGACATCTTTAAATCTTTTGTTTTGTCCAACAAAAAATACAAAACCTACTGATGTTCGGTTTTCTTTGAGATTTGACAAAGAAAAACGGCAAATCCTTAATAAAAAATGTGCCTGAAGATGATTTATCGAGGTTGGTAAAGTAGTTTCTAGAGCTGAAACAATTCGTAGAGCAGATGTTGGTTGGTTCTTTATCGTCACATTAATCTGCAATTAAATTTTTTAAGCAAAAATGCACCAGTTGTGGCTTCTCAAATGTTAAAGAGATAGTTTGGGTGTTTTGAAGTGGGATTGTATGAGGTACTTATCCATAGTCAGCGATGACGGTCGGCACGCCCCCAGTTTGGAGAAACAGACTACACAGAGGCAATGTGATGTGGACGTGGCCGGCAGGAAAACATATTTTAGCCTCCTAAAAGAAAGGCTCACCTAAAAAAATCCATATCAGTTTAAGTGTACGCTATATTATATCATATTTTCATGTTTCCGACGGGAAACTGAAGCCGTTATCTACGCTAGTTTCTTTGTGTTATTGTGTGACTTTGGTGTTTTAAAGTGTTAGTTCGGATTCACCGAAGTCACACAATTACACTAACTAACTAACCGATCGAGGCAGCGGTAGACCAGAAACTCCCGTGATCCGCGGAGGAAAAAACTACTGTTTTTGTCTATGGAGTCTGGTGGCTTTGGTGAGAGCATAGATGGATACAACAGCTTCAGTTCCTTGTCGGAAAGCGCTGTCTGATGGCGAGGTAAAGCGATGAAATATTCTGAATATAGCGTACACTTAAACACTTTAAAACACCTAAACTATCCCTTTAATACATGCTGGTCTTCTATGATAGTTAACTGAATATTTTTGGACTGTTAATTGAATAAAACAAGCATTTTGGGGGATTGTGATGGAAATGTTTCACTATATTCTGATACAATTAATCCATTGTGTCCCAGCTCCTACATCATAAATGTCTCATTCTGGATGTGGTTTCTACTTACCGCTGAACTGAATTTCACCTCTGCACAGATCCTGAAACTTGGCTTCACTTCCTAATCCTCAAGTACACCGAGAAGGTCAAAAAGACTTTGTCAGATCCTTTCACGTCTTAAAAAATCACAGCTTGACCGCCGTCTGATTCTCGGCGCTTTAATCAGCGCTGATGTTTGGCGTCCTGACACCAGGTAGATTTATACACTGAAACAAGATGAGGCATTGTCTCTTTGACAGGAGCGGTCATTACAGGGGCTTTGGAGCTGAAGCCCTGCGCGCCGAGGCAGACTTTAGGAAACAATGGAGCAGGTGATTGATGAGCCAGATGAGTGTGTCCTCTCAACAGACCAATTAACCTTGATGAGGTTCTGGCTGCTCCAAGCCAAATATTTCCCTCTGCTTATTTCTCTCTCATGCCCTGCCTCCCCCCCCGTCTCTCTCTCTCTCTTTGCTCGTTCTCTCCCCCACATTTCAAGATGGAAAAGTCTTGTTATAATAGTTGCGGCAGGTTCCCTCCTCGTTGTGCTGCAGAATGGAGAAATATTTATACTATGGGATATGGGGATGAATCGGCGCAGTTGTGGCGACGGATGACGTTTACTTTCCCCCCCTTTGATGAAGCTTTTACACACACAAATGCACAGATGCAACATAAATACGTGCACACATTGTTGTGGTTACCGAAGGTCGTGGTGTTCCTGCCTCCCAGCAGCAGTGTGTGTGCTTGTGGGGGAGAGTGTTTGGCCGAGGTCTGGTTCTAGGACTGATGGGTGGGCTGAAGGCCCGGCTGAGGTCTCTTCTTCTTTCTCTCTCATTATCTGCCTTACCTCCCCCCCCCTTATTTCTCTCATATGTGTGTGTGTGTGTGTGTGGAGGTCAGCGAGGGCCACGTCGATGAGAAAAGCCTTCCAGCGCTCTGCGTGGGAAACCCCGATAAGCCAAAACATAATACGACACACTGTAGCGCCGTCATCTGTAACTGCGTCTGTGTGTGTGATCGCACCTTTGAACATTATCTTCACCTTTACTCTCCGATCTGCATCATTAAAACAGGATTACAGAACTATCCATGCAGATAGTTTTGGGTTTTATTTGCCCAGATTTTGAGGGTTTTTTTGTGCCTCCACCCCGACACAAAGGAGGTGAAAGAAATGTCCTGTGGTGCTCACAGCATTGAAAAGTGAAATTTAAAAAGATTCAACAGCCACTTGTCTTTTAGAAACACAATACTACCGGTTACACTCGGTAATCCGCAGACCTTGCCATGATCATTGAACCAAAGAAACAGTCGCTATGAAAACTGTCCAGAATTAGTTTTTTGGATCCAGACTATGAGGGACACTGTTTTCTGGAAAGAAAGGTCACTGTTGAATCTCTTTAAATGCGATTTTATTTTTATCAACGTTGTAAGCATCACGAATGAGATTCACCTTTATTGTATCGGGGTGGAGGCAGATAGGATAGCTTAAAATCTCATGTTCAAATCATCACCTGCAACTGCAAAGGCTGCAACTAGCTATTATTTTCATTGTTGATTAATGTGTTGATTATTTTCTAGATTAATCGATTAGTTGTTTGGTCTATAAAATGGTGAAAACATGTTGATCAGTGTTTCCCAAAGCCCAAGACGACGTCCTCAAATGTCTTGTCTTGATATTCAGTTTACTGTCATAGAGGAGTAAAGAAACCAGAAAATATTCACATTTAAGAAGCTGCAATCAGAGAATATTTACTTTTTTCTTTCTTGAAAAACTACTCAAAACAATTAATTGTTGCAGCTCCATCACAATATTATTCCACTGAAATCCACTGATTACACTGATATCGAATTATTGCCCACAACTCTCACATTGATGTACAACATTATGTCCTTAATTACCGGGATATGAATTAATCTGAAGGAATTATTTAAACAAAATGATCAATTAGGATGATGAGACTTCTATAGTTCTGTCTTTAACAATATACAGTGTATATATATAGTTACTTTGTTAGCAACTTGAGCTGCAACGATTAATCAATTAGTTATTAGTTAATCGCCAACCGTTTTGATAATTGATTAATCAGTTTGAGTAATTTATTAGGATAAAAAAAAGTCAAAATTCTCTGTTTCCAGCTTCTTAAATGTGAATATTTTCTGGTTTCTTTACTCCTCTATGACAGTAAACTGAATATCTTTGAGTTGTGGACAAAACAAGACATTTGAGGACGACATCTTGGGCTTTGGGAAACACTGATCGACATCTTTCACCATTTTCTGACATTTTATAGACCAAACAACTAATCGAATAATTGAGAAAATAATCAACAGATTAATCAACAATAAAAATAATCGTTAGTTGCAGTCCCTAGTGATAACAAAATAAAATGAATCCATCCTTCCATGACAGTAAACTGAATATCTGATAAAAGAAAAGCATGGTGGTGGATGGGTCAAACAAACACAGGACTTTCATCCAAGAGACCGGTGTTTGTGTCCCGTATGAAACCAAAAGTGAATTTTGATTTATTTTGATTTACGTAGTTTAGTAACGCGACAAACGTAGTCATTTTAAATCAAACCATGATGTATTTTTAGTAAACATAACCAAGCAATTTTGTTGCGTTTTTGTTTTGTTTTTGCTTCAACTTACATATACAACCACATGTTTAAAACTGCGACCGTAATCTGGGAGTAAATACATTTCCCTCGAAACGTAATTGAGAATACAGTTTAGCTGTCTGGGAATGCAATGTAGCAGGAGACAGGGTTGGTTTTCTGACACTTCAAAGAGGATAAATCGACAAAAGTTTAGGTTTGAGCCTTAAAGAAATGAGTCATGTCCCAGTCAAGTAACCTCATCTTCAGTTTTTAATAGATTTGATTCCAATCAGAGCCTTTAAAAGGGACCATCCATGTTACAACCCACAGACTCATATGTTTAGTACAGTGTGGGTTAAGTTTGGCCTCTTCAAAATCCCTCCAGAGATGCCAACACACTTCTCAGATATCCATCCACATGGCAGATTCGATTGCTGGCTGGCTGGCTGGCTGGCTGGCAGAGCTCCGGGCAGCGTGTTGGAGTCAGTTCAGCAGGTCAGATTATAAAGTTTGTGTGTGTGGATTTAGGGGGAAACTCATCCTACACGTTATCCAGCTCTGCTTTTCTGTATCTGTTATCTGAAAGGCTCAGATTCTCCAGACAGACGCTTGTAACAGAAGTCTGTCTGCTGAAGGTCTGGTCTGTTTGGGTGTTATTGTTCAGCTTAGGTAGGAAGTAGACGGCTCTGTTAAAGCTGCACAAGGTGACAACATTGGAGCAGGAGGCCGCGACCATATGTTGTCTTATCCTCTCCCGTTCGGAGACCCATCTCAGTCCCGTTGACCCCCAAAACATCCCCTCCCCCCCTCGCCGGCCAAACTCCCGGTCAGAGTGACAGCGCCGCCTGCTCGGGCCTCTTATCACAGGATCTCTGCTTGGTCACTGTTTCAAAGGGCACATAACACGTCAGTCTGAGCCTCTCGTATGCTGTCAGAGTCTGTTTTGAGTTATTAAATCTGCCCGTGAATACATTCAGTATCCAGTTTGATATCTAGTTATATCTTATTGTGCCCTCCCTGCTGTTTTATTACCTTCTTCTTTTGTTTGTTTCCTTCTTCACGTGTGTTTGTGGACAGTCTAAAGATCAAATCTCATCACACACGCGGTAAATCCACATTAAAACAGTGAAATGTCGGAGAAACGTGAGGTTATGAAACTCCTGATTTGTATCCTTCAGCTGTCCTCTCTCTCTCTCTTTCTCTCTCTCTTTTCAACATTTAGTCGTTCTGTTACAAAATGTAGCTGGCGGTTTGAAAGAGGACATTGTTTTTTGCAAGGTGATGGTTAAACATTGGGGTCTGTTAAGTCACGGCTCTGCCAAACAAGGTTTAGATGTGTGTGTTTTTAATAACAGAGAGGTAGAAGAAGAAGAAAAATAGACTGGCAGCATCTTTCATGGTTTAAAATGTCTAATGTGACAAATTGTCTGTCCTTTGTAGAATATTTATAGTTTGATATTTTCTGAGAAACTGTCAATGATTGTCATATCTTTGGATCAATTCGTGATTAGAATGAATTTCAGACAGTGACTTGAGCACTGTATTTAGAGGTACTTGTACTAAAGTTCCTCCATTTTATGTGACTTTATACTCCTCCGTAGTTCACTACGTTTATCTGAAAGATATAGTTACTTTTCAGATTAAGATTTCACATACAAACCCTGAGATAATCTAATGAAATATGATGCATTGTTATAGATCAAACCATAGAACAGTCAGGGCCGGATTCACTTGCTAGGCGACCCCAGGGCAAAAGTAAACCATGGGCCCCTAATCAGACCCCCCACCCAAACACTCCCTATTTAGCTTGGTTATAATTTCATTAAATGCAAAATTATGTAAAAATATGCAGCATGTATGCATAATATCAACTAACATGTAAAATGTCTACATCATGAAAATAGAAAAAAATTCAAATTGTATCGTGAATTGTCCCAAAGCTCTTTAAAAAAATCTACATTATTTTGTCCATATCACCCATCCATAGTTTCACCTGAAATATTAAAGGTGCTCAAGACAATATTCAGAAATTTATACTGCGGGGTCTGAAAAGTGAAGCTAATGCTGAAGTGCCTTAAACTTGCATTCTTTCTAACAGCCAGCAGGGGGCGACTCCTCTGGTTGCAAAAAGAAGTCTGATCGTATAGAAGTCTATGAGAAAATGAGCCTACTTCTCACTTGATTTATTACCTCAGTAAACATTGTAAACATGAGTTTATGGTCTCAATCTCTAGTTTCAAGTCTTCTTCAATACAGCATGATGTTCATTTAGTAAATTATGGTCCCATTTAGAGTCAAATAGACCATAAAGCAGGGGATGCTTTAGGGTGTGGCTACCTTGTGAATGACAGGTCGCTACCACGGCGTTGTCTGGTCTGGGAGTTGTCCGTGTTTTCGTCTTACAACTTTAACCCTTTCACAGTGTGTTTTCAGTTCATTAAAGTTAATTATAACCTTTTTGGTCGCCTAAAAATGTCTTATTCAGCGTTCGGTTGTACTTAGCTCCACCCTCTCGTGTCACTTCTGGTTGCAAGAAGCCAAGATGGCGACTTCGAGGCTTCAAAACAGCTGTCCACAAACCAATGGGTGACGTTACGGTGACTACGTCCACTTCTGATATACAGTCTGTGCTCTGAATCTCATATATAGAACCTTTAAAGGTATCAAAGTCACAGTAAAGCTTCAGTTAGAGCGTCTTTAGCTTCAGTAATGTGACGAACTTTGATGATTTTGAATGCAGGACTTTTAGTTATAATGGAATATTTTTGACTTTAAGTAACGGATCTGAATATTTCTTCCACCTCTGCTGCATTTAAAGTAATTAAATTATATTATATTAGAAGACATACAGTTCTTCACACACAGAAGGAGGTCTGTGCTCTCATTCAAAGGACTCAAAGGACTTCTTTCTATCATACAAACCCCCAATTTGGTTTCAGACAATAAACTGAGGCAGCTGCTGTTGTCATGGGAGTGACAGGCACAGGTGAGAGTTCCCCAGTTGTTCCCAGGCGTCAAGACCGGAGTGTGAGACTGTGGGCTCTGACACTGTTTGCATTGTTAAGTGTGTGTGTGTGTGTGTGTGTGTGTGTGTGTGTGTGTGTGTGTGTGTGTGTGTGTGTGTGTGTGTGTGTGTGTGTGTGTGTGTGTGTGTGTGTGTGTGTGTGTGTGTGTGTGTGTGTGTGTGTGTGTGTGTGTGTGTGTGTGTGTGTGACCGAGTATAAAGAAAACCTTCATTTAGTCTATTTTTCAGCCGTGAAATTTTTTGTTTAAAGCAGACGAGATAAAATAAGACAGAAACAAAACAATGCTGCTTATTCTCAGTGTGGTTGTTGTTGTTTCTGGCATTTTTCTGGAAACCAGTGTTAGTTATCTTTAAACAAGACAGATCGCTGCTCTAGTATCAGTTTTCAAATGTTGGCTTCAGCTAAAATGAATGTGTGTGAATGAATGAATTGACTTCACTGACACTTTGCGGGCTCAAAAGTTGCCTGAAGTACATGCTCCATATTCCACGTTGGGCTCTAACGTCGACTATCTAACACAAACAAATCCCATATTGGGTCTTTTAAAGTTTTACTACACAGTTTCTTTCATGTTTGCCGCACCAGATGGAAAAGATTCAAAACTCAGAAATCGCGTGTGTTGACGTCACAAATTTGCTTAGTGTGTGTTCATGTTTACCAACTTCTTCAAGCTGATGTTTGATTACTGAAATGTTACAAAAGGTTGGAGACTGCAGTTTCATTAGAAGCGGAGCAGACACCGGAATTTAATTTTAAATAGGAAAAGATGTGTGAGGTCTGGATCAGGAGCTGATGTGACACTCTTTGTTGCAGCTCGACTTTGTCAGATAAGATGAGTGTGTTTACAAGAAGCTTTGGGAATGCATAAAAGTTGCAATTCATCAAATGTTTCCTTTGTTGTATTTTTAGAAGCTCTAATTTCTGATTATAATTAATCAGAAAACACAGTGGAGGATGTTTTCTACATATATGTGACCCGTCTTCTCTCTTGTTTTCCCTCCCCAGCGTCCTGGCATGCCGTCTGGAGCGAGGATGCCCCACCAGGGAGCTCCCATGGGCCCCCCCGGCCCGCCGTACGGAGGCAGCCCGGCGGTGCGGCCCGGCCTGCCCGCCCCGGTGATGGAGCCCAGCCGTAAGAGGCCTGCCCCCTCCCAGCAGGTCCAGCAGCAGCAGCAACAGCAGCAGCAGCAGTCCGTCCAGAGCCGGGCCAGAAAGTGAGTCTGAATCCAGTCGACCTCCAACTCCGACCTAAACACTGCACGGCTCGCATATAGAACTCCTTATTAGTCTGCTTCTTGTGTGGAATGATTGAGGGAGGCCGTGGTTACACTTTGACCTCTACTAGTCTGGCGTAGATGTTCAAAACCAAACATGGAAATGATCATGAATCATGTGCAGGTGATGTAGTCAGAGCTGGGCATCGAACCACAATATCTTTCAGCACCAAACTAAATTAGTCCGTATCAAAAACTGTCAAATACCAAAAGCTGGTACGAACTTCTAAGTGGGTTTTACTTATTTTCTGATCACACAATTCCAGTGTTTTGCTCATTTTAGACGTTATGTCATTCAGGCAACGTTCTCATACAGCTGCTGTGTTAAGACAACTTTAAACACAAGAAGTTTGTTGAATGATTAAAAGGGTTTTGGAGAAAAGTAAATGTATATTCCTGAAAATAGGTATTGGAAAAAGTATTACTTTAATGGTCCAATAAACATAGATATCATACCAGCACCAGTATCAACACATTTCTAACAATACATGACGTATAGATTATTTTACAATATGATTAGTCATCAAGTAACGAGACTCTACGTTACTACTCTACGTGTTCACAGTGACCACGCTAACCTGCTGATGTTTAGCAGGTGTATTGTTTACCATGTTCACCATCTTAACTGTGTCTCAATTCGGATACTTCCGTTAGTACACTTCCATCTAGTACACTGTGCACACTACTGTACTATCAATAAGAAAAAAGATAATACAGATGATCATAACAAGAGCCACAGAAACAGACATACCTGTACCGAACCATTTCTAGAATCTGATCTCATAAATCCTATTGGTGAGAGGTGAAACCATGACCTTTGTGTGTCTCTGTTCAGCTTTCATTTCAACTTTTGTTTCGACTCTGTCCCACTACTCCTTGTTTCTGTTGCATCCTTTGCCGCACTCACTGCTCTGTGCATCCTCTTCTCACCATCCCGACCCTCCGCTGTGACTCCATGTCTCTCCTCTGTTGTCTAGTTTGCCCCCACGGTCTCGTCTATGTGTCCATGCTGCTGTCTGCAGGCGTTCAGGCTCTAGCACTTCTATTAGTACTATCTATTGTCTGCTATTTGACAAAGGATCTGAACATCAGTATCCCAGACACACACACACACACACACACAGAGGATGATGTCTGTTAGGAGACGAGTGTGTAGCAGGTATGGTCATTAGAAAGGAGATCAATATGCGCACTCGGTGGACCTCTGTCTCTCTCTCGGTTTCATTCTCTCGGTATCTGCAGCACGATTGATCCACTTACAATTAAGCAGGCTTGTCGAACAGGTCAGGGGAAATGTTGTCCTCCGTCGGGGCATCAACCCCCCCCAGAGCGGCCCGGCCGGCTGCGTGGAGGAGGGTCTGATCGATGGTCCAGGGTGACCCGTCCAGGTGTCTCTGTCTCTCTGTTGCTTTTTTGTGTGTCCTCTGGCAAACAAGTTGCCGCTCCGGCTCCCCGCTCGCTCTCCTCCGTCCCGCTCAGACCCCTCGACGCTGCCAGCTGAGGGCGGGCCACCTGTGTTTGCAGTGTCATTGAGACCTTATGGTCCCAGCGACACTCGCTCTGCAGAACAAACGCTGTCCTACGCAAAGCTGCTGCTAAAAATAGGATTTAACTCTAGTTCGCTTTGCATAAAGGGCTATGAATACTCAACCTTGTGTCCTAGGAATTACGTTTAGATACTACTAATTTGTTCCCCCAAATACGGAAACATTTTGTGTACTAAAGGAAAGGCCACATAACTCACAGGCAGATGGCGGGCAGAGGACTTTGAACCCAGTCCCGCGTGTGGTTACGCGACTAACGTTTTCCAATTATGTTACTAGAAAACATATTTGTTGTTGCAAATTAGTAGTGTATAAATGTAATTTCTTGGAGAAAGGGTTGGAAAACATTTGTATCACACAAAACCCAATGAGGTAAAAGTGTAGGTTTTAATATAGAGGCTCATGGTGAGTGTGTCTCAGAGCGAGGAATACTCAGGACAGAGGTTAAAGCGGTAAAAAGCATATTAAAGCAAAGACTTCTGTGTGGATTTATCTCATGTGTGCTTTAAAATGTCTAAATATATTACAGCATCATCTTGGGCATACTGTAACATTTCAGATGCACATTATCACATTCATTTCCAAAAATCCTCTTGAGCAGCCCTGAGCAGCTTTTCTAGCCGCATTTTATACAACCTAAAGTTTGTCATTGTAGTTCTTGTGATTCTTGTGTTTCTATCACGGTGTGCCGTTGTATCGTAAAGGCTGAGGGTGAAACACTTCTTTAAGCGTGATTTATACTTCTCCATCAAATCTAACGTGTACCCTACGCCGTACCCTGACGTGAAACTCCCCAAAACTGTAAATACACGTCGCAGCGACGCAGAACTCAACTACTTTGATTGGTCTGCTTGGTAGCATCGCATTTCCAGCTACTCCTCCGTGAACAAGCATGGATCTAATTGAGGAGAGGTTGACTTAAAGGTCCAGTGTGTAGGATCTGGCGGTATCTAGTACAACTATAAATCAGCCTTTTTAGTTGCATAGAATCAGTTAAAGACTGTGGGCTTTCCATCAAACTGTTCTGTGATTGTTGCATGCTTTGCTACCGGATCTGAGAGTCACCTCAAACATGGCTGCCACTGAATTCACCACCTCAGTCAGTTGATTTAGTTGTCAGTGTGTCTCTCACAGACTCTAAGTCATAATTTAGCCCATTCTTATTCCATATTACATGTCTCAGCACCAGTTTAGTTCCGGTTTTCTTTTTTAAAATTGGTTTGTGTTAGGGATTTTTTGCAAACTTTCAATTTGATCTTGTATTTCCAATGAGGACGGTGGTATTTATAAAGCTTTGATATCTTGATTTTGGCTGTTAATTTTGGTCTTTGTCCTTGAAGCAACCGAAAAACGCTCCTTGCTGCTCATGACGCTTGGTATAGGACACTTAGAGGTTGCTTAAGAACATCGCTAGCTTCATGGGATAATGAAACAGGTATCTTGTTGCTAGGCCGGCTGGTTTAAGCTTCTGGACAGAGGAAATGCTTAGAGAGGTTTGCGATTTGCTTTGGGAAATGAGCAGAAAAGGAGTGAATAGCATGCATGTTGTCTTCATCTGCACATTACTTCATCAATGCAACATTCAGAGCCGAAAACAATAGAGCTGAACTCGCACACTGCCTGTTTGCTCCTCTTCCTGTGATACACACAGTTCACAGTGTGTTCAGTGTATTGTCTGTCTGTGTGTGTGAAGCATGATTGTTTTGGTTCACAGAGAAACTTTGTTGAATGAGCGTGTCCCTCAGATGAGCAGGACGCCTCCTCTGCTGCACTTTGTGCGTGCATGGACGCGCTCACACGCCCATCCCCAGTGCCTGCCCTTGTCTGAGAGTTTGCACCTACTAACAGACCCTTGAACTTAACACACATCCAACACACACAGACACACAAACAGCCAGAACCACCAGGTGTCCCCCCCCCCCCCCTCCTCTGACATCCTACTTGAGTGTGTGTCTCGCCACAACTCTAATCGGACAACCTTCGAATCCTCACCAATCCTTAGGAAGCCAGTCGGATTCCCCGGAGCCAATGAGATGCCGGCGAGGCAGATGGACATGAGAGAGCCACAATCAGATCCCACGCTCGGATCAAAGTAGGAGTTTATTCTGCTGCATGTCCATTTTCTTACGTTTGATGGCCTATTTAGCCTTTTCACCCCCGAGCCCAGCACTCCCTGAATGAGTCTTTACGGCCGAACCATACGTCCAGGCCTAGAAGTTGACCCTCTAGTGGTGCATGCTTTGGACTGGAGCATGGCATGATGGGAACCGTTTCAAGAAATAAAGTAGAATCCAATCTCAAACCCCTTTTAGAAACAGTTGTGAAATGGAGGATTGTGTGTGATGCAGGTTTGTGTTTTCCTTTGCAATGCACCCCCGGATCTTTTCAATTCTCCCTGCAGCAGGCTTGTTTCAGTATTTGGCATGCTGATGTAACATACTGCTTCACAGACCGTTGCAGTGCTCTGTGATAGAACATTTATCTACACTGCAAAAAAAAAAAATCCCCTTCTACAAGCAAGAAAGAAATATTAAGAAACCATCAACTAGGGTTGGGCGATATGACGATATATACTACACGCACAAACATATGCAGAGATGTTTCTGTATTGTTTATACTGTGGTATCTATCCCTTTTAATAGCAATGATGGGCAATGTTATTAACCAACATGCACCTTTAGTGCACCTTTTTGATTATCCAAAAAGCAGACATTCTCGTTCGTTTTTTATCTTTCTCGTTCCTACTATTTTAAATTTAGATTTTATCACAATGCATATTGATATTGCAATATGAAATGTCCGATACCGAAGATTTTATCCATATCGCCCACCCCTAGTATCAAACAGAAAATCAGGAAAGCAAAAGATTATGAGCTAGCGTAGAAATCAGACCACATAAATCAATCTACCCTTGAAAGAAATCGTTCGACATTTTTGGGAAATGCATTTATTCACTTTGTTGCAGAGAGTAAGATGAGAAGGAACACTGTCGTGACAGAGCCAGGCTAGCTGTTTCCTCCTGTTTCCATTCTTTATGCTAAGCTAAGCTAACCAGCTGCTCGCTGTAGCTTCATATTTAGCAGGTAGTTATGAAAGTGGTATCAAACTTCTCATCTAACTCTTTCAGCAAAAAAAAAAAAATTTTAAAATTGAACAAATTCACAATAAAGGTGCTTGAAAGTAGGCTAGATTGTCTTTTAATTTAACTCAATTCAAGAGTTAATATCCTAAAACAGGACTACAGAGAAGATTACGAGATCTTTGAAATAAGACACAAATTCTTTTGCTTCTTTACACCCCACACGGCAAGATTATATTTATCTTTGATAAATCATCCTAAAATAAATTATTCTGACTTTTTATTGAATTGCTATTTTTGCAGTGTAGTGCCGTCTTTAAAGGCAGTGTCCTTCTGCAACTACAGAACACTTGCATGAATTTACAAGCGTGCTCCACATATCACAGATTGAATATTTAAAGGAGTTCTTGAACAGCGAAGGAAGCTGTAGTGTTGTTTTTGTAGTTGTTTTTGTAATCAGTGTCACCGAAGTATGAAAGTTCTGACAAAAGGCTCCAACTTGGCACAGTTTGTCTTATTGTTCTCAGTCCCCTCTCTGGTAAGTATAACATAAACAAATATTCTCACACAGCAGGAACATTCATGAATGAAAACATCTACACCCACACACACACTCTGTGAAATCCATTCCTAAAAGCTCTTGAACACACATCCTGTTACCGTCCTGAGTCCTGCTGCACCGGCCCCAGTGTGTGTGTGCAGTGAATAAGTGAATGCATGTCAGGCGAGAGGTGTGTTGATGTGACACTTTTTTGGCTGTTAGAGGCTCTCGATCTCCAGGTGGACTGCTGCATTTCAGACACCACACATAAACACACCAGCGCATATGCGCACACACACACACTCCCAGACACACACACACAGCTGGGATGCTGGGGTGCTGGATATGGCCCAGCATTTTAGCAGATGGCCTGGGTGCTACGCTATCAGTCACCATAGTAACATGCTCCCTTTTTCCTCTTTCTCTCTGTCTTTCTCTCCCTCTCTCTAGTGCTAAGAGAAGGAAAATGGCAGACAAGATTCTTCCGCAAAGGGTGAGGCTGCATCTTTTTTTACCTTTGTTGTTTTTTAATGTGTGTGTTATTGTGGTTTCTGTGTGCAAAGTGGAAAAAATCCCGGTCGGTTTTTGATGTCAGGGGATCTTGGAAGGCGCAGAGGGCCGGACGATTATGTGTTATTTCCAAATGAGGAGGGAGAGGATGAGGGGAGCGATCAGGAGGTTTTTAGGTTGTAGGGTTTCATTCTGGTATTCGGATGGTGGCTCATTGATTTAAATTGGAGTAGTCAGCGGGATATGGCGGAGACGCAACCACAAGTAGAAGCGAAGCAGAAACGCCACGTTGCCACAGGTGAGTCTGTGCCGACCGAGGTTGCGATTTTCATCCCGCGGTCTCGGTTCTTCGGCCCAGTGCCACGCCGTCACCTCACCACGTCCTGGCCAGCACATACACAAGGCTTAAAACTACGGAGGTCTGGAGACTGTGATTATCTTGGCTCGGGTCTTATCCCCTAACATAACCCAGACAGAGAGATAGCAGTAGGCATGGCCGGGGCGCCACTCCACAATAATGAGTCAGGGACAGGGAATGTCTGCCACGCTCCCTCCGTCTGCTCCGTCTGCTCGGCACCTCGGCTCCGGTGAAAGGCAGTGAGATGGAGATAGAGAAGGAATGAGAGGGAACAATGTAGGCAGCCATTTAGAAAGAAACATGAAAGAGGGAAGAAGACGGAGGGAGGAGGAGTGTGTGTGTGTGTGTGCACAGTTTGGTAAGTAAGCAGCAGCCCTTGATGTTCCGAGGACTTTCATCGGTATGGTAATGTCTGAGTCCTGGCTGGTTGGCTGCACACTCTGCATCTCATTTTTATCCCCCAGTGTCCCCAGGATGGTGTGGACCACTGTATTAATGGTGGGCAGGGCAGCAGCAGATACTGAACACAGTATACTCCATATACTGTAATCATTTAGTCATCTGATGAAGATTTTATTGGATGACAAGATATTAAATATTGTGTCACAGGTGTATGTCAGTATTTTTGGGTTTTAGATTGCTGATCCTGGAGAGATCAGAGGAGAGAGAGAGATGGGGAATGGCATACACCATAAGTCCCTCACTGGAGTCGAATCGGGGGCATTACAGCTCATGGTCTGAATCTTAAAACCCCGAGACCACCGCCTTGAGTTAAACCTACTGTATGAACCCTACTAACCTGGCGGTGGGTCAGTCAGCACAAATTCGTTCTGTGCAGCCAAACTGTGTTTGAACTCTCTGAACTTTATTTCAAATTCAAGTGGAGATCCCAAACGTTCTAACGGAAATAGTAAATATGTCAGGCTAAATGTTGGTGGAAATGGATACGTAATGATGCACAAGACATCAAGAAAATTGATGGAAAGGTCGGTGCAGCCATAGAAATACTGAGTCTTGGGTTTGATTATTGTACTATATATATATATATAAATGTATGTATATATATTTTCCCACTGGACAAAAAAAAACACTAACACCCACTAACATCTGGCTTTTGCCTTTAGTGGGAAAGGTTACAGTCTGCATTCATTCCTGGGACAAATGACTGCAGTACTCAATGTAATACTATGTGACGCACGTTGAAGTGAATATTTTATAAGTAAAATCAACAGGGAATTGGACAATTATTAGAATTTATCAACGTGCAAAGCACACAATTAATATGCTCTCCTCAAAGCCGCCTGACTCCAGTCAGACAACCGTAATTTTACCAAAACACACATCGTTCAAACTCGACAGAAACAAGATAAAACAACAGTCACCAACTCTGGTTTGGTCTAAATAAACCTTTAATTCACAGAGTTAGAGGGAAAAGAAACAGCTGTTATATGCGCTCCTCAAAGCCACCAGACTCCAATTTACAGAAACAGTAATTTGACCTCGCTGATCATCGTAAAACACACAAAAAAGAAAACTCATCAAAACCATCTTGGTTAGTCTTACCACCGTTCCAACAATCACCAGCTTCATGTTCACTGTACAGACATGAGAGTGGTATCGATCTTCTCATCTAACTCTTGGCAAGAAAGTGAATATCACGAAGCGTTGAACTATTGAACTTAAAACGAAACAATGTTATGGGGCTAAATGTCCTTGAAATAAGACATTGGACCCCCTGCAGCACTAAGCCAGGGCAGACAGCTAATCTGCTTAAGCCTTTCAGTGATATTCAGATAGTATATGTGAAGAAAGTCCTTTATCTAATGTGTGTGATGTAAAGATTTTAATGTCAGATTGTCTCCCCTCTGAGCAGATCCGTGAGCTGGTCCCTGAGTCTCAGGCCTACATGGATCTGCTGGCGTTTGAGCGCAAACTGGACCAGACCATCATGCGCAAACGTGTGGACATCCAGGAAGCACTGAAGAGACCGATGAAGGTAAGGAAGAAAAATCAAGAGCCGGCGACCTCAAGGTGTCAGTCTAAAACACCATTCCTGAAAAGAAATAAAACTGTTATTTATATTTGCAGCTAAACATGTACTGAAAGGTCTTAAATAACTTTTTTTTAGTTTTGTCTCATCTTAAAACACAGAAAGACTCATCTGATTTCTTGACTCTTGTTATATTAGAGCACTATTTTAATCAGTTCAGATGGGGCACCTGCATGATGACATATAATTTGATATTTTGTGAGATGTCCGTTTGATTTCCGGTGTTTTTATGTGCCCTTGTGTCAGCAGCAGAAGCGTAAGCTGAGGCTTTACATATCTAACACCTTCAACCCTGCAAGACCCGACGCTGATGACTCAGACGGCAGCATTGCATCGTGGGAACTGCGAGTAGAGGGGAAGTTGCTGGATGATGTGAGTTTCGTCCATCTGAAATATACAGTGCGCATTTTAGGGTTTCGACTGTTTCCATAGTAATCGTCCTTCTAATCAGTATTTGAATGCTTTGTTTTGGGGTTTTTTAATATAAAAGTATGTAATAATAACGTATAAATCCCAAAGTAGCCCATGAAATAAGGAATAATCCCTCATTATTCATATTCAACATGAATTATTATTAGTTATTCTCAGCCGGATATTGCCGTTTGTTGTGTGTAAAGGTGCATGTGTGTACATTCGTGCGGTACTGTCCTGAAGCTACTGAATGCTACTGATCTGCTGCAGGGTGTAGTATTATGTCATCAAATAGCTGCTTGTCCTCTAAAAAAAGAACTGAGATCATAATCTTCCCATTTAGTGTGAGAATGTGCTGCTCTGGGTCGTTTTTGGCCGGCAGTCACACGCGCGATAATGACGTGCTCAAACAACTTCTGACAGAGAAGTATGACGAGATGTTTTGAGAGTGTTTAAAGAGACTGTGAATGCAGCTTGAAAAGCAGAAAGGATCACACATTTGTTTTTGGACCGTAAGCTTCACTTCAATGAGCTCTGATGTTCTTAGCAGTCCGGGGCAAGGCCGTCGTCTCACAGCGGTAGGAAGCATTTAGGTTTCACAAACCACAAATATTTCTGGTCGAGCTCAGAGGAAGTGGACCCTGAGAATGCGTAGTGTGTCTCACTTTGCTTCTGATCTCACTCGGCCTCTTGTGGGTTTGTCGCGTTGCTATAAGCAATGCTTTTGTTTGCTTTTGGATTTTGTGTGTCTGATTTAGACATTAATTAACCACCTCTCTCTCTCTTTCTGTGTCACAGCCGGGGAAGCAGAAGAAGAAGTTCTCTTCGTTTTTTAAGAGCCTGGTGATTGAGCTGGACAAAGACCTCTACGGTCCTGACAACCACCTGGTTGAGGTCAGTTCAAACTATCCAATCGACTTTTTACCTGCTCTTATAAAATGATTGCAAACTTTTTTAGTATCAGTGTTTTTAAAATGAATGAATGTCAGCTTGTCCTCAGTGGCGGTAGCACTACATGCTCTCATTCGCCTCGCTCTTTATTATTGTTCCTCAGCCGCTTTATTCCTCACTTAACTCCTTCCACATTTTTCAATGTAGAAACTTCAGTCAAACATCAAAACGTTCAGCTCAATTTGAACACGATTGTTGGGATTACTTTTATCAGTCATACCTTTCATACTTTCAGAAATATATAAATTCTGCATTCAAGTGAACGGACGTAATGTTCAGAATTTTATTCATTCTTTCAACTTTTTCATACATTTTAAACTCTTATCCACTAATTCATACTTTCAGATAGAAACTCCATTCAAACTTTAAAATGTTCCACATCTTTTATACCTTCTGGGTTTTTATTCGACTTTCAAATCCCATTAAAACTTTCTTTGAGGATTAGTGAAAATTACCGTCTCAGATTTTTACATTAGTGTGTGTGGGACGGACTGTTCATCACTGTTAAAGCCCCCCTCCTGTGTATTTAGGCTTTTTCTGTGATATTTCATATTTATTTGATTTCCTGACTAAGTTAATTAGCCACACTGTTTGCCAAATATTTTTGATAAATAATTTAATTTGGTGTTCAAAGTTAAAAGAAGGTCGTTGCTAAAATGGGAATATGACGTACGACTATAGTCGAAGCTGCAGGTCATACGTCATCCTCACTTGATTTATTACCTCAGTAAACATTGTAATACAGGAGTTTATGGTCTCAATCACTAGTTTCTGCTTGCTTCTGGTTGCAAAAAAACAAGATGGTAACGGCCTAAATGACAAACTTGAGGCTTCAAAACAGCAGTCCACAAACCAATGGGTGACGTCACGGTGACTACGTCCACATCTCATATACAGTCTATGGTTCAATATGAAGCTACAGCCTCGTCATTGTGAGGCTCCCTGTAAAACTGCATATATATATATATACATATATATATTGTATATATACAGTATATATATTGTACAGATTAAACAAACCAAATATAGCATGTTAATTAGTGAGCTTTAGAGGTGCTGATAGGCCGATTTTGTTCATATTTAATGGACAGATATGAGCGATATCACAAGTGAAGCTCATTAACAATGGCTTAGTTCCACTACACACCTGTAGTCCACCCACATACTGTAGGTGTTTTATTATGTGGCCTAATTAGATCTTCTCTTAAAGTCAAATCAAGTCAATTTTATTTATATAGCTCCGTATCACAAATCACAAAACAGATAATTTTTTGCAAGAAGGCTAATAGGCGTGTTTCCCTGAACTGTCGCTTCAATATCTGTTTTATCCCTTCAATATTCACAACCTGGACAACTAGTTTGTCACTTTGTAGGTCAGTGCTTTCATTTGAGATCACATCCATTAGTAAAAGAGCTTTTGTGTGCGGCTCAAATCAGAGACTATTGAGCCACACAGTCAGGGTCGGTGACGACTTCTTCATCGTGCAGACGAGAGACGTGTTATTTCGTGTTGTCTGGTTAAGTCTCCAGCTACAATCACCCCAACTAACCTGCTTCCTTTTCTTACATGCCCTTTGGATAAATACAAAATAGAACAGACGGAGAGAGTGGACTGCCCTCTCTCTTTATTCATAATTTGATTTTCTAATACAACAGAAAGGAAGAGGCTTCTTTTTTCAACATGGCAAGGTTGTTTTAACATGCAGGTGTGAGAGCTGCAGAAATCAAGTGCTTACTTATGGAAAAACAATCATTAGCTGCCCTTCACTTTGTATCGTCAAAAAACGTATTGACTTAAAAAAAACACTTGAAGAGTTTCAAAGTGAAAATTATGACTTCTCAAGGTTCCTCTTTTTAAGAGGGAATTTTGGCAAGGCACTCAGGTGCATCGCTCTGAATGATTTTCCATCAAAAGAATTTTTTCTCCACCTTGAGGCACAATCAGTACTTAATCTGTACTGAATCAGCCATTGGTTGGAGGAAAACATTACTCTGTATTGCGTGCCAAGTTACTGCAATCCACTATACTGAAGATGGTGCTTAAAGTGCTTTTCTTTTCAGTTTCTGAGCAGTTAAGATAAAGTGGAGTTGTAAAAAGCATTTCATCTGCGGTTGGATACAGGAGAGGTTCTGATATACATCAACACAAAGACTGAAACACAGAGTCTTGTGGAAATAGTTGTATTTGTTCCGGGTTCATATGTAGTTTTTCTGTTATTTCACTTCAAGTCTGCGTTGACAGTGTGATCCTGAGTGTGATAACATTCAGCTGCACGGCCACATGGTTAACCTTTTGCTATCTTAGTTTCTCAGCACACCGTGCATGGCTAGTTTGCAGAAATTTAACCTCTCACCAAACCACAGACGTTGCGCTCTAGGTCAAGATCATGGCTGCTAGAGACGTCTTTGTGCTTATGTTAATTGTGCCAAATATCCTCCTTCAAACAGTCTGCAGCTTCCTTAAAGCCATTGATAAGTATTTCTCTACAACATTAAATATTAAAGGTCCAGTGTGCAGGCTTTCAGGGGATTTATTGGCAGAAATGGAAAATAGTATTCATAACTATGTTTTCATTAGTGTATAATCACCTGAAACTAAGAATTTTCGTTAGCTTAGCATGAGCCCTTCATATCTACATAGGGAGCAGGTCCTCTTCACAGAGTCCACATTTTACGTGGACTACGTGGACATTATACGTTACCCGAAGGCCACCGTAGTTCTCCGACACGCTTGTGAAACTGCGGTAACGTGAGCTGCAGAGTGTAAAACCGTGGTACCGCCAGATGCCGTCTGACTTCCGTTGCTCCTAACGTAGTGTTATTGTGGTATAGGATGGCCTCTGAGCGAGGTTTCGTACTCGGCGGCTCACGTTACCGCAGTCTTGGAAAGGGAGGAGTGAGCGGAGGGGTACTCAGTTGGTTGCAATCTGCAACCACATCACTAGATGCCACTAAATCCTACACACTGTACCTTTTAAATAATAATCAAAGTTAGAGTTCAGGAAGAAATCATTAGATATTTTTATATCCAATATCCGAACACTCAACGAGGCTAATGTCAGCACGCTAACAAGCTCACAATGACAATGCTAACACACTGATGTTTAGCAGGTATAATGTTCCCCATCTTAGTTTATTACACGGCGTTGCTTAATACTCGATTCTGATTGGTCAATCACAAAGTTCTGCTGTCTGTTATTTATTTATAGCAGACCGTTGCTATGGACGCAGCTCAGATCTCAGACTCTAGCGGACCATTTTTGTGTCAAAGTTTTGATTTCTGAAGTAAGTAGCCGTGTAATAAGCGGGATAATGTACAGCTAGCGGGTCATTGTTGTAAAATAAACCCCAACAGGGCGATGCAGAGGGGTCTTGCATTGCCCTGTTGGGGTTTATTTCACAACAATGACCGGCTCGCTTTACATTATCCCTTACTTAGCGTGTTAGCATGTTAACATTTGGTAATTAGCACTAAAAACAAAGTACAACTGAGGACATGTATCAGTTTTTGCAGGCTTTTGGTCATAAAGCAATGTATTGAACAAATTAAAATTTCAACCTGATGATGGCTTGTAAACAAATAGTGCAAAGGAAAACATTTTGAATGGATAATGCAACTGATTACTTCATAGATATGAAGTAGGTGGTTATGTACAGTGTATGCCTGTATACATGTGTATATACAGCATGCAGGATTTATATTTGTATGTTAAGACGGTGTGAATTGTAACCTGTCAAAACAGATGTTCAGGGTCTTTAAAGTATGAATTAATTAACAGTTCTGATTAATATTGTGTGAAACAAACTGATGATGAAGTGTGAAACTTAAATAAGAACATTCAGTCTGAATAAACCACCTCAGTAGTTTGGGGTGTGTAGTCAACATGTGGCGGTTTGCTGTTTCAGTGGCACCGCACGCCCACAACTCAGGAGACGGACGGCTTCCAGGTGAAGCGGCCGGGAGACGTGAGCGTGCGCTGCACTCTGCTGCTGATGCTGGACTACCAGGTGAGGGCGCCACACGCTCTGTGACTTAATCCATGAAATCAGCCGCTGTAGTGACAACCTGCAGGCCTCACGTCACTGATAACCACCAGCCTACAGAAACATTACAGAGTGCATTAAAGGCTCCATTTTGAACCTGACATCCATCTCCGAGCCGGGGAAATGCGATGAGGACGTCAGATGTGATGATGTAAAAGGCTCCGAGGTGGGCGGCTGTACTAAAGTGTTGTAATGCGATTATATATCGTCTCCGCAGCCTCCCCAGTTTAAGCTGGACCCTCGCCTGGCTCGCCTGCTTGGCATTCACACTCAGACCCGCTCCTGCATCATCCAGGCCCTCTGGCAGTACGTCAAGACCAACAAGCTGCAGGACTCCCATGACAAGGAGTACATCAACTGTGACAAGTACTTCCAACAGGTACAAGATCACACTATAAATCACACTGTTGTTGCATAAATATTAATGTCTGTGTTGCCGAAAATATGATTATGAATGTGATATATTTTCTCCCTCCCTCCTCTACAGATCTTTGACTGCCCTCGGCTGAAGTTCTCTGAGATCCCTCAGCGCCTCACCAACCTCCTGTTACCCCCCGACCCCATCGTCATCAACCATGTCATCAGGTACATTCCTCTTTTACTGCATATAAACCATAGATATAGAATTAATATGTAATTAATACCTATTTTATTTCTATGATACAAACCTTATTAAACCATGAAACGCCTCATTGAGATCAAAATATTTTTTTCGAGAGCGTCCCGAGGACTAGGAAGCGAGTTCATCATACCCAGAGTATCTTCTCGTTATCTGGCTTCACTTAACCTAACAAACGAGATCTCGGTAAGCGGTCCTAAGACGGTGGTTATCAACTCGGTAAATCAACCCAGGGCTGCTCAGTCTGGTTGTGAGCGCGTTCACATGAACGGGGAGGTGTTTGCAGCATATGACCAATCACAGACATGAACAAGTCCACAGACTTGCAGACAGACAGGCAGAGCGGCACATTTAACAAAGAAAGAAACTATATTAGACAAATACGAAGAAATTAAATTCAGAATCCAGGCTAAAAGTAACACAGTTGAAGCTGCGAAATGCAGGAAGAACAGCTGGCAAAAGAAAAAACTCCCGATGTGTGAATGCGTAAATTAACAGACTCAAAAGTGATATATTGTTGTTTAGATATAAATAGCTTTACTATGTGTTAAGGATGAAAGGATTACACCTCATTATATCTATTAATTATGATATGGCATGTATGACTATTTCAACCTTCTTTCAGCTGTGTCCCCCCTCTCAGGTGGTGTGAAACTGATTCAAGAGCAAGTAAAAAAATAAATATAAAAACATAATTCAAAGCGGTAAACACCCACAGCATAAATCCAGCTGTCATTACTGCATTTGTCAGTTTAAACTGTGTTGATTTTAGCCTGGATTATGACTTAAACTTCTTCTGATGTGTGTAATATTATCATACAATCACCGCACAGAGCTCTGATTGGTCAGTACGCGGTGCTTTTATACGAGTTGATCTCTTATCTGGAACATAACCTGCTCCAGAGCAAGTGATTAATTGAGAAAATAATTGTTAGTTGCAGCCCGAATAAATTTTTTTGTGTATGTTTTGCACATTTGTAGAAAAAAGTAACAATTTAAAAATATATTTAATTAAAATAGCTATAAACATTTTCTTTGTTTTCTTAGTGTGGCCTCATGAGTTAGAAAATGTGTCTTCAAGCTTATTCTAAATAGTTTTTTTGTATTTTCAATTAACTTTATTTGTGAACATAAAAATAGAATAATTTCAAATAATAGATATAATATAATAAAATTAATAAACCACTCTTGCACCACAAGTGTTGGCCATTAGACAGTAGAAACTGCCTCTTCAATTCATGTTTTTTGTAGGTTTGTAATAAAAACGTGCTGTTATTATTCACTATATAAGAGAAAAGACACATCTTATAAGTGAACATGGATTCAGTAATCTTTCCAGGCACTGCGACATGCTTTTAAGGATTTGTTGAAAGATCTCTCTAACGATTTTCTTCTGCATCTGTTTGCTCTCTGTCAGCGTGGATCCCAACGACCAGAAGAAGACGGCCTGCTACGACATCGACGTGGAGGTGGAAGACCCCCTGAAGGGCCAGATGAGCAGCTTCCTCCTCTCCACCGCCAACCAGCAGGAGATCGCCTCGCTCGACAACAAGGTGAGATCACCGCCGGCATCACAGCATACAAACTGTGGATTGATTCACCTTTGATGCTGTAAATCTCACCAAGGTGATAACTAAGCTGCCTCGGGGGAACAACCAATTTTATTGCACATATATTTTTAGCAGGAGCTTTTTTTTTTATGGTAGTTTGCTTGCAATGGATTTCACACCCTTCTGTTATAGGAACTATTAATGTTTGACCAAGATTTATGTTTAACAGACACATTTTAACTTTTAAACATTTGTTGATGTGTGTGACCAGGAAGGAACAAGAACAAAAAAAATCATACCCAGCAGCAAGTATAGCTGCTTTTATTTATTTATAAAACCTCTGAATTTCTCAGATTAAAGCGGTAAATTTGTAAAAAAAACAAACTAAATTCAGTAAGAAGAAGAAGAAAACAATTCTTTAAAGTCTAGAGGCTTATGATAATGTGGTGATTCTGGGCCAAAATCACGAGTATTTCCTTCTTGCTAAATCCGATTGCAAAGAATAATTTGATTAGGTCATCCACTGCCGGCATAATACACGGCAAGCGGCGGCATCTGTGGTGTGATGAGTTGATCCAACTTTGCAAAGTGAAGCAATGTGTTTCCTTGACAAAACAACACTATTATTCCGGGTTTTTTTGTCTTGAAAATTTTTTATGTTTTTCTTGTAAATTTACAACTTTAATCTCAGACAATATTTTAGTTTTTTTCTCGTAGATTTGTGACTATAATCTCAAATAATATTGTAGTTTTTTTCTCGTAAATTAAATTTTTTTCTCCCAAATTTACCACTTTAATCTCATATGATATAAAAAAATTCTTGAAAATTTGTGACTTTAATATCAGAGAATATTCTAGTTTTTTTCTTGTAAATTGTTTACTTTAATCTCAGGGAATATTCTAGTTTTTTCTCATAAATTTGTGAGTTTTTTCTCGTACATTTGTGACTTTAATCTTAGAAAATCTACGTTTTTTTCTTGTAAATTTAGAAAATTATTTTTTTCTCGAAAATATTACCCCCTCTCCTGCTCCGTAATTTATCTATTTTTTCCCTACAATGGCCCTAATGTGCCATAGTAGAGTTATACCTCTTTCTATATATTCTTTTATCTCATTCACCTCTATTTCTAACTGCCTGTATTGAAGTGCATTTGTTATGGTGGGCAGATTTGGAGACTCAGTTTAATCACTTTTTCTTCTGTTGCTTCTCTTGATGTTTACATCTATAAGCCCACCATAAAGATTTTAGTTCTGAGACTTGATACAGAATCAGTTTTAATAGATTTTCCTGATGTATAGTATGTGTCTGTTCCTCTTTCAGATCCATGAGACCATCGAGTCCATCAACCAGCTGAAGATCCAGAGGGACTTCATGCTCAGTTTCTCCAGAGATCCCAAGGGCTACATCCAGGACTGGCTCAAATCCCAGAGCCGAGACCTTAAGGTTTGATATTTATAAGCACGCACACACTCATGTCGCTCCTTTCATCATTTAAAGTTCCATTGAAGCAACTTCACTGCCTTTATTTGGACATAATGTTCAGGATGTCGGGGTGGATAATAAAATACAGAAGAATCTGGCAGCTGTAGTCACTGGTCACTTTGAATATCAAAGTTTCCACATATAACATTAACGCTGGTTATTATTTAGTCCTATCATTAATGATTTCCTCCTCATCGGCTGCAGTTAATGACAGACGTGGTGGGGAACCCTGAAGAGGAGAGGAGGGCGGCGTTCTACCACGAGCCCTGGTCCCAGGAGGCCGTCAGCCGCTATTTCTACTGCAAGGTGAGGAGCTGTCTTTTACACTCACTTCACAACAGCTCTGCAGCTCTGCCTCTAGACGCTCAGATGACGTATTCCTTCTTCTTTTCCTCTTTCCTCCACAGATCCAGCAGAGGAGACAGGAGCTGGAACAGGCTTTGGCTGTCCGCAACACCTAAACCAAGGCCCCTCCTGAGTCTCTGCATCTGATTTCAGAGCTGCGTGTGTGTTTGGATGTGTGTGAGGCCGTCGCTGCAGTCTGGTGAAACCTCATACCTCTAAGAAATGTGATAAAGAAATGCAATTTTCCAAAATTAAAAGTGAAATTAGGAGGAGGCTTTTCTCACGACGGCAGCGATGTGGATGTCTCGATGCAGACATGCGTCCACTGCGTATTTGTTCCGTTTTGTGCAGGACTGCGAGGATCATCATCATTAACCCGCATGTGTTCAGCTGCACCCTCAGAGGTCGCGACCCTCAGACCACAAGCATCCTCAGACTCACCGCCTAATAAACAAAACCTCCTCTTCATCGCTACTCTCTGCTTTTGTAAATACGTCACAAAACACGTCAGGATAAACTCTGAAAACCGTCTGCTCACACACACACACACACACACACTGCTGTGTTTTGGGGATTCTCAGTCAGTCGGCTCTCTGGATGAGCTTCCAACTCTTTCTGAAACTGATTTATTGTTTGATTGTAAGTGTGACTGCGTTGTTTGTTCTCATTAGGAGAGTGTTTTTGAAAGGTTGATTAATTACACCAGCAAAAAAAAGTGGAGATTACAGTGTGACACATTGGGTTTGCAGGGAATCAAGTCTATCTATAAGCCTGAGGTGTCGTTCATTTTCAGGTTTGAGTGAATCAAATGGGAGAAAAAAAACTCCAATGTGTCTCATTTTAGTCCCAGTAAACTTCTTTTTACAGTAACTCTTACAACAGTATTAGATAAGAAGTATTATCACAATAGTGTTTTAATGAAGGAGAAACAAGTATTGATCGTCATAATAATCTTCCCTTAATCATCATAGCATAAATGACAAATATGCCTATACGTGTTGGGACTTGATTTGTTTCGTCAGAGTCGCTCACTGCCTCTTCCTTGTGTCGTATATTTTTGCCAGTTAATGTCCTGAAGGTGTTACCAAAGGTTGCAACAAGAAGAAGAGAAACATGATCACTGAAATAGAAGTGGGCAAAAAAAATAAATCCTCACCTGGGTTTAAACAGAAATTGCAGAACATTTCCTTGTAAGGTGGTCATAAAAACAATTAGGCCTCAGGTTTTTGTAAACAAACCCCTAAAAGTGTTATTGTAATGAACACTTAAACCCAGGTCTGGAGGGGCTTTTGTCCATTTCTACACTTTTTATGTTACATGAAGATTTTCTTTTCTAGAGATGTGAATGTAAATATGTTTTTCCGACTAACTTGTACAGTATACGACAAGACTATTTGTGTGTTTGTTTTAGGGAAGGGTTGGGAGGGGGGGTGAGTTACATGGTGCATTATGGGAGCTCCATGAGTTTTGAATTAGTAGGGCAGGAATGTTAGTGTTCCTCTGTGTACTATCTCGGGTTGGGGTGATTTATTTTAGGTCTAACTATCGTGGGAGCTGGAAGCAACAAAGAAAGACCTCCCTCGCTTTCAGTCTCAGTAGCTGTAACACATGATATAATCTGCACCGATCTCCTTTTACACGTTTTTTTTTTTTTTTAATGACTTGTATGTATATGTTGTAACGTCAGATGGAGGATTTTTTCTCAGCAGTCAGTTTCTAGCTGGAACCTTTTTCTGGGTTTCTTTGCACTGTGCTGTAACTCTTTAGGACTCGGCGTGGGTGAGAGAGCCTCTTTATTATCCCAGCATACACAAAAAGTGATTGACCTATGCATGCTCCATGGACATTAATTAATACATCCGGTGAGATAGTATGTGTAAATATATCAAAAAGCTGGCATTAGCAGTCTGTGAGACTTTTGTTGAGATGCCTTCTGGAAACTTTTTTGCCAAAAATGATATGCCCTACCAGCAACTAACTGTAGGTGTGATTTTTTTCTGAACTGTGTTTTTGTTACTAGGACTAAGTTATATTAACTGCACTCTTTAGAGGAGGAACAGTAGTCATTGGTAGTATCTTAGTCCTGTGTCTGACCAGGAGCGGTTTGTCTTTGTATGGCCGGGGCATTCACATTGTTGTCATACAGTCACTGATTCACTTGCACCCTCTTGAGGAGGAAACTAGAAGCTGCAACTCTCCTGGGTGACCTCAGCGTTCAGAGTATCTGTTAACAAGACTACTGCTGCGTCTCCTGTTACTAAAACCCTGACATACTGTCTGTCCCAGCTCCCTGCATGTGTTTTGTGAAGAGCGGGAACTGCTCTTTCTCTCTGTTTACACTGTCTTCTGTCAGAGCGTCACCAACGGGGAGATGATGATAGTATACATGACACTGTATATCTGTAAAGAGCAAACTTGTTTGGTGATTCTACATACAAAAAAAAAAAAGAAAAGAAAAAAGGGAAAACAGCTGTGACGTTGCGAGACAGCCTGGATGTAAATAAAGAAGCGCTTGCCAAAGTTTGTAAATGCCACGATATCTGAAGTGTCTTTTTTTCATCTTTTAATGAACACGACATGTTGATGTGGACACAAGTTTCCTCAAATGATTAAAAAATGTACATATTAATGTGTTAAACTGAGCCTCTTCTAAACGTTTTACAGGGTGGTAATAAGCTTTAGGGCTGCAACTAAAGATTGTTTTCATTGTCGATTATTTTCTTAATTAATTGATTAGTTGTTTGGTGTATAAAATGTCAGAAAATGTTAATCAGTGTTTCCCAAATCCTAAGATGACGTCCTCAAATGTCTTGTTTTGTCCACAACTCAAAGAAATTTTGTTTACTGTCATAGAGGAGTAAAGAAACCAAAAAAAAAATTCACATTTAAGAAGCGGGAATCAGAGAATTTAACTTTTTTTTTTCTTAAAAAATTACTCAAAACGATAAATCGGTGATCAAAATAGTTGGAGATTAATTTAATAGTTGACAACTAATCGATTAATTGTTACAGCTTTAATATGCTTAAAAAATGCCATCTACAAATACCATTTTTTTAAAAATATTTTTACTCATTCCTAAAGCTACAAACTGAAGAACTGATCCTTCAATATGTGATGTTTCTGCCATTGCTCCATACGTAGACAAACTAAATCAAAATAAGGCTTAAATTCTGGTTTATATCTGGCTTATCAATGCTAGATTGTCATTTTTATTTTGACGAGATTGTGCAGAAATAATATCTAAGAATCAGTGATACTGTAAAGGTCATTGGGATTAAAAGGATATCAGGCAGCTGAAGTGCCTCTTGTATCCACATCTAAAGGTTATACAGTAAAAAAAAGTGAACTAGGTTGTTTTTTTCAATCAATGAAGTCATGAGACAAAACTAAAAAATGGGCAAAATTCAAAATTTTGCTTTATAAATAACACTATGTTCTGCTGCAGTTATCACACATTTATATTAGATGAGTAATATGTCCTTTTCACAGCAGCCATATTGACATGTCATTGCAGGGTAAACACAGGTGTAATTAATAACATTAATTTACGGCCCTGTTCCATTTAGGTGTGCCAGGGTCCTGTTGTTGTGCATGCTGGCTCACTGGTAAGGCTGCGACACACTAAATACAACAGGACCATAATTAATTTGATCAATTACACCTGTGTTACCTCTGCAGTGACACGTCAAAGGGCCTATTCACAAAGGAGCGTGTATTGTTTTACCTCTCAGACTAAGGTATGTTTCACCCCATTCCCCATGTACAGATACACAACAGTTTGTTTTAGTGTTTGACACATAAAGTGAATTACTGCTTGATAAACAAAGCAATCACAGAGTTAATGGAGACTTCTTTCTTTTTTACTTCATCTGTTTACACTCCATCTTTTAACAACAGCTTTAAAGCAGCGTGGGGTTGTGTAGCTGCCTGTTGTCGGGGACTTTTTTCGGGTCTAAATGCATTTTTGTTCAATTTAACAAGAACATAAATAAAACGTTCCCTGCTGAAGACCTGGAGGATAAATGCACATAGATTTGTATAATATATAATGTAAGTCAATGCACAAAGCATAATTATTGTGAGTTTTTGTACTCTTTTCAATAGGTAAAATGTTAAATTATCAATCTTTCAACTAGATAGCATGTAGATCTTGCTCTGTGTGCTAAGTCTACACAGTATGAGCTGACTTTATGTGAGGAATATCAGGTACCTGAGGTCACAGGGAGACTAACCTGGACTCTTTAATTAGAGCTGCAGCGATTAATCGATTAGTTGTCAAGTATTAAATTAATCGCCAACTATTTTGATAATCGATTAATCAGTTTGACAATTTGTTTTTTTAAGCCAAAATTCTTTGATTTCAGCTTAAATGTGAATATTTTCTGGTTTCTTTACTCCTCTCTGACAGTAAACTGAATATCTTTGCGTTTTCGAGCTTTTTCATTCAACATTTTTCAGCATTTTCTTACATTTTATAGACCAAACAACTAATTAATTAATCAAGAAAACAATCGACAGATTGATCAACAATGAAAATAAACTGTTGCAGTCTTATCTTTAATTATGGATAAATGATAATTGAAAAACAATGTTGGAATAAACAGATATAACTCTCAAACATGTATGGGGCAGAATTACTCAAATGCACTCTTTGATATCTTTATTATTTTCCAATTAAATTATTGTTTTTCTATGCTATTAACTGTGGGATCTGAAGCTGCAGTATCTAATTATGGAGCCCTGCTAAACTCCCCTTCACTAACAGAACACTGTCATACTAGTCTGCGTCAGTGTTGTGTTGATTTTGTGCTCCAGCTCATTGGAGGTTAAATCTCCAGCATGAGCAAGAGGCGTTCCTCAGAAAGGTGGCAGACAGGCGTTTTATTGTTCAGCGACCTCACCACAAGGAAGCAGGTGGAGGCTCTTTTCCACAGAGATGGTGTAATGCCGACTGCAGAAAGAGCCTCTTTCACTCCGCTGCTCCGCTATTCTCCCGACAACCCTCACATGGAGAAGTTTTGTGGGTGGGGGGGGGGGAGGTTAAGGGGCCTCAGTGAGAGAGAAAGAGAGGAGCCATTCAGCTCGTTCAACCATCTCGCTGTGAAGGTTAACCGCTCACACCACCACCACGGCGGACCTTGGCTAGGTAGAGGCGACCCTCCCTCTGGGCACTGGGTTCACTTCTCTCCCTAAAGACATGTGTGTGTGTAGAATACTCGCCAGAAACCCAGGGAGGCCCGGGCCGGGGTGGAGATTTACTGACTTAATGTGGGGAGACGAGGCGGGGCGAGCTGCTCTGGAACAAACTGTTCACTGCCTCGAGGCGCTGCAGTAAAGCTTTTATGCAAACCGGAAAGACTACTTTATATTATTCTGAACATGACATGAGCACGCCATCGCTACTGACCGCAAGATGTTTTCCGCCATATTGCCTTTTCTTCAGCTCTGCCAAGCAGATAACAGACACCTCCAGGAGTAACTGTTCCTATAAAGAGTTGTCTAATGAGACTGAAACAAGCATTTTTACACACTGTATGAATGAAGAAACAACTCTGAATGGAAATATTACTCTTTAATACCTCTTAAAAAAAAGAAAAGAAAAGGCAGCCGACGGCTTCAGCTTGATTCCAGTTTCAGTTTAAACGTCTTCGCTCAGGAAGACTTATGGCTCAAGTTTTTCTCAGTTAATCAAACAATAAAAGTCTTTGTTCGTTCATTATATCAAGACACAATCTCCTATAGTATAAATACTGTTGCTCGGCTCCTGTAAGAATACATCAATGGCAGTAGTTCAGACACCTCCGTGACTCATAATGCGTAGACGCGACAGAGTCACAGTTATAGACTCATAAGTCAGATGTACTCTGAACAAAGAGGTTTTCAGCTGGAGGAACTGCAGCATCAGCGCACATTTGCTCCGTCAAAGTGTCCATGAGCAAGACGACGCTGTTCTGCAGCTGATCCTGACCTCTTCCCGCCAAATACAACGGCGCAAATTTCAGTGTATGGATTAAAAAAAGTCCCATATTTGCTGTGTGAGTATCCTTTATAAAAATATCCTCTAGGTGCTGTTGGCCTGCTCCTGTTCAAAAAGAGCCATAGCTAGATGCGAGCGTGACCCCAGACCCTCCAGGTTGCTGAGGACGCAGCGGTGGTAGATGTCCTCGCTGAATCGCGGGTTGCACGCTCGCCGCACGTATTTCTGTATCAGCGCCGGCTCCACGGCTCTGAACACGTGTAGCCCCGAGTAACGCACGAATATGTCGTACACGTCCATGCTTTCCAGCAGCTCCTCGTTGTCTAAGATGTCAGCGGCCATCTTGGTCCGTGCGGTCATGTAGTCCGCGTTGTAAAAGCAGGCCTCGTCGAAGACGTGGCGGTCGAAGTGGCCGTCTCGCAGCGACTCTGAGGCGAAAGAGGAGGAGGCGGCGGAGGGCTGCTGGTCGCGGTACATGACGGCGGGGCTGTACTCTTGGAAGTGGATGGGGAAGAACACCTGCCAGTTGCTGATGGCGTTCATTCTGCAGCGATTCAGGAAGTCGGCGTTGACCTCTGTCCACACGCCGGCGAGGAAAAACAGCGTGTCCACTGGGTGTTTCTTGGAGATGATGTCCATGAGCTTGACCTGCGAGGGCACCTCTGTCTTCACGCTGATCCAGGGGATCTTCACGTCTCCGTAGCGCTTCTCCACCTCCCCGATCATCGCCTTGATGCCGGCGAACACGTCCGTCTGGCTGACTCGCTGCGCGTCGAAGGGATCATAGATGAACAGGAACGTCAGCAAAACGTTGTCATGGGTGTCCAAAGTGTTCATCACGTACATGTCGAGGAAGTTACCAACGTAGTCCTGATCCTGGGCGGTGACGGGTAGGATGACCTGCACCCGTGTTGCCTCCGTCACATACGGCATGGGGATAATCTCAACTGCGCTAAGAGGTCGCAACAGGTTAACCCGCTTGGCGATGACTTGACTGTGGCCTTTCTGGGTGTACGCCTCCAGCGCCAGGTCCAGCACGTACTCCATACCACGCGTGGGGTCAAAGCGCCTGTAGCCGTTGAGTAGACGCCGCTTGCGGAAGCGCAGCTGCGGCTGGTAGCGCTCATTTAGACGTTCCACCGCTATCTCCAGAACCGCGTTTACGTCTGCGCGGTCGGCCCCTCTCATCTCACACTTGGGGGAGCTGTCGATGCACGAGTAGATGTGCTCTTCGGTGAAGTACTCCCAGTTTATAACCTCGAAACGGGTTCTTGGCTTGAAGGGAGGGTTGATCCCGATGGGCCACGTGACTCCAGCTTTACCCTCCGGCGTCAGGTCGCTCAGGTTGTTGATCTGCACCTGATGAGCACATATTAAAATCTGTCAAATCAAAGCTGAAAAGCGACCGCTGACCCGTGTGTAAACATTTGCCTTTGTGATGTGTGTGATTGCTCTGTGGGGTGAAAAGTTAAGTCAATACAGAGATAATGAACCATCCTTAGCAGCTACTTTAACTACACAATAAGGCTTGTGAGGCAAATCGTATTCACAAGATGATGACACTGGAATGCGACATGCCCTCGCATAACACCCAATCCCTTGTCTTGGCTTTCCTGCCTTGGCTCAAAGAGTGGGTGTTGTGAAGAGGAGAACAAACAGGATACTATGACACAGAACTCATCACCCAAGCAGCCCACTCATACAGTCCCATCATATCTGTTTATAGTTGAGAGAAAGCAGTGTTTAGTATTACAAACCTGCAGCTGTTGTATCTGTAGGTACGTCCACTCCAGCTCAATCTGGCTGAAGCGTTTGTGCAGGCGGTACATGAGATTCGGTTCTGATATGGGATGGACCGTGAAGGCGTTTTTAAACTGTACGCCATCTTCACGCTCTGGATCTGCGTTTTTCCCGAGCTCAAAGTAGCGATAGGTCATCTCCTGTGAGCCACACAAACATCGACAAAGAAAAGAAATGTTAGTATTGATTAATGCTGACCAGAATGCTTTGAAACTTCAACTGTTGCCATGGTATTCAACCTCCAAATCACTATTCAAATGTTTTTAAATCGTATGTAACAATAAAGTATAAATCCCCAAATAGCCCATGAAATAAGGAATAACCCCACAATATTAGTCATTATTACACGGCTTTGTTGAATACTCGATTCTGACTGGTCAATCATGGCGTTCTACGGTCTGTTATTTCTTTATAACAGGCCGTTGCTATGTATAACAATATTTCTCACCGAAGCTTCGAAGCCCAAAAAATGGTATTGGGGACAACCCTAGTACTGATATGACGCCAATAAAACGGTGTCAAATGTCTATTGGTGTCAAATGTCTACTGGTGTCAATGCATTAGTCTGTGTTTTTTTTACCTGGTGCACTTCCACACAACTGAGCCCCAGGTAGTCAATAATGCAGCGGCCCAGCCACTCATCAGGTCTCACACTGAGGATGTCATTACGGCAGGTGTCAAGGTGAGGCTGCAGACGGGCCAGCAGGCTGCGGGACAGAAGGTAGCCGTAGCCGCCGTGGCAGTAGCGTGCCTTCTCCTCTCCACCAATAAACTCCTCCGCCCGACCCATATACAGGTCCTGACCCGCGCTGAGGTGGCCCACCAGCTCCGACAGACGATCCGCTTGCATGTACGTGTCATCCTGGGCCAAGAGGAACCAGTCGTAGTCGGAGCCGTAGTGCTGGTGGAGGTGGCGAACCGTCTCGTACATCAGCCACACCGGACGGTCGTCGCCGTGGGCGACCACAGTCATGCCGTGAGGCACCTTGGGGCTGCGCAGGCCTGTGAAGAAGAAGGTGCGATGGAAGCGGTGGGCGACCGTGCGGTTCACGGCCACGGCCAGCGTGTTGAGGGTGGCCCGGGAGGTCAGCACGCCCACCAGCAGCCGCTCTCTGATGCCCAGTTCAGTGTGAATGTAACGAGTTCTGGAGAGACAAATGGAAACACACAAACAGAATAAAGGTGATCATTTCTCATAACTTGTTTCAATCACATGAGATATTGATTTCAACACTTATTTACACAAACTTCTAAAACTATTAAACAAGCATTAAAAACGATGAGATAGGATAAGATTTCCAGCTAATAATCTGCTGTTAAATTTGAAATAAGATTTGAAAAACAGGATGAAATCTTATACATCTCTGTATTACAATGTCTGGTCTCCACATCTGAGCTACTGTATGTCAGTACAAAGAGATCTGATTGATGTAATCTCTAATCTATGAGCCACCTATACTGTATATCCCACTCAGAGCATTTAGATTATTGCAGGGAAGATTTAAATGTAAGCCTATTAAATTGAGAAAGATATAAAGTGATGGGGCGGCAGTAACTCAATCTGTGGGGACTTGGTTTGGGCACCGGAGGGTTGCCGGTTCAAGTCCCTGGATGGATCAAGTACGGACTGGTAGCTGGAGTGGTGCCTGATCGCCTCATGAGCACTGCCGAGCTTTCATAGACTAAGCTACTGGAGTTACCCTGCACTGTACTCATTTTTGACAGTCTCTTCTGCACTATATTCAGTTTTTTAATAGTCCTGGATCACAGCTGTTACCCTGCACTATATTCAGTTTTTAAAGTTTTCTTCATCTCCTTGTATTTTTATATCTGGTATGATTTTTTTGTACTTTGTACTTTGCACTACTAACTTTTTTACTGCTTTTTTACTAACATGTTTTGCACTATGGAACTGTGATGCTGGGAACTTGAATTTCCCTTGGGATCAATAAAGTCTATCTATCTATCTATCTATCTATCTATCTATCTATCTATCTATCTATCTATCTATCCATCCATCTATCCATCTATCCATCCATCTATCCATCTATCCATCTATCCATCCATCTATCCATCTATCCATCCATCTATCCATCTATCCATCTATCTATCTATCTATCTATCTATCTATCTATCTATCCATCCATCTATCCATCTATCCATCTATCCATCTATCCATCCATCTATCTATCTATCTATCTATCTATCTATCTATCTATCTATCTATCTATCTATCTATATGTAGCTCTGTTCTTGCAGAAAGCATCTCTCTGGGGAACATGACAAAGACCTCCACCCTCACCTGAGGACCTTCTTGTGTGGCTTGTTGGGGTCCTTGTGATAGGGCACTATCCGTGGCTGGAAGTCTTCCTCTCCAGCTCCATCCCTGGTGTCTCTCTGGGCATCTCCTCTGCCCATGAACAGCCTCCCATTGCCCAGTTCATCCCCACAGGAGGAGTCCTCTGCGTCCTCTTGAGTCCAGGACACCATCAAGAGGCTCAGACTACAGCCCAGAGACAGCCCCAGGATAAGGGGCAGAGCAGGCCTGAACACGGCCAGGAAAGAGGAGAGACGCATATCTGGCAGTGAACTAGGGCTCTTTTCGGGAGAAATATGCTACCTAAAGATGTGTTAACTCTCTCTACACTAACTTAACACATTTTAGCAGGAAGATAACCTATGATAGAGGAAGCTGATGTGCTTGACACAGACAGGAAATGTCACATAATGTCTCTTTTCTTCAGGTAGAGGTAGCCGTTATAACGTCTCTACAAAGCAAATATGAAATGTTTGATCTTCAACCTCATAATTGAAGATGCATAAACGGTGTCAACTAGTTTGTCCTTTTTTTAAGAGCAAATAATTGCAAATATCTTAACACTATCAACGTGTATTGTATAGTAACGGCTGCGTAACGGCTGTTAGCCAACTGCCATTTAAACTCATTGACTGTTGAAGTAGACGTTATAACGTCTCTACAAAGCAAATATTGAGCAATAAAAGTCAGAAATGTTAAATCTTCAACCTCATAATTGAAGATACATAAAGTGTAAACGGTGTCAACTAGTTTGTCCTTTTTATAAGAGCAAAAAATAGCAAATATCTTAACATTATTAACGTTTATTGTGGTGTAACGGCTGTCTAACGGCTGTGTAACGAACGTTCAGTTAGCCGTTGCCATTTAAACTCATTGACGGTTGAGCTAACGTTTATGCTAATTAATTAGCATTAACTATTTTTGGGCTAAGCTTTAACGCTAATAAACTAACCTCTAAAGTCAGATAACTAATGTAGCAAGACGCTAAATGTCGACCTATTTTAGGTTTACTCTAATACAAGTCGAAGAAAAGTTGTTGGTCGTCGTATGTGAGATTATAACCTCAACAGTTAACGTCAATGTGTCAAAGAGCAAGCATCAAAGCTAGCAAGCTAGCATCGTTGTGGTTTTAAGTGTCGCTCCTCGATCCATCTCCACGACTTGATGATAGTATAGATCCCGTTTTTCACCGGTGTTGCAGGTAAAAATCCGTCAAACATGTCGTCCATTTTCTTCAGTTTCTTGACTTCCTCAAATATTGAGTGCCACACACACACACACACACACACACACACAGAGGAATAACGTCTCCTCTCACGTCGGGTTCACCCTCACCCTCACCCTCATCATCATCATCATCATCATCATCTGACTGAGCCTCTAGCTGCTGCAGCATCACCTATGACTCATTAAGGGACCTGTGTGTGTTTTTGTGATAAGGATAAGCTTATCACAAATATACACAGAATATCTAACACCACAAGAAGATCACATGTATATGTAGTAGTGTAAGATTGTGTCAAGATGTGGATGTTTGTAATGGTTTGGAAAAAGGTGCATTTAGAATCAGTATCAGTAAGATGAGCATCTATTCTAGTGATGTGTCGGTTGCGAACGAGCCGACTCAAAGAGCCGGCTCTTTGAAGTGAACGATTAGAGCCGGCTCCCGTCCGAGAGCAGTTTTTTTTTCTTTCTTTACTTAAAGGGACTATTTGTAACTTTCAGAAATGCTTCTTAACAGCGACACCTGTGGTTGTGAAATCAACGAAAGTCAACGTCGGGCTCGCGCTTGTTCGCTCTCAATATACCTGAACGAGCATCACTCAAAACAGTGAGGCGACACACGTCAGCTAAAACCACAATATCACTCTATATTTCAGCTGCTTGGCAGTAATGTTAGCTGACCAGACGAAGGTCTCTCCATGAACATGATTTAGATCTGATCCTAGTGTTGGCTTTTCCTGCCTAAGTGCAGGCTGAGGCAGCGGGGCTCTGCAGCATGTCTCCCTGCTCTCTCCGCCCGCAGCCGGAGAGAGCAGAGGAGACACCGGCACCCGGTCGGTAACGAGAAGACAACGTAAATCTCTGTAGAGCTCCGTCACTTCACAAGATACGGAAAACCTCTGTTGGTCTGGAGGAGCTGCAGCAGTTATTTCTGCACAAACGTCCCCTGTGCATTCACTAGATATTCTCAGAGCTAAACTAACTCTTCTGCAGTGTGTAGTGAGCGCGCGTTCACGTCTAGAGGTGGAGCGAGCTGAGCTGTCTGAGTGAAGGCGAGCAGGCAGAGGAGGAGGGTACAGCGGCTACCCGCGAACGCGCATATGCGAGCGCGCATGTGTGAGCGCGCATGTGTGCCGACCCGCTACATTTATACGCTTACAAAGTTACAAACAGTCCCTTTAAAGGGACTGTTTGTAACTTTCAGAAATGCTTGTTAACAGTACCACCTGTGGCCGCTAAGTCAACGAAAGTCAGCGTCGGGCTCGCGCTTGTGCTCGCTCTAAATAGACATGAACGAGCATCGCTCAACACAGTGAGGCGACACACGTCAGCTAAAACCACAATATCACTCTATATTTGACCTGTTTGGCAGTAATGTTAGCTGACCAGACGGAGGTCTCTCCATGAACATGATTTAGATCTGATCCTAGTGTTGGCTATTCCTGCTTCAGCTTCCCGACCAGGAACAGGGGAGACACCGGCAGGACACTGTGAGGAGGAGAGAAAGAGAGAGAGGAGTGCGGTGCGCAAATAGCAGAAAAGATGAGTGACAGTCGGAAACGAAGCAGCATGTAAAATGATGGTATTCTGGAAATGATAGGGTTTAGTATAATTATATTGAATAATTTAAGTGATTTATGTGCACAATCATAGGTCAAAAGAGCGCTAAATTTGGCTGAATTATAAAAAGGCAGAAGTGGTAAAAACGAAGAGCCGTTTGGGGAGTCGAAAGAACCGACTCTTCTTGGTGAGCTGAGCCAAATGATCCGACTCACTAAAAAGCGCCGTAATTCCCATCACTACATTTTTTTACTGCAGTCCCACGGAGGAAGTGGGCGGGAACCTTCCTATTCATGACACCGCCTCTCTATGACCATATATGGTCCGTCTGGCGGGTTTAACATGCGTCTACATCCACCCGGCAAAAAAGTGGACACGAGATCAGTGTGCTCCCAGAGACCAGAGACATATTACCAAGGTAAGAGGAGATATTTAGTCTGACAACTACCGGCTCGAATGAGTAACACACACAGGTTTCTGTCTTAATAAAGAATACGGTTGAAAAACGAACATTAACCGACGATTTTAGCCGTTTTTTTAGCCGTTGGGGCCTTCGCGTCACAGTTAGCTTCCGGCCTATCAGCTGTAGCTAGGTAGCTTAACAACCGTTGTTAGCTTTAGCTTGAAAGCTAACTCGGCGGATAGTTTATACACAAAAAATATATTTCTCCTTTATATGACATTATATGTTAATCAGCTAACACGACTATCTCCGTGCTGTCGTCGACTAATTCACCCTGAAGTGACCGTTAGTGACCGTTAGCGGCCGTTAGCTACCGTTAGCGGCCGTTAGCGGCCGTTAGCTTCTCTAACAGTAATGTGACCAACGTGCTAGCAGGTGGTGAGACTGGAAGGAGGCAAAAATGCGGGGCCCATTTGTCGTCACCATCATCACCGCTCTTTAAGGCTGTACCGTTAACCATGTTAGGCCTCTAATAATGTTAAGTCCTTCCTTAAAGTCGAGTTAACACCCTGAGTTAGATTACAGGCTCATTTTTGACCGAGTAATCTACTCTTTCTGTAGCTATTATCCACTTTTTACACAGATTTATACTCTTATTTTACTAGTCAGATGTTACCAAAGTATTGCCAAAATGGAGAATCTGGGGTATGGTATACATTAGGGATGTAAAACCAAATCCATCCGTTCAATAACGTAAAAACTGAACCACTATTAAATACAGGCCTGCTCATTATTTGATGAGGTTTCAGGGACATAGAAGAGGCAGTTATCTAATACTTAACCATGAAGTAGCCTGCCTTATTTCATGTAGAAAATCTGAAATGTTATCAATCTATTTATATATTTTGGAGTTCAACCACATTGGAAATGGTTACTCCTAAAGCCTACTTTCTGTGAGCCATTAGCCACTTTTATCCAGATTTATACTTTTATTTTACTAGTCAGATGTTACCAAAGTATTGCCAAAATTGAGAATCTGCTGTGTGGTATACATTAGGGATGTAAAACCAAACAGTAAAGACCTGATCCGTTCAATAACGTGAACCGTGAGCTTGTTGAACCACTATTAAATTCAGGACTGCTCATTATCTAATGAGGTGCCAGGGACATAGAAGAGGCAGTTATCTAATACTTGACCATGAAGTAGCCTGCCTTTTTATAGAAAATCGGTGTTCAGAAAAATATCAGAAATATGATTCCTTATGGTCAATCTATTTATGTATTTTGGAGCTCAAACACATTGGAAATGGTTACTCCTAAAGCCTACTTTCTGTGAGCTATTAGCCACTTTTTACCCAGATTTATATTCTCATTATACCAGGCAGATGTTATCAGAGTATTGCCAAAATTGAGAATCTGGGGTATGGTATACATTAGGGATGTAAAACCAAATCCATCTGTTGAATAACATACAAACTGAACCATCATTAAATACAGGCCTTCTAATTATTTGCTGAGGTGCCAGAGGCAATTATCTAATACTTGACCATGATGCCTTATTTCATGTAGAAAATCAGAAATATTATCAATCTATTTATATATTTTGGAGTTCAAACACATTGGAAATGGTTACTCCTTAAGCCACTTTCTGTAAGCTATTAGCCACTTTTATCCAGATTTATACTCTCATTATACCAGTCAGGTATTATCAATGTATTGCTAAAATTTGAGAATCTGGGTATGGTATACATTAGGGATGTAAAACCAAACCGATCTGTTCAATTACGTTCAAACTGAACCGTGAGCTTGTTGAACCACTATTAAATACAGGCCTGCTCATTATTTGATGAGGTGCCAGGGACATAGAAGAGGCAGTTATCTAATACTTGACCATGAAGTAGCCTGCCTTATTTCATGTATAAAATCAGTGTTCAGAAAAATATTATTCATTATTGCCAATCTATTTATATATTTTGGAGTTTAATCACATTGGAAATGGTTGTCTTCTTTTCCCTAATGTGCAAAAAAAACAACCAACTGAAACCGTGATCCCAAAAACCTCAATAGAAACTGAACCGTGTGCTTGTTGAACCACTATTAAATACATGCCTGCTCATTATCTGATGAGGTGCCAGAGGCAATTATCTTATACTTGACCACCAAGTAGCCTGCCTTATTTCATGTAGAAAATCATTGTTCAGTTCCAAATAATAATTCCAAAGAAATTTCAAATAGGTTACCTGCTAATTATCACCTTATTACCATGAAATTTGTAGACCTGTAAAATTAAGTGTAACCATATATTTAATTTAGGGTTTAGAATTGCTTTGTAAAAAATAATATTTCTTAAGATAAGGAAAACCTATGTGCCATGGTGGCAGGTGACCTGAAAATTTCACCTGCCACAACCAACATTTACCCTGTATTTGGCAGGTGCTAATTTCATTCCCTGGTTGTACCACTAGTATACATACCATAACATGGTGTTATTGGAGAATAAAAGTGTTGATCTATATGTATCCCTTTGTTTCCTTTTTTTATTTCCTGCTCTTGAATAGCCTTTCACAACCATGCCATCCGACTTAGCCAAGAAGAAGGCAGCGAAGAAGAAGGAGGCTGCCAAAGCCCGCCAGCGCACCAAGAGAACTGATGAGGACGGTGATGAGGCTGAACAACCAGAGACCCAGGTCAATGGAGCAGAGAGCAATGGTGAGAGGACTGATCTTTGAGTCAAGTCCATTTTATTTGTATAGCCCAAAATCACAAATTTGCCACAGGGGGCTTTACAGTACAACCCTTTCATTGGATAAGGAAAAACTCCTCCCAAAAAATCCTTTTAATTGGGGAGGAGGATGGATGGATGGATGGATGGATGGAAGAAACCTCAGGAAGAGCAACAGAGGAGGGATCCTTCTTTCAGGATGGACAGATGTGCAATATATGTGTGTACAGATGTTTCGCCAAACAGATAGAGCCTGAGTAAATTGTATAGGCATGGTTGTGATTTACTAGGGTTTGTATATTTCCTGAGATCAATTATCAAGCTTGAAATGTAAGCAAAACGGTGAACAGGATTTTGTTTTTATAGGTATAGGTATAGGTATAGGTATTGCCTGTTTGACAAAGGAGCTGGATGAATTTGAGCTGGCGAAGACGGAGGCACGGGCAGTGACGGGCGTTCTGGCCTCACACCCCAACAGCACTGATGTCCACGTTGCCAGCCTCTCGCTCACCTTCCACGGCCAAGAGCTGCTACAAGACACCAGCCTGGAGCTCAACTCAGGCAGACGCTATGGTCTCATTGGCCTTAACGGCACAGGTAAAAGATCTCTCATTGTACATGATATTACTAGTCATTAGTAGGGGGGGGGGGAATATTCAGGAAATTAACGCTTTCATTGTTGTAGTAAGAGTAACATGACGTCATATCCCTTCCGTATCTGTGAACCCAAAAAAAACAGCATCCGGTCGCAGTGAGCTGAAACAAGAAAGCACAAAACGGAAGTTAGAGGAAGTATACACTTCGTATACTACGTCCAGTTTTCAAAATAAGGTTTTAACAAAGGGAACTGTATATACAAAATACATATATGGAAATAAGATTGATTGGAATATTCACCAGAAGTACAAAACATTACATGTCCCTTTATCAATTAAAAAGAAAATAACACTAAATTGTGAGGGAAATGTCTTTTCTTTGATTTTTGGGTTGCTGAAAAAAAAAAAAAAAATTCCTGACAATGACTGATATATTTGACTTCAGGACATCTCAGACTACATACATGCTGAAAATCAAACATTTTCTAAAGTAAAAGTCCGTAGAAGTGTATGATTAAACTTTTCCCCATGGTCTAGTGTTAAAAAAAAGTTAACAACAATTAATTGTAATATCGAATCACAATTCTTGTAGAATCGCAATACATATCAAATCGGCACCCAAGTATTGTGATTTTATCTAATCTAGAGATAAGTGTATTGTCCCAGCCCTAGTCAGTAGCCTGTACATTTCCCAGTACATAATGCCAATTTCCCTTTGGCTGTTTTGGGAACTTGGACATCCTAAAAGCAACACTCTTTCAACACGAAGAACAGCACATACATACACTATTCAGTCACTACACCTACACATTTGCTCACTTACAGCAGTTCTTCTAAGTAAAAGTGGGATGAATGTCACACAGAAGGGATTTTTCATGTCACAGAGACAAGAAAATTAATTTTGTCTACTTCTATCTGCCAGGAAAATCCATGCTGTTGTCAGCCATCGGGCATCGTGAGGTTCCCATTCCAGAGCACATAGATATTTACCACTTGACCCGGGAGATGGCCCCCAGCGAAAAGACGGCTCTGGAGTGTGTCATGGAGGTGGATGAGCAGAGGATTATGCTGGAGAAGGAGGCAGAGAGACTTGCCCATGAGGACTGTGAGTTCCATTTGACGTACCAAGAAATAACTGCAGAGGGGAAATTTATTGTCACAGAGGCAAAACAGCTGAGACACTAATCAGAAATTTAACAAAACACACCCTTGTTTGAGTGAGGCTGACTTGATTTAAAGCAAACACAAGGAAAACTCTCACATGTAGTTGTTCGGTAGCTATACTGATTGAAATTAATAGTAAATGCCTTTTTTACACCCCTGCACAGCTGAGTGTGAGAAGCTGATGGAGCTGTACGAGCGTCTGGAGGAGCTGGATGCAGACAAGGCAGAGGTGCGAGCCTCTCGGATCCTCCACGGTTTGGGTTTCACCGCTGCTATGCAGCGGAAGCAACTGAAGGACTTCAGTGGAGGATGGAGGATGCGCGTTGCTCTGGCCAGGTAAACGCAAAGTGCTTAGTAGTATCACACCATTCAGTGACATGATGTGATGCATCCTTCCTCTTTGTCTGCATACATTTGAATTTTAACAGTCTAGTCCTGATTTCCCTTGCTCAATTTGTAAAATACTACATTCAGAGCTACTCTGCAGATATGTTTTGGGTAGCACTGCTTGTCCTGTGTAGATTCTAGTTTTTTTTAGGTTGTAGGTTTTTCTGAATAATAAATAAGAAGAAAGCAAACGGTGTAACATAGCCTTGCCTCCTATCTAAAGCTTCCACTTACAAAACCATGCCAGTCATGACTTTAACTTTGCACATGCTTTATTCTGAATTCTGAGTATTAGTATAACTACCTTTCAAATTGTGTATAACCCACTTGGTGCCAAGTTCAGCTAAATCTACTGACGGCAGAACTGCTTCTTGCACCAAGTTCACCTGGTTCAGAAACATTGTTTTGCTGTCAAATTAATTATTATTATTGCTTTCGTGAGCAGCGTATGTGCGTCACAGAACCTTTTTTCGGCGGCCCCGTTAACAGGTTAGAGGAGCCACACAGCCCGTGTGAGTGGTGTGGCTGCATGTCAGCTGTCTCTTCTAGAGATTCGAGGTCTCACTTATTTTTTCCAGATGTAGCATGCGGTTCACAGCAAAAATACACCGTGAAAGTGATCTTTTGATCATATATTGACATCATACCAGCAACATTTCTACAGTTTCAATGTCTAGATATCTGGAATATATCACAGTGAAAGTGATTTTTTGACCGTATATTGACATCATAACAGCAACATTACTACAATTTCAATGTCCGTATCTGTAGAATATGTCAGACAGTGAAAACAAGTTTATATTTATTTTTAACTCAACTTTTCCTGTTTCGTTTCAAAATGAAAGCCCTCTAGTGTTTTCTAGTGGTTTTTTTTCTGTGGACAGAATCCCTTTGTTTGTTAACACAAGGCTTTTATTCTGAAATATGTGCAGGACCGTGTAGGGGAAAATGCAGTGACTTGCATGGCTCAGTATGGTACAGTAGTATTCCAGAGTACTGGCATTTTTTTGTAGATTATTATTATTTAAAAATGAGCACATGCTTCTTAACTGGTTTTCTGTGTAAAATAAATATAAATGGCATTTATAATTCAATGAAATGGCCATTATGAAAAACTATTTAGACAGAAACTGCTGGCAGTAGCAGCTTAGCAGCAGCAACGGTAGGTAACTATAGGTGTGGACGCCACACACGTGAGGGAAGAAACAGTTCAGTGAGGTCGCCGTCACGCGCTGCTCATGCAGGCAGTGTGACCCGTTCGTGAGTCAAACTGGAATCTAATGATTCGTCACTCATAAAGGGCCACACCCATTAAAGAGGAGTAGGTGTACATACTGTACCTTCCTGAACTGTAATATAAAACTGATAACTATGAGCTTTAGAAACTCAAAGGTAATGGAGTGTGAAATTAAAGAGTTGTTGACGTATACAGAAAAAAACAAGTTTCACAATGAAACGTTTCCTCTGAATTAAATTTGAACGATTTTCCTGTATTTGTCCAGAGCCCTGTTCATCAAACCCTTCATGCTGTTGCTGGATGAGCCGACCAACCACTTGGATCTGGATGCTTGTGTGTGGCTGGAGGAGGAGCTCAGTTCGTAAGTTCACCCCCTACTTCCTCACCTTTTATAAATCAGTCCAAACTGTTGAAGTGTATTGCTCACCCTGCTTCCTGTTCTCAGGTTCAAGCGAATCCTTGTGCTCATCTCACACTCCCAAGACTTCCTAAACGGTGTGTGCACCAACATCATCCACCTGCATCAGAGGAAACTGAAGTATTACACGGTAAGGCTTAAAACCACTGACGATAAAGAAGCCCGGTGCCAGAAAGGAAAACGGCCTCAGCATCCCTCAGAACCTCTTAAAGAGTTTAAAAGGCTCTGCTATATGTAATCTCCCAATGCTAAAAAAGGAAACTGTAGGCAGGCTGTTACTAATTATGTGTCTGTGTGCCGCCCTGTTGGATGACCGTGCAAATCTATTTTTTGCTTTAAGGGTAACTATGACCAGTATATTAAGACCAGAGAGGAGCTGGAAGAGAACCAGATGAAACGCTTCAACTGGGAACAGGACCAGATTACACACATGAAGGTAAATGAGAGACAGCATGTGGTCGATGTGTCCTCTGCACACAATGGATAGTTCTTTAAGTCAAGTCCATGTCCATACTGTGAACCCTCTTCTTGACAAGACAAGATTCTTGCTGTACATTATTTCATGTTATAACAAGTAGCCACCGTTAGGGTTTCCGTGACCACAGGAAAAAAGTCACCACATGCATTCTCTGATGCTATGAAGATGTTAAATAGGGAAAATGTTATAAAAGTGTGGACTTATTTTTTACAGCAGTTGCATGCTTTTCAGTTTTACAAATGATCATTATTCTGTTTGACATTAGCCAAATCAAGACTTGTACTCATTGTTCTTTTTACATCCCTCTCCTCTAGAATTACATTGCCAGGTTTGGTCACGGCTCTGCAAAGCTGGCTCGACAGGCACAGAGCAAAGAGAAGACGCTGCAGAAGATGGTGGCCTCAGGCTTGACTGAAAAAGTTGAGAGTGACAAGGTACCGTAATGATGTGGGTTACCGATGTGGTTGGGATGGTTTGGAAACGACTACTATTTTCAGACTTTTGACCCGGGGGCACACATTTAGAGCAATTCACCCTTCGCTAAGCCCCTCCCCCCCACGGTTACTGTTGCTAGGCCTGTCAAGCTTTCGCAATTGGCATGTCAATACAGCGTTTTCAACGATATCAGTGAAGAGATATTCCAAATGAAATGATGTCAAATTTCTGGAATAAGAGAGAAGTAGACTGAAATGATTACAATATACATTTGAGAGCTACTATCGCAGTGTAGGCTAATTTGTCGGCGGTGTATTGTGAATGAAGAGGACATTAAAATCAAGGAAAAGCTCATGTGAAGGACAAACATAATATTCAACCATCTTTGTTTGCTAAGCTAGCTACCATTATTAGCATCTTACCTTGTAGCAAACGAAGGTTTATGTTGATCTTCGATGGATTCAGCTGTGAGTGAGATCTTCCACACGGTTTAATCCATATCCGACATCACACACGTAGGATTGGACAGTGGCTGTTCTAGGGAGGGGCTTAGCGAAGGATCAATGGTGGCCAGTGGCACAGTATATGCATACATATTATACAGTATATTATGGTACTAATACCCGCCTCTGTCTCCCACAGACTCTGTCATTTTTTTTCCCTTCCTGTGGGAAGATTCCTCCTCCTGTTATCATGGTTCAGAACGTGAGCTTCAAGTACAATGACAACACAGTGAGTACAGTTAGTATTATAGACAGAGCTTTGTTCACTGACATATAGATGCATTTCTCAGTCTAACTCAACTGTTAATGTTTCCTAAAGCCGCACATATACAGAAACCTGGAGTTTGGTATCGACTTGGATACCCGAGTGGCTCTGGTGGGACCCAACGGAGCAGGGAAGTCCACCCTGCTGAAGCTGCTGATGGGAGAGGTAGGTGCAGCATTATTTCCCAATCACACCGCAACAACCTGCAGTTGTCAGAGTATTCATTGTCCCTTTTCTCTTTGTAGCTCCTACCCACCGATGGCATGATCCGCAAACATTCTCACGTCAAGATTGGCAGATATCACCAGGTAAAACCAAATACCAAAACCACCATGAGCGTCATCCCTTTTAACAACCAGAGAACATTACAGTGATCTCAAAAGGCTAAATCAGGCTCTGCTAGACCTGGGAGGAACCTTCCATAGAAAGTATATTTACTGTAAAACTAAATGTCTCCTGTGTATCTGTTTATGTTACAGCATCTGACAGAGCAACTGGAACTGGACCTTTCTCCTCTGGAGTACATGCTGAAGTGTTTCCCTGCCATCAAAGAAAAAGAGGAGATGAGGAAGATCATCGGTCGCTACGGGCTGACAGGAAAACAGCAGGTAGGATTGGGATGATAAATAATGAGAATGTACAAAATTATTAATTGTCTGCAACCAGGGTCCGAAATTAACACCGCCAAGCACCAAATGCGGTTCGATTTTCCGTTAGGCGAGTAAATCTCGGAAGGCTATCTGGCGGGTAAACGTTTGTACCAAAATACTCCTATCATAGTCAAACTATAAGCTTGATTACACTGAGAGTTTCTCCTGCGTTTTAGTGTCATGTACACTGCTTCTGTCCTCTGCTCTATGTGTATGCTTGGCCGGTGGATTTTTTTCATCTACCAGTCTCCTTAGGATACTGTCTGTAACTATCTCTAAATTTACACTATAAATTTCTTCCAGGTCAGTCCGATCAGGAACCTGTCTGATGGTCAGAAGTGCCGGGTGTGTTTTGCCTGGCTGGCCCAGCAGAACCCTCACATGCTGTTCCTCGACGAGCCCACCAATCACTTGGACATCGAGACTATCGATGCGTTGGCAGAAGCCATCAACGAGTTTGACGGCGGCGTGATGCTAGTTAGCCACGACTTCAGGCTAATTCAACAGGTATATTTATATATATATATATTTATCGTTCGATGGATTCATTTTTAACATTTGGTTGGAAATGGCAAAGCAGGATTTAACCCTAATTATCATCTGTTTTCTTCCAGGTGGCTCAAGAGATCTGGGTGTGTGAGAACCAAACCATCACAAAGTGGAAAAGGGACATCCTGGCATACAAGGAACACTTGAAATCAAAGATTGAAAAGCAGCAAGCGCATGATATCTAAATAAAACGTCACACTCTGAGCCACTCCTTTATCTCGCATCATGGATTTGACCTGCTGGATGAGCAGCATTTACAACACAGGAAACGTCATAACTAGAACTGAAACAATCTCTTATGCATCTTATTGGACACGTCTCTTGTACATGTTGTACTGTATTTCCATCTCGGTTTAACAGTGCCGCAAAGTGCTGAACCCTCCCTCCCTCCCTCCTTTCCTTTCCTCCCTCCCTACTTTCCTTTCACCTCAGGCTGCACTCTGATTGGCTGATTCACCTGAAGCATCTCAGTGCATTGTGGAATGCATTCCATTGTGCTGTCTTCATAGAAAAGTTTTATTTTTCCGAATGTTCTGTTTTATCCCAACATGTACGCAGCAGCTTTTAGGTCATATTTTATATTTAAAAGTTGACTTTTTTTTTTTTTTTCTCCGTGTAAAAGAGCAGTTCTTAAACAGTTCCTTATTTAACAATGTAATGCAATAAAGGTTTGTCTGAATAAACAGAACATAAAAACAGCATATTTTAGATTCAGACTTTATTCATTTTACACTTAACGAATACAGTGCTCGTATCCAAAAATCAAAAGCCTTTAGGGAAAATAAACTATTTTACATCTCTGTAAACAAGAGGACAAAACTTGAAGTGATTAAAATAAGTTGCTTTGGATTCTGGCTTGTGAGCCCCCATGGCTGCATAGATCCTCCCTCATCTTACAGACACTACAGAACTGTATGTGTACGCTGCTGCTGCTCACCCTGTCCTCCATCGAACTGAAAATGGCTGGGCTGTCAAAAAAGATGGTGGCATTTCTTGGCATAACTAATGCTAAAAAAAAAAAAAAGGGTAATACGACAGCCGTTTATAAAACATCAACTGAATCCAATGCATCGCCAGGATGCACTTAAAGAAATGTTTCTAGGTGACTTGCTGTAAACTAACATCCATACAGGTGACATCACAAGTTAGAAAACCTTCATTATGAGGTCTTGCAGTGAGGCTGTGTTCATGTCAGGAACGGTGATAAAGTAACTCAGAAGTTATTAGAGTTGTTCCGATACCAGTATCAGAAATGTGTCCGATACTGCCCAAAATTCGGTATCTGGTATCGGCAAGTACACCAGTCGTCAAATCAATTCTTCTTCGCTGCTCCCAAACAGTAGCCTTCACTGTGCTGTCGCTCCTGGTACTGGCAACTACTGTTTTAGAGCAGCGAAGAAGAACTGATTGCAGGTAGTAACGGTAGTCAGCCATTTGGCAGTATTTCAGTGGAAAATCCAACAAGCTGTTAAATTATAAGTTTTTTTTATCATGCTGGTATCAGATCAGTACTCGGTATCGGGAAGGAAAAAATGGTATCGGAACATCTAAGAAGTACAGCCGCATTTTGCTGCCACCATGACGACAAATATATGCTCAGTTTCTCATAACAAAATTCTCATTTCATCAAGATCCTGTTTCAATATTACTACATACCAAATCTGTGTTTCAACAAGAAACTAAAACACTTAATCACACAAATCTATTCCTTTAATCAGGAAACATTTCTCATTTGATGTTATAACAAGACACTTCCATAATGCTAAAAGAAAAAAAAAAAACATACTATCAATGCCTATCTAGATCAATCATGCAACATAATGCATCTAGACATCTGGCCAGATGTTTTAAAACGATAATTTGGTATGTACTAAGTAATAATGAAAAAATGTCTTAAAGGAACAGTAACAATTAGGGGGCTGTATTGGCAGAAATGGAATTTAATAAGTATGTTTTCTTTAGAGTATAATCACCTGATAAGAGACGTGTTTCCGTTAGCTTAGAATGAGCCCTTTATATCTACATAGGGAGTCCGCCATGTTTCTACAGTCGCCCAGAACGGACAAACCAAACACTTAACTTTTCCTGCTTGGGCCGGAGTCTTCCCACGTACACAAACACAAACTAAACACCCTATTCTTACAACTTTAGACAACTATAAACGGCCATTACTACGCTTGGCACACAGGAGAATCATGGATTTAGAAGAACCAATAGATACCGCCAGATCCTACACACTGTTCCTTTAACATTTTTATTAAAACGAGAAACTGAGCAAACTTTTTTGTCATGGTGGCAACAATACTCAGACACAACACGGCAGTATTTTCATTTTTATGGATTTAAAGCCAATTATACACTAAGAGGAGCTGACATCTCGTCTTCAGCAGAGGAAACCGTATATTTTTATCATCAGGGACAGTTTTCATCATGTGCAGTAGTGTTTTCATGTCCTGTACAGTTAATAGTGTCAAATATTATCGCTAACAGAAAATAGACGTCAGTCCCAGTTCTAAATATACTCTAATAAATCCAACATGGTGACATGGATACAGCTCAAGATTCAATGTTAGTTTTAATAACGAGTGACAGAATTATACTGGAAGACATTATCTGCCTTCACATCCTTCAACAAAAAAAAAAAAAAAAAATCTTCAACCATATTTAGTTGAATTTGTTATTAAGGTTTTTAATTTATACATATACCAGGCTGTTAGTCATTACAGTCTGAAAATACATGCTGTGTTATATGTTACATCTCCAACATTTAATATGTTTCCTGCCAGTCGGCTCAGAAAGTGCCGACCAGGAGAAACACAGGTCGCTCCAACCTCTAAGGCTGCACGTAAAGCTTTAAAGTTTGTCAGCTGGAGTTTTGATCCAGAGACAAAGGGCTGCAGTGTATGCACGTAGATTGATTATGTATATGTTAATGTTATTAACGGCCTAGTTTTTTAACCGCCAGCCTCACGTTTAAGGGTTTCAACTTGGTGGCGTGCGTGATTAACGGATTAGTGGCACTAGCTGCAATTGAAACAGTGCAAATAGGAGGAGTGTTTCGGTTATGCTGTTTTGGGCAGCATGTTTCAGGGGGCGTTAACGGGGGGCTGCAGCAGTCGGAGGCGTGCTCGGGGACAGTATGCGTGGACCAACCAGAGGTGTCGATGCTCACTGGGCTTCCCACTCCTCATCTGAGACCTCGTCGGAGGGGATGCTGCGAGTGTTGCTGGCCCGGATGCTGCTGATGTTGGTGAAAGAGAGGAGGTTTGCGATACCCATCAGACTCACACCGGTGCCGTCCAGGTTCACCTGGGCCAGGTGCATGTGTTTCAAGAACTTTATACCTGAGGAAGACATATCAAAATACACAGATATTGTTCACCCATGTAAGAAGAGATTACAGTTGTGTGTTGTGAACAAGTCAAGGGCCAGCAGTTTTTAGAGTTTGACCTTACCGTGGTCTGTGATGCGTGTGCGGCTGAGATTAAGCTTCACAAGCTGATTGCAGCGGATCAGACCTCGCTTCACTACGGTGTCTCCCACCTGCGTGCTGGCCAACCCCAACACCTAGAAAACACACATTAACGTCAGCAAAGTATCATGTTAGAGACAGTTTTTTGTCTGGGTAAATGGTCACAACAATATTGCTAGCTTGTGGTTACCTTTGTAGGCCGTAGAAAATTATAGGACTACAATTCCCATGATGCTCCAGCCAATTAATAGAGCCAGGTGTGGGCAATTTGTGGCTGAAGACGCCGACTAGAGACAATCTAAGTTTGCTTATTTGAGTTTTGCCTCTTTGATTTGGTTTTGATTATTGTAAAGGCCTATTTTGTTTTTGTTGAATGTGTTTCCGAACAACCTTGATTTATTTTCGATAAACCGCACGAGCATCAAGTCATCCTGACGAACCAAACAAGTCGCCACAACGGTGAGTAACCCGAGCCAAATAACTTGAAAGATAGCGTGTTGGAAATGTCTACATCTACAAAGCGTCTAAAGTGGCTTTTAGAAAGTAATAATAGGGACGCCGCAACAATCATGCATATAAAATTTGATTATTTCTGATATCTTAACTTGTTACTGAAATCTTTTATCAACAATACAGGCCGAGGTTTGAATGGAGACTAAATACTAATTAACCTGTCTGCAAAAGTCCTTAAACATCCCAATTAGCTCCAAAGCAGCTGTTCTGTGAACAGCCCTGACCCCTAAACTCCATAAACGCTGGAAAAAAATCTTCCTTTCAACAATCAAATCCTCTTTATAAATAACAAAATATTATATTGCATGACAGATCATGACTATAAGAGTTTTCACACAACTTTAAACGCCTGGCGACCCCCTTTCTGAGCCCAACATTTAAGCCTGGTTTATCACATTTTCACTATAGTATTTTTGAAAAATGGTAAAGCACCACTTTTAACCCTAAATCAATGAGCGCTGTACTGTCGCAGGATTCGATCTGCAAAGCTAGGACCACATTAAACCAGTGTTAAATGTGATGCAAATTGACCGATATTTATTAAAACAAAGGGTTAAAATTACAGGGCAGCACGTATTGTTTCTCTACCATTACTTAAACTAAGCTCGTGTTAGGCGGTTAACAGAAACGTCAGCAGTAAGCTCACCTGGAGGTGCGGCAGACAGACGATGAGCTCGGCCACTCCTCGGCTGGTGACGGCTGTCCGGTCCAAACAGAGCTCCTGCAGCTCCTGCAGGCCGCGCAGCGAGGGAAGCCCCGTATCCGTCACCTGTGTGTTGCTTAGCGACAGCTTCTTCAACCTACACAAAATACACACACACACACACACACACATACACAATACTCCTGTCAATATCCATGTTGTAATCCTACCGAAACAATGACCTGCATGTAATGTAAAGGAAAGTTATAAAGTGTGGGGATGACGGACCTGCTCATGGTGGAGAGCTGGATGACACCCTGGTCTGTGACTTGTGTGTAGTCGGTCAGGTCCAGCTCTAAGAGCAGAGACAGTCTGGAGAGGAATGACAACCCGCCGTCTGTCACGGAGTGGCGTCCAGGGAGGGTCAGCTGAGTCAGCTTTAGACCTGGAAGGAAAGTAGAAACCTCTCTAAGGACGCTTTCACAAACCAACATTTAGTCCGTTTTAGTCCGTTAATCGTACTCTCTCTTAAACGTTATTTCGATTTTTCATACCGTCTGTCTGCTCATTTTTTACATACCTGAGATGATCTGCAGGGCGTGATTACCATCCGCTACGGCGATTCCCGCCAAACTGAGGGAGGACAGGGCAGGGTGGGTGGCGAGGTGCCCCAGAGAGCTTTCTGACACCCCCGTCCCGTCCAGGTTGAGAGTCTGCAGGCTGGACAGCTCCGCCAAAGCCGACACATCCCTGACCTAGCAGAGCAAAACAATAAAATTATGAATGGTTAAAAACAGACGTGATGGCGTGATTCACACGTCAGATGTGCCCCGTAGAACTGAAGTCACCTGAGTCTGCTTGATGCTGAGGAGCCGCAGTTGTGGAACACAGGTGGGCAGGACTGCCAGCGTGGCTTCAGTCACAGCCGTCTGGTTCAGGCTGAGCTGGGAGAGACAGGACGGAGCTGACTGGAGATATAATACCATCCCAGTATCCGTCACTTTGGTGTGGTCCAGGGACAGGGAACACAGGCTCTTTAACCCTTGTAGACAAAGAAAAAAGAGAAATTGTCAAGGCATTCAGCACTAAATACAAGTACTTAGCAGCTTATGTTGGGATGTGGCGTTCTTGCACGTAATTGCCTATGAAGCAGTGTTACATAATCTATTATATCCCCTCTGGTAACCCTCTGGAAGTCTAACCTGTGATGTGCTGCAGACAGGAGTCGGTCAGTTTGCTACAGGAGGCCAGGTTAAGGTACTGGAGTTTGACCAGGCTGGACAGGATCGACAGCCCAGAATCTGGACAAAATAAAATAGCAGACATTGACCAAATATACTGCAGAAGTTGACACAGCAAAACTGATATCTGAAAAAACTAAAAACTCCATCCTGAGATGAACTTGTATACCCGTGATGAGAGGTGAATTGACCAGACTCAGATGCTTCAGTGCTGTGAAGGCCCTCAGCTGCCGCAGCAGCTCATTGGTGGAGTAAGGGTAGCAGTTCAGGACAAACTTCTGCAGCGGGCAGCCGAAGAAGAGCTCCAGGGTGCGTGGACGTAGGAGCCTCTCGCGGGACATGTGGTTGAGCAGAAGCTCCGCTAGCTCTGGGGTGAGGCACGCCAGACTGCTGCTGTACTGCATGCTGGGAGCTGAGAGAGAGAGAGAGTAGAGGCACAGGGCCAAGAATGACGACAGCGATTAAACAAAGCAATTACACGCATTTTCCTAGAGAGTCACTGAGTGCTCCTAGTGGATATTCTACATGGTAGGCTCACCAGTCATGAGGTGGACAGTTGCGCGGGTTGCCAAGGCACATAGGGACGGCACACTGGGCGCCCTGTAGGGTTTCTTAGGGGGTGATGGTTGTCCCTGGGAGGCTCGCGGGTCTTCTTGCTGTGCAGCTCTGTGAAGTCGCTCCACTGCAGCCAGACCTGCAGCTCCGGGCGCCTCCCGACCTCCCGCGTCCTCAGGCTCTGCTGGGTCCTCTTCTGGAGCATCTCTAAAACACACAAACACAACCGTCTTTTACACCCGTACATACTGGATTTTAATCAACATGTAAAATACTTCATGGTCGAATTATGTGAAAACAGACATCTCAATATGGTCTGTATAACGACTGTTCTTTCTCTACCTGTCTAATAATGACTCTAAGCGTCTAACAGGGCATCGCTTGAACATCTATATTCGGCCAATCTACCTTGTTTAAATGGTTATACTAGGGATGTCAACGTTAATGCGATAATAACGCAAAATCTTTAACGCATTAATGCAACTTGCAATTTTTAGGGTGTAGCGGGCTGAGTTTTAAAGGTAGAGTGAAGATACTGGCATCATATTAAACTAAAAAACCTAAGGAATCCACTGGTAGCAACCATGTCATATTAGCTTGTCACGGAGGAGGTTAAATAACGCTCTAAACTTATGCTAAATTTTGGTTCAGAAAAATTGGCTTAGCCATTTTTAACAGGGTCCCTTGACCTCTGACCTCAAGATATGTGCATGAAAATGGGTTCTATGAGTACCCACGGGTCCACGAGAGGAAAAAAGGTTGGAGACCCCTGCACTATACAATGATACAAGACAAAGAAAAGCAGCACATTTGAGAAGCTAGAACGAGCAAATGTTTTACCTTTTTGCTTGAAAAATGACTCAATTATATCAAAATAGTTGCAGATTAATTTTCTGTCGATCAATTAAATGATGAATAGATTTTCGCTCCAATTAAAACACAATAGAGCTTAACAATAAACTGTAGTGAAGATGTGTCATAGCCCGGTACAGAGGCACCTTCAGAATGATTCATTATAACCAGCTGCAACAACACTTTTAAATCAATTGTAGTCCAGAGGGAAATATTGAAACTGTAAAAGAACATATAAAGTTGCATCAATATACAGTTCTAACATCATGTTACATTGGAGCCGTTCTGTCTAGACACCCACCTGAGTCGATTGCCCTGCTCTGGCCAGTGGTGCCTGGGTTCAAATTCTCCACGGATCCTGTTCTCCGGAAAGAAAGGCAGCCGCGGCATTCCTGTGAACATGGCACAAGTAACGATGGTGATATTAGAACATCCTTATGGATTACAAAGATGAAACTCAAAACCAGCTTGTACACAGTATACGTCACAGGTCTATTAATATAATAGAGTATTTGTCTGGTCCTACTGTCTTTACAATGAAAAAACATGTTTATATCCCACACCTCTAATCAACATCAGCATCTTTTCTTCTGGATCTCTGATTCTCCTCTTACTAGCTTCAACTGAGCTCACTTCACTCTCTGGTCTGACACACATTCAGAATACTACATCACAACCACATGCTCAGACAGACTGATATGATTGGCTGATCGTCTGTAAGCAGTTAGGGAACTCGGTTCTCTCCGGTGGGGCTCAGCAGCTCTGACCCTGTGTCCTATATGTTTGACAGAAAGGGGCGTTCACCTACATATTTCCTAATCCTAATCTTTCTAACATATGACACATATTACTAGGGCAGTCGGGCAAATGTTCTCCACACTGGGGAACTTATGCAACATACAGTATGAAACTGAATGAAGAGTTACTGAGCTGAAAGCAAGAGACAAGGGAGGTCATGGGAGGACAGAAAGCTCTATGAATAAATGGAGACATGTGGAGGCGGGAAGAAGGGAGGAGAGAGGCGGGGGAGGCAGACAAAATGTAAGTCAAAGGAGGGATGACGTGTTCGAAAAAAAACCCAGACACCGGGAGGAGTACCGTTGAGCATGTCAAGTGGTTCTTCCTCCTCTCCTTGCTCCTCATCGACCTCTATGCCAACAGCGTCCTCAGCATTACCAGGAACCAGCTTCTGGCCTCGGCCTGTTGGACAGCACCAGGAATGTCAGATATCTAATGACTCAACCGCTCATGTTTAAATAATGTTCTGGTTTGTTGAAATAATAGAGCTGCAAAGTGGCCTGCATATTTACCCCAGAAGTGAGACGGCCCAGACAGTGAGGGACCAACTCCAGGTATCCCTGCGTAATTCACCGCCTCCTCCCACAGCTGGTTGGGTAGCGGAGGAGGCAGAACCATGTCCTGCCCTCTCGGCCCCTCCAGGACAGGGACAGGGACATGTGGCTGAGGAGACACATCGCAAGGAGACGGCTCATCCTGTCCCGCTAACGGCGGCGGAGCTGCAGGACTCGGTGGATCCTGAGGCGTCTCCGGAGGAGTGGTCTGGATACACAGCGCAGCATTGGGCGTCAGGCCGAGAGAGTGCAGCGAACAAGCGAGCTCTGCCTCCCCGAAGCGTTTCCGTGGAAACCCCTGGAGAAGGGAAAAGGAGGGTAGGGAGGGGTGGCGTCCGGTGATGTGCTCCACTACGCTGCGCAGAGGAGCATCAGCTGGGAAGCGTTTGCGCATGGACTCGCCGGATGGGAGACGAATCTGCAGCGAAAAACATGAAGTTTTAAAAAAACTGAAGTTCTGTAATTTAACACACACACACATAAATTAAAAAATCATAGCCTCACCATGAGGACGCAGTTGTTATCCACATTAGTCTGAATCTGTCCTCCAAGCTTCTGCTCTGGAACACTAGGAGGAGACGTCTCTGTGGCGGCGCTGGTCTGGTTCTTCTCCTGCAAGCTCCTCCGATCCTCAGCTATCCGCTTCAACACCAACTCGCGCTCCTGGTAGACAGAACAAACACAAGACAAGATGTCAACTCAGAGACTACAAATCGGACACTTAAAGTAGTCCTAAAGAAGTCTTTCTTTTCAGCACTGCTGACCTGTTTCTTTTGTCTTCTCTCTGTTTTGGCCTCCTGAGCAACGCGTAGCCTCTGCTGCTCCTCAAAGTCACTCTTGTCCTGTTTGATGCGGGACTCGACTGGTAGCGGGTCAGGGGAGAGGGTGCCTGACTCTGATGGTCTCAGCACCAATCCAGGGGACGCTGTAAAAACAAAAAAACAGTCAATTTTGGACCTTAAACTATTAATTTCTTTAAGTCTTATTGAAAACTTCAATGACAGGATTACAAAGAACTATTTACATGATACAACAATGTTGAATTAAACTTATTTATGACTCTCTATCCTTAAAAGCAAACCCGGTCTTTAGCAGACTACTTGGTGTACCTCTGCTGTCAGAAGGAGATGTGTGGGTCTCTGAAGTGCCTGCTGCTTCTTTCGGTAGGTTGAAAGCAGCAAATGGCGTTGCAGCCGGCTGTGACGACTGCTTGACCAACCGGTGCCGTGGATACTGACCCTGCAAGAGCCTGTCGACATATGAGAGAGGGATATAGATGCAATTGTATTAGCATTTAATGAATGCTATTGCTAACTTATTTAAGATTTAAGCAGAGCTGGGACAACTCACCACTCGGCCGCGTCTGACACAGAGAAATGCCCCGCCTGTACAGCTGCCTGGATCTGTTCCTCTGAGAACCCCATCTCACTGAGGATGAGGAACAGCTCCCCAATAGTCTGCAAAAACAAGCAAATCAATACTCATCAAAAAGACATGTAAACAAGGGTTGACCTCTGTGTTTTCCCTCATCAGTGATGCACAAACAATGGGGGTACATTTTTTTATTGACACCTTTATTGATCAAGATTGTTTTTTAAGATGCATTAAAACACATTTTTAGACTTGTTTTTACTTTGCTTATGGTCTCTATTCTAGTATTATTATTGCTTTGTTTGACCTGCCATGTGCTGTTTGTGGGAATGCAAATACCACTATCCAATGAATTAATCTATTAAGTATCCAGTTATTTCTATTATTAATAACCAAGGATAATTCTGCACCTTACATTACAACATACAATATTATCTATTAAATATCCAGTACTAATGTATAGTGCATTACAGGGTACTATAATTGTACTTTGTATGTTCAGTACATATTCAAATTAAAGATTATGGCCCTATTCTCCACTTTTATTTTATTGTATTTGCTTCTTTTATTACCTAGCTTTTGTTTTATTACACTGTATTTTGATTCTGCTGTGGGACTAATAAAGTATAATTTGCTAGTTGCATTAACAGCTGTTTATACACTAGTGCATTTTAAATTTGCTATTGTTCAATTTGTTACTATTGTTTCATAAAAAATAGCTCTGCGTTGATTAATCTTTGCAAGTAAAATGGGTTATTATCAAAGACATATTAAATTTATGAATAGAAATAGAATATAAAGACTGTATATGGGATTTAAATAACAAACAATAAATATGTTTAGTTGTAGCTAGTCGTTGTTAAAACATTGGATCACATGCATATAAGTTAAGGATAAATGCAACAATTAAATATTCACACCAGCACCTATTTAAATCCCTCATACAGTCTTTATATTCTAGTTCTATTAATAATTTTAATATATCTTTGATTATAACCCATTTTATAAATTGAATAACAATAGCAAATTTAAAATGCACTAGTGTATAGAAAGCTGTTAAATAAAATAAAAATAAAAAAATAAAATAGAATAAAATTAAATTAAGTTAAATAAAACAAAATAAATAGAAAGTAGGGGTAGAAAAATAAATATGTTTAGTTGTAGCTAGTCATCGTTAAAACATTGGATCACATGCATATGAGTTAAGGTTAAATGCAACAATTAAATATTCTCACCAGCACCTATTTAAATCCCTTATACAGTCTTTATATTCTATTTCTATTAATAATTTTAATATGTCTTTGATAATAACCCATTTTACAAATTGAATAACAATAGCAAATTTAAAATGCATGTATAGACATAGACATGTGTATAGACAGCTGTTAAATAAAATAAAAATAGTAAAATAAAATAGAATAAAGTAGAATAAAATAAAATAAAATTAAATAAAGTTAAGTTGAGTTAAATTAAATTAAGTTAAATATAACAAAATAAACAGAAAGTAGGGGTAGAAAAATAAATATGTTTAGTTGTAGCTAGTCATCGTTAAAACATTGTATAGCATGCATATGAGTTAAGGTTAAATGCAACAATTAAATATTCTCACCAGCGCCTATTTAAATCCCTTATATAGTCTTTATATTCTATTTCTATTAATAATTTTAATATGTCTTTGATAATAACCCATTTTACAAATTGAATAATAGCAAATTTAAAATGCATGTATAGACATAGACATGTGTATAGACAGCTGTTAAATAAAATAAAATAATAACATAAAATAGAATAAAGTAGAATAAAATTAAATAAAATTAAATAAAGTTAAATTGAGTTAAATAAAACAAAATAAATAGAAGGTAGGGGTAGAAAAATAAATATGTTTAGTTGTAGCTAGTCATCGTTAAAACATTGGATCACATGCATATGAGTTAAGGTTAAATGCAACAATTAAATATTCTCACCAGCACCTATTTAAATCCCTTATAAAGTCTTTATATTCTATTTCTATTAATAATTTTAATATGTCTTTGATAATAACCCATTTTACAAATTGAATAACAATAGCAAATTTAAAATGCATGTATAGACAGCTGTTAAATAAAATAAAATAATAACATAAAATAGAATAAAGTAGAATAAAATAAAATAAAATAAAGTTAAGTTGAGTTAAATAAAATAAAATAAAGTTAAATAAAACAAAATAAACAGAAAGTAGGGGTAGAAAAATAAATATGTTTAGTTGTAGCTAGTCATCGTTAAAACATTGTAAAGCATGCATATGAGTTAAGGTTAAATGCAACAATTAAATATTACCTTTATTTAATCTGACTGGAGTTGACCTCAGTTTAGCATTTAAACTCTCCAATTGTAGGTTAATGTAAAGTTGTTAGCTGTTAGTTCGCTTCTGGCAGGGTTAACACATTATATCACAGTAAGTGAGAGGTTGTAAACTAACTAACAGCTGAGCAGCTAGTCCATGATGTTGTTATGTTGTTATGTCTCTGGTTCAGTGAGCTGATGTCAACAAACGACGTTAGCATGGCGGCTAACAGCTAGCAGCTAGCTAAAGCAGAGGAGAACGATGGTGAAGCTAAAGCAGCTAGCATGCTAACAGTTGCAGTGTCATGTGAAACGCAGATGTCTAACTTGCATCTTACCGGTGGAGCAGCAGAACTCATGCTGTCGTTTCAACCTTTAGTGGATATTAAATCAAACTGAAGCTGATGTTAGTCAGCAGCTTAGTTGACTTCCTGGTTGTGTCTGCAGCAGCTCCTGCTAATGCTAATGCTAACACTGAACAGAAGCCCTTTGACTCTGCAGAGTGACAGAATATCAACAAGAGAGCAGCCTATCAACACTGAGGAGAGAAACACGAGGTTTCCTCTGCTGGAGAACAAATCAGGTTCACCTCTCACTGACTGACAGACACAAACCTCCAACCACCGCCCTGACTGTCATATCATCATCTATGACTAAACAGATCCATGCAATCTGTGGATGTGTTGCTTTTATTGAGGTACAGAATGAGATAGATCAGACAGACTAGACTGATTATTGCAAAATTATACCACATATAAATAAATGAAGAAATAAGTAATAAATATTATTATTTTATCATTAAATAAATGAAGAAGTAAGTAATAAGTAATACATTTTATTATTATTTTTGTATTATTATTATTATTATTATTATTATTATTATCATATATGAATTTATGTATTGCAAATTTATACCACATATAAATAAATGAAGTAATAAGTAATACATATTATTATTATTATTATTATTATTATTAGTAGTAGTAGTAGTAGTAGTAGTATTAGTATTAGTATTAGTATTATTAGTATTAGTATTATATAAGAGTCTATGTATTTAACAGGTGAAACCCCTGGCTTCAGTAGCAGCAAACCACAAGTAGGGGTCACTCTACCCCTACTTTCTGTTTATTTTATTTTATTTTATTTTATTTTATTTTATTTTTATTTTTATTTTTATTTTTATTTTTATTTTATTTTATTTTATTTTATTTTATTTTATTTTATTTTATTTTATTTTATTTTTGTTTTATTTTATTTTATTTTATTTTATTTTATTTTATTTTATTTTATTTTATTTTATTCTATTCCATTTCTATTTCATTTCTTTATTTTATTTTATTATTTTAACCTTTTATTGACAAAAAGCAAAGTGAACATAGAGCAAAATACAAAAACAGATAATGCCAGGGGATCAGAGCAATGACAGAAAACATAAATCCATTCATAAAAATGTTATACAGGGTACATAGATTTATGGTTTTTATAGCCTTTCTATTTTTAGAATATAAGATTGAAGCCACTTGTTGTTTGAGTTTATTTTCAAAAATTAAAAAGGAAGGTTTATGATCGGAAAATTTTATATTTTGTGAATGTGAGAATTTGCAAGTAATAAGATCAAATAAATAATATAATATTGATTTGCTTTGGTAGAGGGGTAAGAAAAGAAGCCCGTAAAATACATTTTCATAGGAGAGGAAAAATTCTGAATCAGTATAATGGGAAATAAAAGTGCAAATGTGTTGCCAAAATATTGATGTGACCTTTGCATCATGCATGCTGCATATAAATAGCAAATCAACGGTATATAAAACTATAAAACAAAAATACTATATGAGCAACTGAAGAAAGATACAAATCGTTTACTCAAGTAAAATTAATGTGTCATTATTATCATTATATCTGGCTTTAAAAAGATAGTTAAAATGGTCAAAAAAAGAAATAGGAATGTGGGAATCTAGAATACTTTAAATTACTTTTGATTAAGCCTTCTTCAATACCACTACATCAAAGGCATTACTACCATTAGTGCAGAAATAGTATGTGATACTATTTGTGATAACGAATGTCATTAAGTGAGATAAGGCTTTCATAAACCTGCTACTTAACAATGTACGATAGGAAGCAACTAGATAAACCATATAATTGACAAACAGACCAGTATTATTCTGAAATGAATCAATATTTTCTATTCGGTATAACAAAATAGGCTACTGTAAATACTTTTTATTCCCTTCTTTATTTAAATATTCAATTACAGTTAGATAGATAGATAGATGGATAGATAGATAGTCACATGAATCCAACTACCTTTAAAAAATTAGGCTGCAAAATTAAGAAGTTCACAGTTTTGATTGACCAAATTGTTCATATATTTCCACCCAAAACAGTGAAATATTTGCTGCGCTATGCTGTTTAGGAATGTTACTTATGTTTTGTACAGTTTGATAAACTAATTGTAGGCCCAAGCCAAGAATATGATAAATAACCCCATTTCTCCCACTCTCTATGTGCACTGTGATAAAAGTTGGAATACTACTTGTTATTAAGTGTTTATATATGTGTGTGTTAATTTTGATATAAGTTGAGGTGGGGACAAAAAGCAAGACACAAAGGCAGAGCGGATAAGGTAAAACGAAAATAATAGCAGTTTATTTGGTCTTTATCATGACTTTTTATTGTGCTTTCTGTATTGTAATGTATTATATGTAATGTATTGTTGTTGTTTTTTCTTTTCTCTTATCTGGACCGTGAGTCTGCAATAAAGTTTGAATTGAATTGAATTTGTTCAAATACAAAGCAACAGGTAGGCAGTCAGCAAAGGCAAGTGTCCAAAGAGGAAGCAGGAAGGCAGATATAAAACAAAAACAGGCATCGATCATTAGCAGACATTAGGCAGATAGAGTGAACAAAGGCTGGACCACTATGGCTATGAAGTTCAATAACTGATCTGACATCTGGCAAAGAGTGTGAGCTAATGGACTGGTGCATATACAGGTGACTAATTAGGGTTACTGAGGGGCAGGTGATAGTCAGGTGACTACAGAGCAGCAGGAAGGATATATGCAGGAGACATGTCTAACACAGTTTCATGACAACTGGTTGAACTCCATCTTCTAAAGTTTGTGTGAAACCATAAAAAGCCTCATAAGTGCATCTTTTTTTTTTTTTTGGTTCAAAGTCTTTTTATTGGTATTCTGTACAAAATCCAATAAATCACAGAAATAATTGTATAAACAAATGATATATGTTTATAATGACTATTTAATGTGTTCCTGTTGATGTTGACTGTACGGAGCATCATAACGTTAAAACGTTTCCCCTCAGGCCTTCATCAGAAATATTAATCATCATTCACGCAGGCGCAACAACTTATGTCTGGAGGAAGATGACGTAAATTTACCGGAAATTAAAGAGTAAAACCGGAAGTTAATTAATATTGACTTCAGAATAAAAGCGTTTATAAGAAGCCAATCACCATATCACGCTGTGATGTGATCTTTTGATATCCTGTATTTATTATTATCTTATCATTAAACATAATATTGTGTTTTTGTTGTGATAAAATCACCCATTAACCTAAACTCGTCACAAATTATTTTAATTTGAATTCTCTACCGGAAGTGAAAGGGGTTTTAATGATGTCGGTTTGACGCCGGTTGAGGGGAGTCATTCAGGCAGAGGAGAGAGAGTTAGATGCTGAGTACCACCACCAGGAACCGGTGAGTAAATATAAGCCACAGCGTGTGTGTGTGTAAATTAAAGCCTCATGAGCCGGATTTCGCTTTGTAAAAACTCGGTTTTTGTTTTAAACTATCGTTATTTTAAAGGTCATGAACTGGTCATGACTGTTGAGGTATTTGAATGTGAAGATACGTTGGCGCTGACATCCACTAACTGCCACACATGCTCCAGAGTGTCCGTTAGTGCAGTTGCTGCCAGTCGATCTAACTGCTACTAACTGTCACACATGCACATGAGAGTGTTGGGTAGTAACCGTTAGTGTCCGTTAGTTGCCGTTGCTGCCGGTTGATCTAACTGCTACTAACTGCCACACATGCACATGAGAGTGTTGGGTAGTAACCGTTAGTGTCCGTTAGTTGCCGTTGCTGCCGGTTGATCTAACTGCTACTAACTGCCACACAAGCACATGAGAGTGTCCGTTAATGTCTGTTAGTGCCGTTACTGCCGGTTGATGACTTCGCTTTGTTCCTCAGCTTGTTAACCAGGTAAAAGATGGGAGAAAGTTCTGGAAATGTGCTCTAACTTATGGTTTATGTCGTGGTTTAAAGCCTCCTCCTCCTCACAGACTGGTTGGGTAGTAAACGATAATGTTAAGAGGAGAGTTCCTCATCCTAGCAAGCTAGCGGTCACTCCTCCTCCTGACCTCAGGTTTCTACAGTGTAAACATGTGATGGTCATTTTGAAGAGTTGGCCAACGTTAGCTAGTCTTGTGTCTTTATTAACTGAACAAGGCTTTCAACAAGGCAGTCAGTTTCTCATTAATTCATCATTCAATCAGTTAATTCGAAAGAAATGTCATTGGCAAGTTAATTTAAGAGGAATATGATGATATTAGGCTCCTGTACATAGCCTGCAAAGTGTATGGATAATGACAACTGCAACTACTTTCACTAATCTGTTTTCTTTATTTTGGTGGAGAGATGATGACAAAAGATGCATTGCACGTCCCCAGAAGTCTTCAGATTGCTTGTTTTATTCAACCAACCGTCAAAACCCAAATAGTTTCAATATACAATGATATAAATCAGAGAAAAATCTTACATTTGAGAAGCAGGAATGCCAATTATCTAATTAATTTTGTCAATTAAATGAAATCTATCTCAATATAACCCATGGGTTCTCAACAGGAAACCCCAGGTTTAAACCCATTGACCTCCATTTGAAATGGTTACAAAAGATCCATTGCACGTCCCCAGAAGTCAAAGGGACATCTTCAGATTGCTTGTTTTATTCAACCAACTGTCAAAACCCAAATATTTTCAATATACAATGATATAAATCAGTATATAATAGCAACTTCTCATATTTGAGAAGCAGGAATGACAATTATATAATTAATTGTCAATTAAATGAAATCTATCTCAATATAAGCCATGGATTCTCAACAGGAAACCCCAGGTTTCACCCCATTGACCTCGATTTGGGGTTTTTGTTCTGTTCTATTGTACCATATAGATTTGACTATGAAAGTAGAGCACACTAATGAGGGAGCACAAATATAGCATTATGCTACAAAAATGTGACAAATGGAGATAAGAACCAAAGAAGTTGCTATTAAAGTTCTTTACTAACCATCACAAAGTTGAACTAAGCAGTTATTTATAATGATATAAAACAGAAATACAGGCAGCTCCTCATTTATGAAACTGCTTTTTCACAGCAGACATTTTGACTTGTCAGACACGGGTGAAACTAATAACATTAATTGCAGCAACTGAGCCGTGGTTTGTGTTATTAGTTCCACCTGTGCTTTTCCTGCTGTGACGAGTCAAAACGTCTGCTTTGAAAAAGGTTTACAGTATGAATCTGAGAAATAAGAGTGCTCTGATGCGAGCGAGGCTATCAAGATTCATGTGAGCGGGATTATTGAGGCAGCCATACGACATGTACAGTACAGGATGGACAGAGTTTTGACAGGGAAGAAAAGGAAAACTGGTAATGGTCGCTCATAAAGGATAAATGTCAGTCAAATCGATCACGATACTTGGGTGCCGGTTCGATATGTATTTCGATTTTTAAGTATTGCGATGCGATATTACGATTTATTGTGATTTTTAAAAAAAAACTTTTTTTAACACTAAACCATGGGAAAAAGTTGAATCATACACTTCTAGGGGCTTTTACTTTAGAAAATATCTAAATTAATACAGTAAAAATGTTTGAGTTTCAGCATTTATGTAGTCAGAGATGTCCTGAAGTCAAATATATCAGTCATTGTCAAGCATTATTTATAAAAACAGTTCCAGCAACCCAAAAAACAAAGAATAAAGACAAGGTCAGCTCCGTTCTCTTTATACATCCATGGTCAGCTCCATCGGGGCTGTTTGACTGCATTTAACATAAATGTCTGTATACTATGGGTGCTCTACAGTTGTAGCGTCAGCCGATTTGACCACAGAGATGAGAATGACGGCCTGCTTGCCACAAGTTACTACAATACGATAACATTTCCTGTCAATGACAGAGTTAGTTTTGAGAGACGGATACAGAACGGATATGACGTCATGTTACTCAGACTACAAGAATAAAAGCGATAACTTCCTTCTACCTCTGCATAGACTGAAGCAAATATATTGACTCTGGCATTAAAAAAATCCCGATACATACTGTAGGTGAATCGTTTTTTTTCCCCACCCCTATTTGGTACTATAATGAATTATATAGTGAATGAAATCCCTGTGACTTTGTGTGCCATGGACCCCTTTGAAACCCTCTCCAGGATCCCTCTAGGTCCCTGCACCTCAGTTTGGGAACCTTGGTCCCTGAATTGTTTCTGTCACGTGGCTATTAGATGTCAGCACATGCCCTCTGGCAGGATGGAGGAAGGATGTGTCTCTTCTGCTGACTCACTAGTATCATCTCCATGTGCGCTGCAGGTTATTTGAGGAGATATTTTACTTTGATGTAAAGCCGAGATACAGGATAAAGTGATTATCTTTTCTTAGAGATGATTAAATCTAAGTAAATCAAACCACAGTGATGTTGTTGTTTTACAAAACCTGAGCGCTTCAAGGACTCGTAGAATAGCAGAATCTGAAATGTTTGTCTCGGTGAATCTGACCTTGTTCGATCTGCACTCTCAAATTCTAGAGCGGTTCGGCTTCCTTTTTGTCGTGTAATCCTGGGCGGTGCTTGAACACATCAGATAGATCCATCTTATCTGCGTGATCACAGTCTCCGCTTTTATTTGTTTTCCTTCGCCTCGGTGGAATATGTCAAACAGACTTATTGTGAACTGATTTGTGACAACAATGGTGTGTTTTGCTGGTGGGGGGAAAACAATGTGAAAGCACAAACAGTTGAGCAGCAGAGTGTCTCCACATTCTTGCTGTGAATTGCTTGGTCATGCAGAAGACAAGGAAGGAAAGAGGTTGATAATAAGCTCTTTTTTTTTTTTTTTATCATGGCCTCTCGGCTCTTCATGTTTATTTTACCGTCCCCTCTGCAGATAAACAGGCCCAGAGTTTGGTTAAACACATCAGGCCCAAACATCTGTCTTAACCGAAACTAAACACTATTATTTTAGGTCTGTTTACTATTAGAAATTGTGGATAATAATTCAGTTTGCTTGCTTGGCTGTTGCTCTGCTCGAGCCTACTGTAAGTTGCATTTAATGTGGCTTTGGCAGTACACCTTGGAAGGAGTTTGGGCTACTGTTCTCTCACATTTAACCCCATTAAGATGTCTGGAGTTTGTAGCCTCTTTGGAGCATTTAATCATACACTCAGCTGCAGAAGACACAGTGAGGCATCCTTGGCACTCTCCCCATCTCCCCCTTCACTATTTTCATCCTTTCCCATGTGGGTATCAGTTAAAATTCTCATGCCTTTTCTCACTCTTTACCCGTAGTGTTTTCATGGTTGTGTAATCATATTAGGTTGTTTCCCAGGAAATGGATAAAGGGCTGATTTGTGTTTGACCGTAGTATGAGTTTTAAGACCTTTGTTTTGGGTCTGGGAGCCTGGCTGGGAGATCTTTTATTCCCGTCCCAGTCTGAGTCTCGTGAGAGTAAATACAGTTATTACAAGTGCACCGGGTCAAAGCTCCACAATTACCGTGTTTCTGTGAGAATGTGGCTTTATGTTTTGTGCAGCTGGTGCAACCTGAGCAGCCCTGGACGAAGTTATTGCAAGAAAGTACCACACCCTAACACTTCTGGACCTGGACAGGACCAGTAGTAATAGTGGTTACTGTAAAAACGTCCAGTGGAGGGTAAAAACATTAACTCTTGTGTAAGGCATATACAGTAGACCTTGGCCAACTATTTAGTATTCCCTTTTTATTTTATTTTATCCGCCCGAGTTTCTCTTCGATTGACGTATAATTCCTTTGGGTGATATACCACAGAGTTGAAATCCCTATGCAGTCATTATTTATCGGAGTTTACTGGAATAGAAGCATTGCAACAAGTCACAGTACAGTCTCAGTGCCAATTCAGTGTTTTTATTACGGTCTAACTGTTATGGGATTTTTCAAGGCTGATACCGCAATTGATATTAGTGACTTAAAAGCTGCACAAATCAATATCTTTGTATTATGAATGGATCAAATTACTTTGTGTAATGTGATGGGGGTGGCTCGATAAACCCACAGACAATCACCTGACTCTGTTCCCCGCAGCTCTACAGTGTTTTAGCATCTTTCAGCTCATTGCTTTTGTTTTATGGCCTACAGCTTTACTGTTTTGGTTCAGCCTCACCACTCTCATCAGTGTCACTTGCAGCAGGCAGCTGTTTTCTGCAAAAAGCTCTCATAATCTCTCTGTATACTACCTCCCAAGTACAAAACAACCAACAAAATTAGCTACTGGTGATAATAGAGGAACATTTAGCAGCTAAAGAGCCAGATATTTCCCCCAGGAGCTAAAAGAAGAGAGAATATATTGGATGTACTTTCACCAGATGGCCAGAAACACAACTGCAAATGAGGGCTAATGTTGCTCTGTGAGCAACCACCAAGTTCACCATAAAAGCTTTTTAAGGTAATGTGTCATGCTCACAGCTTGCTGCGCTGGCCCTAAGTGGTCAAAAAATGAGTTAATGCAGGTTTTAATAAAGTCTAGTAAAGATGCATTAACTTTGTTGTACACAAACACTCATTGTAAGTAAACATTTTACCATGGATCCCTGAAGTGTAGTTATAAAGACAAGGAGATGTGCAGGATATTTAGAAGTTGAACAACTTTACTATAATTTTAAAAAGTATTATAAACATTTTTTTTTTATAAAATCTCAGTTTCAACTAGGGCTGCAACAAACAATTATTTTCATTATTGATTAATCTAGTGATTATATTCTCAGTTAATCGATTAGTTGTTTGGTCAATAAAATGGTGAAAGATGTCGATCAGTGTTTCCCAAAGATGACTACCTTAAATGTCTTGTTTTGTCCACGACTCTGTTAAGATATTCAGTTTACTGTCACAGAGGAGTAAAGAAACCAGAAAATATTCACACTTAAGAAGCTGGAATCAGAGAATTTGTACTTAATTTTCCTTCAAAAATTTCTCAAACTGATTAATCGATTATTGAAATAGTTGGCGATTAATTTAATAGTTGACAACTAATTGATTAATTGTTGCAGCCTTAGTTTCAACAATTAACGAAATTTTTTAAATAAGTGTCAAAAATGCCAACGATTTTCACATCTCCAGAATAAACTGATATGTGTACATCTCTGAGAAGTCAGCTGATGTTGAGTCCAGATTTACTTTTTACACTATTTTCCTTAGTTTACTGTAGACATGAAAATTATGATTTAACATCTCGCCAGGCTTCACTTGTTAGAGGAGGTGACGCTAAAGTAAAGTAGAATCTTTTACATCCAAGCCTCGAGCAAAATGGGAAGTAAGACTGAACAAATGTGACGCTTGAACTTGGCCTTCCGTTGCGTTATGCATGATGTTACGTGAGCTTTTCATTGACTTGCTTGTGTAGCTCTTTGAATTATTGTCTCCCTCTTGAGTATGAACCTTTCATATTGTAACTCATTAATATAACTTGTTACTATGAGCTACAGGACATTCCCAGTCTGCAGGCAGTAAAAAATGTTTCCACATGACATTTTTTTTCCATTTGAGAATGTGTATTGGCCTCCTACAACGCACTCTAACCCTCTTCAAGGTATAAAAATACTTGAGTGGTGATTGCTTTTTCTTTTCTAGAGTAGAGGACAATGGGCTGGCATTATGTAAGCTGCCAGGATTTAGTTGCCTCCTCAATCCCTCTTCACCCCAAAGACAGGTGCTGCCTTAGCTGTAAGCACAGCCGCGATAAAGATTGGCATACATTGCCCGTGTGCAGCTGTTAGCTGAGACTGGATGTGTTCCAGTGACTGTGTGCGCACATAACTTAGCACGGTCATGCTAAAGTGCTGGACCCTGCCAAACCCTGAGCAAAGTAAGTGTGGCTGCTAGGCTGTGAGGACCAGAGCGGGGAGGTAGAGACCTCTGCTTGTTGAAAGAGGAGGTGGATGGCTGACTTCTTAAACTACTGAGCTATTTCAGGCTAACAGAGGCACAGCCATCAACATACACCGCCGCCAAATCCCCATAGAGATCCACAAACAGGGCAGCTATCAGTGGTATACAGCTACATCGAGGTCAGGCTTTGCATTACCAAGCTGCAAAGGAGAGTGGGCGAGAGCACTGAGCAGTGTTCTGGTAAGTTTCTGTCAAGTTTTGGATGTTTGAAATTAGGCTGCACAGATTTGGTTGTAATGGTCACCTGTTGACACGATACCCTGCAGTTTGTCCAGGGTTGACCACTTGAGTGTGTTGTCTTTACGTCTAGGAATATGTTCTAGCAGACTTGTTTAGACTTGAAGGGAGAGAACAGGAAGCTGGAGGGAGAATTTCCGAGTTGTGTTAACACTTTATAAAAAGATATTTATTGAGTAAAATTTCTTGTTAAATGTTATTTTTGTGTCTTTTTTAAATCTTTCAGCAGAGGAATTGTGTTTTGTACTGTGCAGGAGATGGTTTGGGCGCAGCACAGATTGCTTTATTTCACCACATTTTGCTAAAAAAATTGGTGACAATGAATGAAAAGTGGCTCAATAACTTAATTGAAAATGTCACAGACAGCCAGAACGAGGACAGTGTTTCTATTCTGTGGTTGTGCTGTGTAATAAGCGTATCGTCTGTTGGTCATGGTTAAGAAAAAGTTGCCAATCGACCTTGCACGCATGAGGTCACTGCTCTTAATATGGTTGACCACAGTAGATAATGCTATTATTAGCACACTGTTGGGATTGAGGAAAGCCCCAGACTTTGAAGTGGACTTCAATTTTAGCTGCTTGTGGCATTGACTGTGTTTCTTTTCCCCGCAAGACATGCATGTGACTCCACAGTGATCCCTCATCCCCGGGGACAAACAATTATATCTCACACACACATGCACGCACACACACACACACACTCAGGTTCCTCCTGAGGTTGGGTATTTCTTTAGCCCTAAGGCTCAAATAAGCTGATGTGGAATGCAGCGCTTGATTATTTGGCCAACGGGTAAGCAACTTGTTTAGATCACAGGACTGTTCTTTGTTCGCTGCAAAACACAATTAATCTGGCGGCTTTCATGACTTTATGTGGGATTAATTGTGTAATAATGTTGATTCCTCCATGACATGACAAGTTTGTTTTTCCATTGCCAAATACACTAAGAACCTGCGGCATGCCAGGAAGGAAAATTGACCCTAAAACTGATATATTTGACCTGTACAAAGTCCAGGTGAACTCCAACAAAAAATTATTAAGATGCTGTTCGGAAATGTCAGCACCCACAATCATTTCCAAAAGTCATTACCGGTTAATAATTAAAGATCTATTAGGCAACATGTCATTGCTTTCCCACTCATTTTAAGCACACATATTAACACATGAATAAACATCCTGTGCAAATTTATAAACATGCCAAAAAACATGCAGTTCTAAAGTTGCACTAGTTTCATTTCGAACTTGAGATATATACAATGCCATAAATCATTTGCATTGCTTGTGTCACATTATCGATCAATTATTCACCATATTAATGCACAGAAGCTTCCTGGCAAAGTGGCAGTGCCCTTCATGAGAAGTCAAACTGTCCAATTTTTCTAAAGAAAGCCAGTACATCATGACTCACTCTCTGTCTTGCAATCTGTATTACATGGAATGAAAGAGGTCATTCATTTGCTTGTATGCGGTTGCAAACCAGGCTTTTGCGGCACTTCCTTTCACGTCACCCTCGAATTTTTTATGTCGAAAGCCTTTTATTTACCCGCCGGTCACCTATTGTCTGTGTGTGGCAACATGTATTTATGTCACTCTGGTAGATTGAGAAATAGACTGCAATAGACCTTCAGAGTAGATTATAGATATTTCCACATGAGAAACACTGCATTTAATCCTCATGTGATTAAAGGACCATATATGTTCTTGCATGTTTTGGCCCATTGTTACTGCCACCCTATTTCCACCCAGTGCACTTTTTTTATGATATTGGAATGTGTTTTTAGCCATGCTTACCGTGTGCCTCTGTGGGTGGCAATGTCCATCAACTGCTTTGGTCCAGAATGAAATATAGCAATAACTATCAGAGGGACTGTCATGAAATTTCATACAGACATTCATGGTTCCCAGACAATGTATCCTAACATTGGAGATCCTCTTGACTTTTCCTCAATCGCCCTCATGGTGGCGCTAGAGGAAAGGTCAGAGGAGCCGTCAGGGGGCGATCCAGATATTTTGACTTTACTTATGGGGAGCTGTCATGTCATCCATCTTTATATACAGTCTATGACCTAAACGCGAACGTCACTATGTCTAACATGCCCATAATGACAAGGCGAACTTGTTGATGTTTAACATATATAATGTTTACCATGTTCACCATCTTAGCAACTTAGTATGGTAATACAGTGTCTCGCAGTCTCTAGCACGTAGACTTTTAGTCTGTTGTAGTTAATGGGCTAAATCGGTGGTCCCCAACCTCGGGGTCAGGATGCACGATAACTGTCGGCGAGATGATTCACAGATGAGGAAAGCAGAAAAAACATATTTCTGCTACACAAAAACGCTTTTTTTTTTTTTTAAAACTTGCCTCTAATGCTTGCTTTTTAGTGAATTACTGAATAATTGTACTTCTTCAGTACTGTAAAAATAATTCAAATAAAGTAAGGAGAATCACTGTAGACATTTGCAACCAGTAACGAGTAGTTGTAGTCATTGATTTGTTTTAAGAGGTCACAAGCCAAACATGTGGGGAACCGCTGGTCAAAAAACATGCAAATCCACTGTTATGGTTTGTTAAAGAGAGATATTGATCATTGGGGTTGAGTTTCCACTTTAAGGTTGAGGTCATCTGTGCGTGTGTGACAGACAGACCGACAGATTTGTGTGACTGAGCAGCAGCCTCTGACTCAGTGTTGAATGGGTCCTGGAGTCACATGGCTACTTGTCAGCAGGCTGGAGGAGGAAACATAATCCTGAGGAGGAAGGCTGCTTTTATCAGTCTGTGCGTGTTCGTCTGAGAGAGCACTCAGCCCGTCGAGAGGCTGGAACCGCACATGATCGGCTCCACATCTCTAACTCTCCTTTCTTTTGTCTCCCTCTCTCTGTTTTCCCCCTCTGTTTGTTTTTGCCCTGCACTCTGACCAGCCCTGGGTCTCTCTTCACGGCAGAGTTCAGAATTGCACTACCATGTCTGCGGTGGCTTCTCTGCTGTGAGCACACAAAGGTATGGTACAATCATGGATATATTCTTATATTTCTTGACCAGTTGTCATGTTTTCAAATTGTCTTATTTGTCAGAATGTCACTTTCTACTGCTCGTTGTTTTTCTATTTAATTTATTGTCTGTTTAATTCATTGTTTACATGGGTGAGTACTCAATTAGGTGATTGTTTGTCAGGGCTAATGAAACTTAACAAGATCCTTCCTGTTAGTGTCTCAGGCTTGAGCAACCATAGCATAACTGTTAACAAATCCTGTTTAGTTACACAGGTTACACAGCAGAAAACACTTGAGTTTTAGTAGCACAAACATGCTCTTACACTCTTGTAAATCCTAAATTAGAAGCTTTTTAAAGGCCATGTTTTGGGGAAGTGATGGCCCTCTAAATGCTGTGGTCGAATCAGAATTGACCATTCATATCTACAAAAAAACCGACCTTACTTTCTCAAGTGTTTGTCTTTTTTGTTTTCTTAAACCGCCCTCTGTTTGACCCATTTCTGTTTATCACGCACATGTTTTTCTACATCAGACCTAGACTGCGTCTTAAACCGGCGATAACGCTGTTGATTCTGTAAATTCATAGCAGCATGTTATTGTTTTAGATAAAACATTAAGGCCACAAATTATCTTCATGTCACTTGGAGTTATCACAGCAACACAATCCGGATAAAAAATGTCTTTAAACATGCGTTGTCTGTTAAAAGGAAACCCACACAGTCTTGTTTTTTGGAATCCCAGTTCTCTAATGAAACCATAAACCGCTCCTTTCCCCCCCTGTCATTGTCCTGCTTTTATAAGTACAGGCCTGTGTGTCTGTTGAGGTTTGGACATTGTGATCAAACTCCTATTTCTGGACAGGCCTTTTTTATTGGCAGTTTGTGTGTTTTATTGAACTGTTCTTTAATTATGCCCTTTTTGATAGAGTTTGTAGATGAACATGCAGCCTGTGGTCGCCACTCGCGTGCCAGGCGGTCTGATTCAAGCCGGGTCCGGCCGGGTGTCCTGGCAGATCACTGGGTTAACACACATGTGGGCTCATGTCGTGAGTTCAAGTCTGGCTCATGACCTCTGTTATGTCGTCTGACTGTCTCGCTCCTTTCGCTTAATGTCATTATGTGGAGAAGAACTTTTAACCTTTTTGTCCCTCTGTATCCCCAAAGGTCACATGAGATTACAGTGAAATTGGCATTTTTGAAATACAGATCTTGGCTTAGAGTGAAAAAATCTGATAGTTGCTTCTCATACTTTGTCGTTTTTGAGATGGTTGGTGTGCTGACCTATCACTCCTCTAGTGTCCCAGATTTCTGTAACCCGTCATCGTTCTTCCTTTAAGAAAAGCCCTGCAGAGCATCTAAAAAATACCTTAAACCTCTCAAATTTCGAAAGAAAGACATTGTGTTGAGGATGCCAGGCAAATGTCTGACTTTTGCTCCTCCCTTTTTATTCTCCTTTTCTCTTAAAAAGGTGTTAAAAGAGCTTCTAAATAAAAGAAGGAAAATGCTCTTTTCAGGGAAATTCAACATTTCGAAGGTGAGCAGTACATTTTGATCAATACTGGAAATTTACCACATACCAAAGAGACTTTGTCAGGTTTATTTGCACTGTGTGGGAGAGATGAGTCACCACCAACTGCATATCAGGTCTTAATACTGACCAAAAAAAAAGCCAAAGTCATGCTCTTGAGTTATCATTGTTCTCTAAAGGTATGACGCAAATGTCAAAACTTTTATGATATTCAGATAAATTTCAGACTAGATCGGTTTAGTTAAAGGAAATGTCAGTTTGTCAGAAACATTGCAATGTTATTTCAGAAACCGTAAATAGCAGGTACTCACTATCAGCTGTCAAATCAATCAAATAGGAAATGTGATGTATTTTGACCGATATACAGAAAAGCTTTTTCTAAATCTCTTAAGGGCATCCTTTAAAAGAGCTGAGTGTATTCGGCTGCTATTTTTTCAAACCTGATAACTAACATTTGCGACATCTAAGCCTCATATGCCAGACACATCTGTAGTTTAAACAGAAACGGGACAACAAGATGACAGTTTCTGCGGTCAAAGGTAGCGTCTTCACTCATGTGACCTGATTATATACTGTATACTCTGCTCTCTGCAGGAGGGACAGGGACAGCTTGTTATGCTGTGACATGCTGAGTTAACTTATAATGTCACAGGGTAGACATTGAGACATTTTGTATTAACTTATCTTTGGAATATACTGTAGGTCCGGGCAAAGCATACGCATGGTTTTTCAGTTAACTATTTCCAAAGTCTAACATTATGTACACGAGGAAGAATCCCAAAGTGCCCTGTTTCTATATATTTTTTTAACATTTACAGCTCCTCCTTACCTTCTTCCTGTTTTCATACTTACTTCCTCCCAGAAGGATAGTTTTCCCAAAGCTTTGTTTGCGTGCACACATTTGAGGCCATGTGGCTAAATCTTGCATGGAGAAGTGGAAACAAATTCCACACTCATCGTCTTCTTTTAGGAACAGTTTGTGAGGTACTGGGCTTCTGGATCACACATGATGAACTTCTTCCAGGGGAAACACAGAGTGTCTTGTCCTCACTTCCTCTTGCACTGTCAGCATTCATCCACCCATCATTTCAGTTATTACATAAGGGGCAACCATGCAGTTCCTTTTTATTCAGTCCTCTGACTGATTGCACCTGATAGCAGCTTTTTTTTAATAAACCTGCTTGCTTACCAAGACAATTAGCATTTCTTCTTCTGATTGTTACTGTTATCTGTTTCGTTACAGCCATGCCCTGAGGTAGATAAGCTGGTTCCCATGCTATTTGTGCAGGATCCCAGGGTTCTGTAACTTTATCCCTGTGTAGCCCGCCCTGCCTCTTCCACAGTGGTGGGGTCTAGGTTTACTGAGAAAGTAAGCTTCAAACACACCCAAGCTAACTCCAATAGCCTCCTTTGTCGCCCACTACTGCCCGGATTACAACGTCTCAAACAAGTTAAAGTTGTTACTCTGAAAAGAACAGCTGCTGGTATGTAATTAACATTCGGGGCAATGATTTCCATTTTGGCAGAGCAAACGAAGAGCGTTGCCAAAACGTTGTGTAGTCTGCTGTGTGTCTCAGTTTCACGGTCTCTTTGGCAGATAATGTCTTTGTTCAATCCACATTTAAATGCAAGTTTACACTGAACAGCTCCTGAATACTTCTGCACTGCCTTTAATCTCTTGTCATTGATTGTGCTTTAGTGAAACATACCTCTCAGAAATCCCTCGCCGTCAACAAGGTCATTGATATGATTGTAGTCAGGCAGCAGGGAGGCTTATCGTTTCTTTGATAGCTGCTGTCAGGGAGCCAGAACATTATTTCTGACTGTGACACTGAAAAGTGAACCAAAAGAGGGCCTTCCTCTGCTTTTAGACTGAAGGAAAACCGTAAAGTCTAAGACTGAGTGCCTAGTATGTTTAACAACTGTAAAACAAAGGGTTTTGTTGTTTGCTTCAATTAATTTAGATATATCATGTTTAGCAATACATCCCCAGTGTCATTTGAACTATACCAATTTATACACTCTATCGTTGATCTTTGCAGCCTAACAATAAAGTTTAATTATATCAAGAACTAGGGCTACAAGAACATTTTTCTTGATTTAATTATTTTTCGTTCGGTCTATAAAATAGTAAAATATATTTAAAAAAAAGCTTGTTACATTCCCTTAACCCCAAGGTGACCTCTTCAAATATCTTGTTTGGCTCATCAACTGACTGAAACCCCAAAATATTGAGTTTACAATCATAGAGTGCTCCTCCTCCTCTGGCCGACTGAATTGTGATTACCTTTGGATTCCTGCGGTTGTATGTCGTCTAACAGCGACTCCAGAGTGACGGAGGTTGATGGAGGTTAGCTGAGGCACGTGCCGCCGCTTATCAAAGGGTCCTCTGCACAGTAGCACTGTGTTATCTGGCTCTTATCTGGCTCTAATGCTTAATAACCTTGAATGGCGGCGAGGAAGTGCTACAGGGCTTGAAATCAAGAATCGTAGAACTGAAAATAGACGGGGTGTCATTGTTTATAAAAGCATGTTGGTGTGTAATTCTTCCGCCATTGTTGCTATCATGCCTCAAGTATAATGTCAGTGTTTCCACTTCATCATAAAAACGTCATTCAGTTTAGGCCATCTGTGTTTCTAAAGTGGGTCTGGGGACTCAAAGGCACTTGAGGCGCTTTCAGAAAAAATCCTGAAACTCCTTCAGAGTAGTCATCCAGTGAAGCATGTTGCTTTGTGTTTTGCATTTTGTTGGCTTTGCACTTCAGCACATGCAAAAAAAAGTCGTCACTTTATGAGGTTAAAGTGCATGTTAGCATTGCCATTGTGAGTACATGCTTACGTTAGCATTTAGCTCAAAGCAATGCTGTGTCTAAGTAGAGCCTCACAGAGCTGCAAACATCATGAAAACTCTTGTTTTTAGGAGATAAATGAACATAACATTAATCTCAAAGTCTTCATAAATTATTTAATATTTGCAGCCGACACTTTGGTACATACCTTTCCTTGTGAGGCCTGTGCTGCAGAAATCGTAACTTGTTTGTTTCAGGACATTTTTTGCGTTCAGCCTGGTTTCCATCAGTGAAACACATCCTCAGATGGAGATACATGTAGATTAGGTGATGAAACAGTCCTGTTTTGCCCTAACACAATAAGTTTTTGTATGTTTTAGGATCATATTCCTACTGCAATGTCCTAAAATTGGAGGACAATGTATTAGAAGAGATATTGAAAAAGAAGAAAAGAGCCAAAACAGCTAAAAACACACCACTGTCATTATACTTTCTGCCTGCACTTCATATTCAGGGATTACTGGCCCACAGCTCCAGTATTTCAGCGCCTCATGTTATAAATCTCCAGCTTCATGTGGACTAACCCCTCGGATCTGTATCTGTCTCCAGGTTATGCTGCCCAAAAGCTGTCTGAGTCCCAGTGAGAAAGAGAAGGGCTAAAGCCACACCGATCCAAACCAGCTTTCCAGAGCCTCTCCAGCAGCGACTCCACTGTGGAGCCATGAGCAACCCCAGCGCTCCCAACAAGATTACAGATGCCGTGGCATCGGTGACTCACAGCGTAAGTCCACACGACCGCACACGGCACCCTGTCCGGTCACGCTTTAGCATTGTTGACCACATGATAAAACACTCGTAAATTTCATTAAATTTTCCAAGTTAAGTTTATCTCGGGAAATCTTGCACTATGTCAATATAAAAATCATACCTTTTTTAATAGTGAACTCATTTGATGGGAAAATACATGGCATGTTTTGGTTAGAAGTATGCCCCACTCCGTATTCAGCAGCACACTCTTCCATCACATGTACAGATCATTTGCCAACATCCCATTAAATAGGAAATCAGTACAGTTACAACCCCTCTATATGCGCCGTGCATTCTCCCATCACACTGCTGCCAACACGACTGCACTGTCTGACCCAAACGACTACATGCTTTCAGGAAAGTTTTGAATATATTTTGTATTTTATTATGATATTACAGTTAACCAGCGGATAGCAAAGTACATGCAGTTTATAACTCGTCAACACCTTTTGATAGTTATGTGGCTGTAGCTTGATTGAGCATACTAATCAAGGAGTTTTATTTAATCTATTTCACATTCATTCTTTGTTGTAAAGCATTTCTTTTATAAATGAGTTGTTCACCTTAAACCCTAAATTTGCACATAGCCCACATTATCGGCTCGAATTTTCAAACTACCTTTCCCCGTTAGTTAGCTTGCTAGGTAACTCACCACATGGCACCTTTCACATTTTATGCATTTGACAAATTAATGGATTATGTCTGTTTATGATATGGTAAAAGGTTGTTTCTGTCTGCATATGACATGGTTAATACAGCCTGAGCAAATAGCCCATATATTTCCATTTTATTGCCATAAATTCCCTTAAATTCCTGTTAATTCCCATCAAAAGTTTCCACCTTGAATATTCCCAATATGGTGCAGCCCTGCACATGAGGCAGAGTTGGCGAACCTGTAACAAACCAGGTTAAATGCTCTTCATGAGGAGATGACGCTCACAATTAGCAGTTTATTGTCTTTTCGTGCATAAGACTGTAGCTACTCAGCGTATTCAACTTTCCTCTACTTCATTTCATGTTCTCCCTGTGCTGGATTTATGCTGCATCAGCTCCCTCAGTCCACTCTGTCATCAGAGTGTGTGTTTTGGACAGCGCTGTTCCCACATACAGGACTTCTGACCGCAAAAATAAAAACGTTGAGAATAGTTCAGAAACACTTCAGATCTGCACCGAGAGCTGCTCCTTGAATTCCCCTTTTCATTAGAGCAGTGGAGAATGTCGACGGTTCCACAACTGAAACTGTTTCCTTCCTCTTTACTCCAAGTTGATGGGTTGCCAGTGTTGGAAACACAAAAATAATATTGGCATATAATGAAAAACATAATTGCATGGCTGCTGGTGGGATAGATGTGATGAACATGCTGCCTGGAGGGCAGCTGGTCAGCAGCCAAAGAAAGCAGCATTCCCCGACTCAAGAGGTTCTCAACAAGTTCATTTTCGGATGATTAAGATGCTGCAGCAGAAAATATCACAAGCTTAAAGGAAAAATCCCCCCCAAGAATAGCCTCATATTGTTAGATATCAGTTTGCCATGGTTAGTGATTTCCAGGATTTAATATGTTCTATTGCATTCCAGGAGTTATTGGATTGTTAAGGACTGCATATCTTTATTGATTTACCAACTAAACCTTTCTCATGTTCTTTTACATGAGTTAAGGATTTCTAAGTTTCCCAGAATGTCTTTCAACAGCCCAAATTGAAGAGAGTTTACTGTGCAGTGGGTTGAATGTGTAGGTGAGTGGAAATAGTGATGTTTATAGCGCAGTGGGAGAAGAGATAATAAGAAGAGATTTTCCAGTAACAAGTCATAGATGCCACTTCTGATAAGGTTCATCACTTATTGTATTGTTGAGAGATGATTTCTGACTGGAAGAACACATGTTCTCGTTCAAAATGTCCTTTAGACGTGCTCATGGTGTTCATTTGACATCAGAGCTGCTCTGTTCTTCATTGCAACACCAATGTGGGAAATGCTTGCTTTCCCTTAGCTTTGCATTTTTTCTCAGTGTGCAGTCAGCTGCTTCCTTTTCAGTGTTTCACAACATTGTGACCATCCTGACAACCACTGCATCTACCTGCATGCAATCTGGACATAAACAATATAAGTGCTGTCCAAGTTGTAAACCCTACCCTACCAGTCCAGACGTAGAATGCAACGAATTTAGGAGGTGGAAGTGGATATATGACGCTTAACCACTGATCCATGAAAGAGGTGCAGAAAGACGAGAGGCCGTGGGTTTAACTACTTCTCATATTTAGTTTTACCATTTGGATGACTTATTACAAAATACGTCATTTAGTAGTTAATTATTTATTTCAATCACGTCAGTGTACACTTTTACTGTACACTAGGTCTCATTTTTTAGGTTAAATCACAACCTGTTCACACATTGGCAATAAAAAACAATTACAAAATGTTTATACATGTACAAATTTACATACAGTCCCTTAAGGCCTAGGTACACACATCTAAACTCAAATATTAAACATAAACGCTCATTAAGTTCATAATGATCCCATTATTTGGTCTCAGGTGAGTTTGACTCCACACACTGAAATACACGTCTGCTTTAAAGTAGTTTAGCAGGACAAAGGAAAAAACAAAAACTGAGTTTAAAAATGAAATTTCCTTCTGTAATCATCATCACCTGACACAAACAACTAGCACAAACAGGTTTCAGGCAGTAATCTGTAGTTGGTTTTAAACATAACTAACAGCTAAATCCTGCAGTTTTATTATCTTTCACTTGATAAACATCCACCGTATTTATAATTTGTTTTTCTGTAGTTTATATAATGGATTTACATTAGTTGTATATGCGTTGCCCCACACCTCCTTCACAGTAATAAGTGAGAAGTACTACATTGGAAGTGCTTAATAATCCAACATATACTTAGTTTTGTTCAGAATGTCAATACTTTTGTACACTTTTGTCTTTGTATCAGCGATGTGCCTTTTAAACAAGACAAAGACCTTTATTATTTTCTTGCAGAAGGTGTCGATTGACATCCTTAAAGATATTCTGTCAAGCCTGCTCAGAATCAGCATGTCGTTATTTCCATTTACAGCCGGTAAGACAGTTAACTGCCATAAAACATATTGAGTTTGTGGACTAGAATATGACTTGGCTATAGTATGAGTCGCCAGGATGTAGCCTGATGACCAAGAAGCTCAGGAAAGATAAAAATGTTTGCTGATTGACAGAGCCTTATTGGTTGTTCTCTTGGCTCCAACTCTGTCAAGTTAATTATTATCTCCTTAACAATGTGTGTTTTGTGTGTCTGTGTGTGGACAGGGAGAGTTCAGGTAATCCTGTTTGAATTTTTTTAAGGACTCATTGTGAAACTGAGTAATGTCTTCTTTCTACCGTGAAAGGTCTGCCCTGGTCACGTGACGAGGGCTAACTGAAATGGGAAGCAGGTTGTCTTCCATGAAAGTGGCGGACGTCTCTGGCTTTTACTTTTGACTTTGGAAAAGCAAATATAGCTATCTTGTTGTATTTTAAGCTGCAGCAACACACCTGTGTGTAATGTGATGGACTATCTGTATTCATTAAAGGTGAGTTTGTTTAGTTCGAGGATAGAGGACTCAACGTAGCGTGGCGTGTTCGTGTGTGTGATATTTAGTCTTGTTCTTATCATTCCCAGTCAGTCATTGAACATTATCCTACATGGGGCAAATAGAGATTTTCTAAGCTTATATGTAGCCTGACTTTCTTCTTCTGGCTTCGGTTCTTAAGGTAAATGTACCCTCAACACGAACTCTGCAGCTGGTTAATGTTCAATCTAGTTGTGCTTTTGAAATGCACTTTTACTTCGTCATCAGCTCATTGACTTTTCTCAGGCATTATAAAATCCAAGGTAATAATTACAACCTAATGTTATTTTAATGCGTCACTAGTTACATATAGTCGCCCCTCTAATGTCAGCAGGTGGATTATGAAAGGTTTCTTAAAAGGGTGCCACTTTCTTTAATTAACTGGAAAAAGTAATATTAAGAAACCTGCTGTGCTGCTGGTTCAGTTTAAAACAGTTTGCAAAGGTTTATTTCTGCTGAGCCATTGGAGCAATGTTGCTTCAGGGCATTTCAGCAGTGCAAGCAACCTGTTATATTAAAACAGTCTAGATTATTGGTTTCCAACCCATTTGGCTTGTGTCCCCTTAAAGGAATGGTTTCACCCTTTCGGAAATGTGCCTATTTACTTTCTTGCCAAGAGTAAGATTAGAAGATTGATACGACACTCATGTCTGTAGGGTAAACATGAAGCTGGAGCTGGGAGACAGTTAGCTTAGCTTAGCATAAAGACTGGAAACAGGGGGAAGCAGCTAGCCTGGCTCTGCTCAGAGGTAACAAAATCCACCTACCAGCACCTCTAAAGCTCATGAATTACTGTTATATCTAGTTTCTTTAATTCATACAAACACTGAAGTGTAAAAACATCAGGTTGCATTTTTTTACAGGTGTTATGTGCCATATAGTTTTTTGGCTGGCAGTCCTTGAGCCTCAGAGAGATGACAAGAAATGTCAAACTATTACTTTAAAGCTATGGTTCAATGTTTTAGGACATGTGCTTATTCTCTTTCTTGTTGAGAGTTAAATGACAAGATTGATATGTCTCTCCACTAAACCAGCCGCATGGTTAGCTTAGTGTACAACTTGTATGTTGTTCTTTGCACAGATTAAACAAGCTATAAGGTGCTGTGCAGATTTTGGGTTAGGGTTACTGGGGGTTTGCGATACTTGCAGAGGGGTGACCGGCTCGCTGTACATTATCCCGCTTATGACACGTTTACTAACTTAAGAAATCAAAAATTTGACACAAAAAAAATGATCCTTCAGAGTCCAAGATCAGAACTGCGTCCACAGCAATGATCTGTTATAAAGAAATAATAAACTATAGAAAACTGTGATTGACCAATCAGAATCAAGTATTCAACAAAGCCGTTTAGTGAACTAAGCTAAGCCAGTCAGCTGCTGGCCAGAGCTCGATATTTACATGAAAGTGGGAGCGATCTCCTCATCTTAATCCTCCTACACATGATCAGTGGTAGAATCGCTGTCTGCTGACTGTGCCATTGTTTTCCTATGGGGAGAGCGGTGCCTCCCAACTAGGCGGAATCGCTACCCTTGCCATGGTGCACCGCTCGAAAGTGCCACAAAGCGCAGCGCTTAGAGTTCAAATTATTTCAACTTAAACCTCGGTTGTTGCTGACCTTTCAAAGCACAACAAATTAGATAACCTCTGCAACTGTTGTTGTTGCCTAGAAACAGTGAATGGTGTCCCTTCTGCACTTTTTGATGACATATTATACCTGCGCTGCACTTTGCCTCTGTGAGCCCTACCTCGTGGTGAGCGAAGAGCAAATTTCTTATCAAATGAAAGCAGCTTATCTCTCAGCAAGAATACGAATAGACGTTTTTCCCCAAATGTTGAACTGTTCCTTTAAAACGAGGCTATGTCTACAGGTGACCCCTCATCACAGGTTTAATGTCTAACCGTCCTGGGAAGTTTAACCCAAGTGATTTTCCTTACACAAATGGTTTCATTTGACATTTTTGAGGCCTGAAAACTACCCACTTTATCAAAATATGTTTGTTTTTCTCCTTTGTCCCGTTAATCATCTCATAGTTTCCTACAACCCCTTTTGGGGGGCTTAACCCCCAGGTTGGAAACTACTTGTGTAGACCACGACATGCTCCCAAGACCCGTAGCTGTCATCATGTCATATATTGAGCTTTGACATTATAGTGCAACCGTATCAGTGACTCTCAGTGAGACAGTCGCTGTCTGGAAGTGAGCCATCAGACCTCAGAGAGATCTGATCAGTAAAGTGTGGTTTGCGCCCCCTCCTACCTATCATGTTTTATTACCTCATAAACTTCCTGTGACGTGCATCTGACAGCGTCTGTAGAATCTCCCTCTTATCAGTTGGACATCTTCAACTTAGATAAAACCGAGGTGTGAGAACTCTATTTTTTTAGTGAATGATCTTTCCATGCTTGGCTACTGAAAACCCTGTTTGCATAATATGAAATGACAAAGCTGATGACTGCTAAAAGCCCAGTTACCAATACAAATATAATCAAACGGTATCACCAGACGGGGAGCAAAAACAAACCAATTGGAGACATATTTTCCGGTTTCTGAGCGTCTGGAGTATCTCTTAATTAAATTGACTGAGTGTATGACGTAAACATTTTATATTTGATTTTAAGCAGCGCAAACATGCTGTTTAATTCATGATGTAATAGGAAGGTTGTGTAAATCAGTGCTTGCATAACACAGAATTCACAGTTGGCTGAGGGTGAAACTGGGTTACAACTCGCACGCTTTCATAGAATCATCAGAAACTCAGAGCATATTGAGCACCCAGATCTCGTGGCAGACTCATGTTAAGATATGTAGGAATGCATTGACTCATCTCGACATGATCATTACGACAGCCTATCTCCCCCTTTCCCCTCCAAATGCTGACTGTGTTGGATTTGAGCCTACTTCACGACACAGATAATCTCCTCTGCTGCCTCCACACACGGTCGAGTGTCCTCATTATACAACACGGCCTCTACACATGCCTCTACCTTTTAAAACTGTTGCTTCACAAGATTAACTCTTTCACTAGCTAATAATTTATTCTCACATACCACCACATTTAGATACTAAAAGACAAGAACATAACATCAGTTTTGTTTGTTTTTTCTGCAGTCTGTTGAGGCAAATATTCCTGCTGAGTATGAGTCATTTGTGTTAGAAACTTTTTCCAGCACTTTGGTTCAAACTGAAATATCTCAACAGCTATTGCAGGCGTTCTAAAACTTATTACTCAAAGTTCTGCACCTGATTTTTATTCAAGGTCAAAGGTCAGGAACGATTGGCGATAAAAAAATAACAAAACGTATTGTATTCATAACGTGTAGAGATGGGTAGCTTTAGGATTTTATCGATATTAGCCTACTACTCTTATCGATACTCCTTATCGGTTCGGTTCATTATTGATATTCTTTCAATTCTTTTTTTCTTTTTCATTACTAAATAATTGCTTTTAAAAATATATTATTTAAAAAAAATAATAAATTAAGAACAGGATTAGAATTTATTTATTTATTTATTTACTGCTGCTCTGGTGTGAATTCGACATAAGACTGAAATTGAACGGACTAAAGATGTGGAAATCTTTTCTAAAAGAGTTCCATGCACAGATGTTTTTATTTGGTCAAATGATCAACCAAAATATGTTTGTTCAGTCATTTGTCATGTAGAAAATAGTCATTAGCGGTTTAACCTTTCTGGCACACACAACATTTTAATCTTCATTCCAGCCTGTTACTTAACATGTCTTCTGTCAATATTAGCCATAAAAAAAAGCATCCATTGAAAACTGCTAGATGTTTAGTTCCTATGCGTTTACATTGCCCTTCAAGGCGCGCTGACTAAGAGCACCTTGGTCAATATTTAGGCTTCATGTGTCAAAGTTAAAATGTGGAGATGAATGTCAACGCGGGGTTTTGTTCCTGGCTGTTCAAACACGGCTTGTCCTTTCAGGCAGCATTCGTCCTCAAAGGGAGAACGAGAGTCTTGTTTATTCTGCTCTGGCTGGTACAATGGGCAGACTGGTGAAGGTGGCAGGTTGGCCGATAGGGCTCTGATTAGGGCATCACGAGGCTTTGATAAGTAGGGGGAGAGGGATGTCTCCTGCCTGCAGTTCTTAACAGAGCTGTTGAGGGTCAGAGCTCCACTTTTGTCATGTTGGAGGGCAGTGACACTTGTTGCCACCAAAACGCTGATTGCAATTAAGCTTACGTTGCCATGAGCGAGGTAAGTCCCTGATAGTTTTCTTCGTTGTCTGGTCAGTTTTTGTTTTTACTCGGCTCCCCTCGGCTTGTTTTTGCACATGGTTTCGGTTGTGGAAAATTCTCTCACCTCTTTGAGAATCCCTCACACATCTCTCCCACCTCTAGGGATTCACTGTGAAACCATGATATGAATGAGAGCTCTGTAAAAATAAACTGCCGGATAGTGTAGCAACACACATCTGGATAGGATACGTGTACTCAAGGCTTTTGGATCAATGGTCATCTAATATATCATCTAAAAATATTGGAAGTATTGAGATAGTCACGCAGAATTACAGAAATTTAAAAGGTCTCTGCAATTTGTGACATGTTTTAATGAAAGTTTTGTAGTAAAAACAGTTGACTAACTTTAACTTTGTCATGTTACTCCAATTTATTATCTTTAACTCAAAATTTGGAGTTTAAAGAGCCACATTTGCCATTTAGGCCCCTTTTTTATTTGGGTTTCCAGTGAAAGAAATCTGCTGAGTTATTGTTGCTTTAAAGTGCTATTGTCTTTGGCAGTTTGTTCTGGAGGTCAGTGAGGTGATCGTTTAGTTTGTTTACTCCTTTTTTTGAGACTTTTGTTGATCTGTCAGGAAAAAAACGCTATAAGAGGAATTGAATGTTTGCCCAACAGGCTGGCCTGGGTCTCAGCTCGTCCACAGTTCAGTGCAGGGCTTTCTGCTTCTGTCACCTGTGTGTGGCATGTAAAAACTTTGCACCGTTGTGTGGGTCATGGGAATCAGCTCTTCACACTTTCTTTGGACATGCCTTAATTCATGAACATCTGTCAAGCTATGAATGTGATAGATTCAGGATGAACTCTTGAGTTTCCTGTTCACATTTTCTTGTCTTGATGGATTTGATGCGCTTAATGTGATAAAAGTGGAACAAACAAAGTGTCCAAACTACTTCACATCATGCGTATAACGTCTTGTTCTGTATGTGATGTATTGATTTAAGTTGATGGAAAGAATTGATTTGATTTAATAATATATTATTTCCGGATTTATACTTGATACAGTTTGTGGCACTTTTTGAAGCAATATTTGCGATGTTGGAAAAAGTATTCTTTTACTTGAGTATATGTACCGATACCACAAACAAAATCTCCCTTTATCAAGTAAAAGTCCTGTATTAAACATGTTACTTAAGCAAGTATTATCAGCAAAATGTACTTAAATGTCCAGTGTGTAAGATCTGGCGGTATCTAGCAGTGAGGAGGAGGTCGCAACCAACTTAAGCCTCTCCCGTGTGCCAAGCCTGTTGCAGAGCTACGGGGGCCGACGCGAAAACGCGAAAGGCCCTCTTTAGAATCAGTTGTTTTAAGAGTTGCATAGGTCATTTGGAGGAGAGCCAGTGCGTGTGTGTGTGTGTGTGTGTGTACCTAGGAAGTGAGTGGTGAAGCAAGAGAGAGAAAACGGCAGCGATGGGAGCGAGTAACATTATCGACTCCGGCCAAAGCAGGAAAAGTTATCAGTGTTTGGTTTGTCCATTTTGGGGTTACTGTAGAAACATGGCGGTGCAACACGGCGGACTCCGTGGAGAGGACCCGCTCCCTATGTAGATATAAACGGCTCAGTCTAAGGTAACGAAAACACAACAATTCTTACTATCAGGTGATTATACACTAATGAAAACATACCTATTAATATGATATTCCATTTCTGCCAATAGATCCCCCTAAACGTTACACACTGGTCCTTTAAATGTACCGATATCATAATGTGAAATCTCTGTGACAAGTAAAAGTTCTGCATTCAAAATTTTACTTAAGCACAGAAGTATTATCAGCTAAATGTACTTAAAGTATCAAAAGTAAAAGTTGTCATTCTGCAGAAAAATGGCCCCTGATAGAAGGTTGTGAATCTTTAACAATGCATTATTTTATAAGCTTATTAAATATTTCTATATGCAGAAAGGGAACAAGTAATTATAGCTGTCAGATAAATGTAGAGCAGTATAAAGTACCATAAAATGGAAATGCCAAACCACAATTTTGAGGTACATGTACTATAATTAAGTAAAGTGCTGGAGTTACTTTCTGCCACTGTAATTTTGAATATATTACAGTACATGTGTGTGCTCTTTTAGCAGTCTGCTGTGCATAAAGTGAAAAAAGTGTGAGACACAAAAGTAATAAGGAGCTGCAGGTGGGAGACGAGTGAGTCATCACGTGCTTTCTGTTACTCCCTGCAGCACTGGAGAAAACTTAATATACGACTGACATGTTGGGTGTCCTGAGAACCGTTTGTGGGAGCATCAGGTGACTTGTGGCCCCTGAGTTTTGCCACAGGAAGGGTTCGCCGGAGGATCCGAGGCACCTGCGCAGTAGTCATGGCAACATTTACTCTGCCGTGAGGTGGCTACAGCACGATCCCGTTAGCCAGAGTAGATCCACTCGCTGTGTTGCTGCAGCCAAGCCTTATCACAACATCCCACCGGCAGAGCAGGGCGCAGCAGGGCACGGCATCCTGCTGCAAGAAAACAGATCTCTTATCACCTCACATGATCCCTGTCACACCACAGCGTGGAAAAAGAGTAACCGATCGAAGCACATGGCTATTGTTTCCAATTTCAGGCAAATTTTCAGGAAGGTATGCATGAGAGGACTCGTCATATGATGTCCTGATGGTGGAGTATTTGCAGAACCAGAACTCCCTCTGGTGTTGGTTGAAGTGAAATGCAATGCATGCTGTGTCCAAAATCCATAATACATACGAATTCTAAGCAGGTTTTGAGTATGAGTGTTACTGTGCAGACTAAAAAAAAAAAATTTTAAGTGGACTCCATTCTCCCACAATGCAATGCACAAACAAAAAGTAGGCGCTTATCGCAGCTGGAAAACATTAAAACTAATTGAGGATGGAGATGAAATGGTTCCAGAAACACCCCGCAAGACTAAATTAGTACTGATTTTATGGAAAAAAGATTTTGCTGTCTCTTTAGGTTTAATTGGTTGTGTCTAGAAAAGCAATCCTCAAATTGCAAAAACTCTCGCGAGACTCGCTGCCCGACGACCTATCCTAACCCTAACCATTCGAGGTTGATGCCTAACCTTAACCAACTCGCAAGAGTTTCGCAATATGTGTGTTACCTTCTAGACAAGACCGATTTAATTGGCAGCACTATTCTAAAATCGCAGTTTGATTGTAGTTTGAAATGGTATACTATAGAGATTATTATAGTATATACTATATACAATTAGTATATATTAAGGAATTGAGACAGTATAGACTTTGTTCACTACTTAAAGGAACAGTGTGTAGCATTTAGGGGGATCCCCGTCATCTCCACTCAGCCACCAGGAAACAAGACACAGGAAACCTCTTGAGGAGCTGCAGTTTTTATGTCTGCACAAACTGCGACTTCCACTGTACATTCAATCGATATTCTCAAAGTTAAACTAACTCTGACTTCTGCTCCACTAGCTCACTTGATCGTTCACACCATCACACACATTCGCCGCCGCTCTCTCTCTCGCTTCACCACTCACTTCCCACTACTCTTACAACAGCTCTAGATGGGGCCATTCGCGTTGTCATGCCGGCCACCGTAGTTCTTCTACACGATTAGCACAATCTACAACCTCACCGTTGTATGCCGCCAGATGTTACACACTACATTTTAATCTGAAAGACAAAAACTGACTGTGGAAAAAAGACTTGTAAAATGAATTGCTGAAATGAAATAAAAAAAGACCTGCAGTAAATGCTTATTGTGAAAAGAGGCAGTAATATTGAGATTAAGTTTTAAAAGTATTAGATTATTTCACAGATTTATGGTTTTATTATCCATTTGTCTGCATTTATTTCCCAATGTCTTATATTTCGGTTTATTTAATGTATTTGTTCTTTTGTTTTGTTGTAGCCAGAGGCTCCTGCTGCCTCATCACTACACGGGACTCCGCGCCCTGAAGAGGAGGATGATGGGGACCTGAACAAAGCCTTGGGGGTCCAGCGCTTTCAGCAGATCCTCAGTCCCGCTGCTGCCGTTCCTGATGAACAGCACCACATCTACCATGAGGAGGACATCGAATGTAAGCGCACGGCGGTCTCCTCGTTGTTCAGTGCATTTCAACATTCAGCAAGCCAGAGAAATAAAAACAACCTTTAAATCTAACATGGAAGTAGCTGATGTTTGTGTATCTCTGCTGTATCTTCTCCCCAGACAACCGTCACTCCTCTCACCACATCCACCGACCTCTGTCCAAACTGCCCTCCGACGGACGCAGGAAGAAGAACAACAAGAAAAGGAGAAAGGACAAAGATCACAAAAGCAGCCATGCTCCCAGCAGTGGCCCCATAGAGGAGGGAGAGGATGAGGAGGAAGAGGAGGAAGAGGGGTCGGAGGCAACGTCTGCTCCATCTGAGCTGGAGAGAGTCAAAGATGTGGAGGTATTCACTCACCTTCATCCTAATCTTTAAGTGAATTTATGAGTGAGTGGAAAAGCACTGATAGGGACTGACTTTTGCATTAAAACATTATTTGTTTTGGTTTAAATTGAGATCCTTTTGACACTGTACTTGGGGAGTAAAAATATTCTAATAATGTATCTGAAAGTATTCTTCTAATGATTTGCATTGAGATGTGGGTGAATGAACGTGCTGCTGTACAAATGGCCATAGTCCATGCTTTGCTCTGATACCCAGCCTGTTGTAGCATTACCATATTTTCCTCTAATGAATATTTCAGTACAGTCTTAATCATTCATCAGTGGGTTTCATGTTTGGTTGTTATTATGCTTCACAAAACAAGACCCAATTTAACCTGATAAAAAATAATAATGGTAACTAAATACGAGAGGTGTGGACTTGAGTCAGACTCGGTCATAAACTTGATGACTTTAGACTTGACTTGCTCCAAAGTGTCAATTAATTTCCTCAATGGAACTGACGTTAATGCTATTCATTCCCAGCAAGTCGACACTTAAGTCCCCAGATCCACTTTGTTTGAACCAATCCGACATCATCCAATCAAGTTGCAGGAGAGAACCATGAAGAACTAACATTACGTTAGTATGCAAAATGTGCAGGTCGAAAATTACAGAGGGAGACACAAATGGCATTGCATTCGGTGAAGAGCTCATTATGACTTATTTAGGACTCAAAACTCAAGGTCTAGGACTTGGGACTTGAGTGCTAATACTTGAGACCTACTTGTGACTTGCAAAACAATGACTTGGTCCACCTCTGCTAAATACTATGCACCCCTGCAGAATTTGTAGAATATGATTGAGAGGAGTTGTTTTGCTTTAATCTTTCGTTTATCTGTTTTAGTTTTGTGTTTCTGTTTGGCTTCAGCTTTATTTTGTAGCAGTTTGAATAAATATATTTTAGAAAAGAAAAGGAGAAAACAGACCTCAACAAAGCATGTGAACCAGGCAGGTTATACATTTCTTGGTCTGTTGACTTTCTGCTGTCCATTGCCCTTAGATTTATTCAGATCCAGATATGATAGTGTCCTTGTTGTTCACAGTGAAGGTGATCAGTGTCTCCAAATTTCTAGGAAAAATCTTCTGCCAATTCCTCAAAGAAAATACCAGTTTTCCCATCACATATATATATATATATATATATATATATATATATATATATATATATATATATACTGTATGTCCTATAGTATGTTTCCTCATTGTTTAAGACTGCAGAGGCCTCATCGGATAGATGCTTTTTTTTTTCTCCCCTTTAAATAATAGTCCCTGATTTGTACAGTAAATATCTAAAATAATTTATTTTCAAGATCAAATTCCTTGTTCAATTCATTAATTGTGTTCAATTCTCTCCCTTGGACCAATGTGCACAGGGCTGTTTTGTTTTTCTGTGGTTATTATCTGAAGTTCCTGGTTTGAATTTTATTTTTTTACAGTAAGCAGTGCTCTCATGCTCTGTATTCCCTCCACAGTTCTTTGTTTCGGATGAAGACCAAGTGGCCAGACGTGGCAAAGAAAGCCCACACTCTGCCCGTGAGCTGGACATCGTGCCTCAGTCTGCGGAGGGAGCAGATACCGGAGATGCATCTTCCTCAGAGTGAGTCGAGTCGAGTTCTGGGGGCTTGAGAGACTTTATAAAATAATAATATAAAATGCTTTACCTGCTGTGATGATGGCATGTTTTTGCCATGTTGCTGAAATGTTCTCATAGACAATCTGATTGGGTGAGACGGCTCAGGCACACGTTTCATTGGCCAGTGAGGTTCACACTGTACGTTACCATGTCTCAGGCATCCAGTGGGCCTGCTGGGCATGATCTGATAGACCCGAGTACTCCTCTCCTCGGAGACCCATATATCACCTGTTGCTATAGACGACGCAGCACACCTCAGCAGCCTCAGGCTCCATCTATGACATTTACTGTTCCACTTCATGAGGGTCTAGGGCTAAAGGGATAAAGCTGCGTATACAAACCTTTTGCTTGTTTTCAGTCGATCGACGAGCAACCTAATAACAGTGGATTTATTTTACAAAACATCCTGATATAACTGAGTGAAAAAGTGATTTTGAAATGCTGTGGACAACTGACCTTTAAAGGACGGTGAGTTCATTATGTTTATTTTAAAAGTGCTTTGAGGGATTTGTGTTGGCTGAGTGTTTTGAGCTGAGAGGTGCATGTTTTATTAGGAGCAGCATTGGTGGGGTCTAATACATCAATCAAAAGATGATAACCATAGTGTAGAGATATTATTCCTGTGACAACCAAATCACCAAGTAGGAAAAAAATAAAATGTCTATAAAAGGAGAGCAGAGGAGGAGAAATGTTTGTAGTTCAGTGGCAATAAGTTGGTAAAAAGTCCCTCTTTGTCTCTATGTTTCAAACTTCACATGTGAAACTTTTGTTGCAGAAAATGTTCAAAAAATAACCATGAAACAACCATTCCTCTGAGCTACAATTGTGTCTTGTTTTTTTGCTTTTATCTAGTAAGCCAGCCTCCTCCGACACTTCCAGCCCCTCTCCCCAGTCAGCGCCACCTGAACACATACCGCTGGCCCGACAGTCCTCCGCCAGCCGCGGCTACGACCTGCAAGAGCGCCGGCGCACAGGCAACATGACGGGTGCCGAACAGGCCAAGTACGAGCGCATCCCTACTGACGAGATCGAGGCTCAGACGCTGGCCTCCGCTGACCTGGACGGCATCAAGAGTGAGTACAGATAGATTCTCACTTGGCAGATTTTATGCTCTTAAAACTTGCTTGGAGGTGGGCCTAAGGGGCAATATGGTCAAAATCCTTTATCCTGATATAGGTAATTTCATATCTCAATAACAATATACATATCGTGATGTAGCAAGTGTTCTGGTAATTCAGTAAATAAAGTCTATATGAAATAGCCACGTGGTAAAGCTCATTGTTGTATACTCCTGAGTGAATTCAGTACTTGACAAATGAAAAATGCTAGATTAGAGTATTTTAGGAGTAGTATTTTGTAGAGTATTTTCTCTCTATACTCTTCTATTATTTAATTAAGAACTTTGGTGCAAAATGATCAGATTTTCTGAGAATTGAGTTAGTATGTGCTTGTTATTATCAATTTAGACCACGTAATAGTGTATCACGATATTTCTATGATTTCCTCACAATACGATTGCATTGAAGGGTGATAAATGATCATATTGAATTATCACCCAACATACTTTTATGTGTCGCTTGTAGTGATGAACCCACAGAGTATTATAACCCATCATCAAGTCTGCAGTAAAATCAACTTTATAAAGTGGTAACATTTCACAATACAATTTGTTCCTGCTGCCCCCTAGTGGTAAATAAAACAATGATTGCATGTTTAAATGTTAAAGATGACTATTTTTTGTCAATAACAACAAAATAAACAACAGCACTTTGGTCACGTTATGTCACAAACATTGGGAACAGTAATGGTGTAGTTCTACATAATTTGCACATGATAACTCATGAAAGGTGAACGAGGTAAACCAACTGCCATTTCCATTATTCAATTGAATATATTGTCCAATTTATCCACCTAGAAATATAGATGAGTTTGTCTCCATCTCATGGCTCATTTAGGCGATTCAATCTGTAACCAGATTTTTTTTTTTTACTGCAGCAGAAAACATTTTTAGAAGATATCGCTCTACGGTCTGTTATTTCTTTATAGCAGACCATTGCTATGTATAACAGACCGTTAATATGGACGCAGGTCTGAACTCAGACTCTGGCGGATCATTTTTGTGTCAAATAATTGATTTCTTAAGTAAGTAGCCGTGTAATAAGTGGGATAATGTACAGCTAGCGGGTCAGGGTTTATTTCACAATGACCGGCTCGTTGTACATTATCCCTTACTTGTTAATCCTTTCAGATATTTCCAGATACTTTCCAAGGGGTTGTAGTGTTTTGCCTCAACATCATCAAAGTTTCTCCAGCATGTGTGGCTGGCTAATGGTGTTTTGTGTGTATATTTACGTTTTCAACCTGCCAGTTTTATAAATTAATTAACTCTGAATTGTCGTTGTTATTAGACGGCAACAAAAATGAAGTCTTGGATTTGTTGATGCTCAGATTTCTCCAGAAACATTATGGCGAGGGCGGGGGCCACCTCCAGTCCCTTCTAACCTGGCAGTCGGCTCCCCGCTGCCCTGTGACGTTCCCGGCCCCCGGCGCCAGCGTGGGGTTGTGTTCAGGGCCGGGGAGATTTACGTCAGGGAGCCGACCCCTCAGCAGAGAGCAGCAGCTTATCAGAGAGTGTGGCAGACAGGCTCACATTATTAAATTAGCCGTTCCCGCTGTCAGCTGAGGCCCCTGGACTCGGGCCCGAGCAAACATGGTGGCTAATTGTGAAACTTGGATCTCGGTTCACAACCTTTAATCATTAGTGGAATGAAACAAGGGGAAGAGTTAAGTGGACTCGAAGGCAAAATAAAGAGGCCGTGGATGGCGGTATGGGCTTGATATGGGCCAGATATTTGGTCGTTATGGGGCTTAGTGACGCAGAGTCGAGCCTCCCAATAGGTTCATCACCAGTTACTGTCTGTGTCTTCTTTTATCTGCTTCCCGCCACCGTAAATCATCCTGGGAAAGTGTCTCCGTCTCTGGCTGCTGCTCAACAATAGGAATTATTTGATCACTGTCCCTACCCTTTTGTCCGACCCGAGCGAATTAACACCTCCGCTCACTGATGCATTCTGATCGTTCCAGCAAGGTCAGGCGCCGGTCAAGAAGTGGCAACTTTTTTCCGACTTGTCAAAACTTGCACAAGTTGCACGCTCCAGTCTGAGGGCGTCACGTAGTCCAGCACTAACCCTACGCCCACCACAAATCCTTCAAGAGCCGCATGCCAGTCGGGCCTCATTTCACTCCAGGGTCGGCCCCAAACCTCACTCAGACACCATGGAGCGACTTGACAGGGGACCATCTCAGTAAAAGATGAAGTAAAGCTAGAATGAGCAGGACAGCAGCTGGAAATCTCTTGCAATGACATTTTTACATGATGAGTTGAAACATTGATGAAGAACCATAAAAGCATCACTGTTTGTTTCATAGGACATACACGCTCTGATAAAGGTAAGGCAGTTGGTGTTCTTGGAGGGAATCTCACTTATTTCTGTACCTATATTTAGATTTTCTTACTGTAAGATTATTATTCCTAAATATGATTGTGGTTTCTGGGAAAGTAGTTCAATTTTTGCTTAGCTTTGACTATTTATTGTATTCTAGTTGACCGAATCAGCAGAGTTCTTTTGATCTTTGAACTCTAAAAACCTGATCGGACAGTTCCTACTCGCAGCGTCGTCTCTGTGCCATCCGGTGTCTCTCCAAATCCTTTCCAGTGCCTGGTGTGCTGCCAGCTAGTAACTCTACTCGCTGCTGAGGGACCACAGAAACAAAAACAATGTGGTCTGTCCCTCTGTGACCTGGTGGGCTTAGATTTGAACTTTGGGTGCAAGGTCAACATGTGACGGCTGCAGAAGCACTAAATAAGATGTGCAGCCTCTGTGCTGGGATTTAATTCCCAGTAATATAATTGGGATATCATATTGAGTTGTATATACGTTTTGTTTTTGGTTATTTGTGTTTGAGGGTGTCTGAAGTTTAAACTCATTGCCCATCCGTCTTCTCTGCATTTTTCAACACATCTCACCCTTCTTCTCGTCTCTTCTTCTCCACCAGGTCATCGTTTCGAAGATGTTCCCGGCGTGCGCAGACACCTGGTCAGAAAGAGCACCAAGGGTCAAGTGGTGCACATCGGCAAGGACCACACAGAGCCGACCACTCGCAGCCGTAAGCAGGACCGAACCCCACATGAGGTGAGACATTACAGCACTCGCTAGTCACCTATCCTCTTGAACATTAAAGCAGGACATACGTCAATTAATGCCACGCCGAGTTTGATGATGTTTGTCCCGTTTTTCAGCCTCATCAGTACATAAATTTTTTTTTACTTTTGTCATGTGTCATGTCAAAGACCGGGGTACAATCTTTTAGTTTTGGTAACATTTAAGACACAATCTGTGATCCTAATGTAAGCAAGGGTTGATTCACCAACAAAATTCAAAAGTAGGGTGACATCTAATGATTATTTTCATACACAATCAATCTGTCAACTATTTTTGCAACGCTTTGACGATAAAATGTTAAAAAAATAGTTGTATGTAGGTTACAAGTTTGTGTAAGAAATAATAAATAAATCAAATAATGAAGTGTAGGTAAAATTCACACTATTTACAGATTTTTTTTTCCAGTCCTTCGATAGATTATGAGGTTACAAGTGCAGTCAGTCCAATTCCCCCAAAATATCCAATTTACAATATAAAACAGAATGTTTTCTTGATCAAATTATCTATTGATCAACTAAATTATTCCTCAATATTAAAAATCCAGAATCGAAACCTGCCATCACTTCAAAATAGACTTTTAGTATAGACAATAGATTGAATAAACACTGCAAAGAAAGTCTAAAAGTCTTAACTTATTTATGTTTTCTGACGCTGCTGCTGATTTTTTTTACCTCAGGTATGTTTGTTACAAAAAAGAGAGATAAATCAGGTTCATATTTTCAATAATCAGTATGGAAAATGCTGCAGTTATATAAAAGAATAAATACAAAAAAACTGTTTTTATTTGGTCTGAAAATGACTGATGGGAATTTTTACTTAGAGGAACTTTTTGGGGAAATTTTTTTCCGGTGCTATGTTTTCCACTTTAGACTTTATGTTTAAAAATGTAACCATAAATTGTAGCAAATCCTGAGAGATGTTTTGTCTTCTTTCCCTCTCTCAAATTTGGCACTGCCTCTTCTCTTTTGTGGATGGGACAGGGAGGGAAGGAGACAATTAAAAATGAATGAATGAGTTCTTTCCTTTCACACACGGAAAAGAAAAAAAGAGGGGAGAGAGAAGCGTAGGTAACCGGACACTGAGAGCTCCTGAGAGAGAGGGAGAGCTATGTTTTATTAACACACACACATTCTCATACAGCGCTCTGAGCCCCCAGCAGACCGGGTAAACAACAGGTCCCTGTCAGGTGTGTGTGATGAGGAAGAGTTACCTGTGGGTATGTGTGTAAACGTGAGGGTCCCGCCCTTTGTGCCGCTGTCGGTCGCATCAGTGTTTGAGTCCTCTCCTGCATCGTCTCGCTCCTCCAGTCGCTACCGGTGGTTGTGTACCGCTCTGCCTCGCAGATCGACGGCGTCCTGCTGGACATCGGTCAAATGGCTAGGTACCAGAAGGTGAGGCAGGGTGACCGGCCAGAGTCAGGTTTGATCCGTGTGAGCGTGATTTCACAGGCATGCAGACGATATATTATGTTTTTCCAGCCTGTTGTTTGGTCTTCATCTCACAGGGAATTGTGACTGACCAGCATGGTGTTCAATTAATAACCCGTTAAAAGATATTTGATGCTGAGAGCTGAAGATTATGGTCTCTTCTCTGACTTTTTAGTGTTAAGCTTCTAAGATGTTTTTATGCAACTTATTCCAAGTTGAACATCTAGGGTAATAATAACATGAACAAGATGCATCTGTTGTGTGTTGAGTGAATTAAAATAAATCACTTTGGTAAGCATGGAGTCTGTTTCCTGATGTTGACGTGCAAAATGCTCCACTGAATCAACTAAATACAAAGTGCTTTGGTTATTAAAGGGGCTAGATGTAACAATCAGAAATTGCTCGTTAACAGTGACACCTGTGGCCGTTAAGTCAATGACAGTCAGCGTCCTGTTACTTGTGCTCGCATTACGTAGACGCGAGCGTGCATCGGTCAAAACAATGAGGCAACAGACACAAGATCCTAGTTTTCCCCCCGACGTCGATCACATTCCTGTTTTGCAAGACGGGCATCACTCTATATAACTTTTGTTTTTTTGTGCTTCATTGGAGTTGTGTTGGAGTCTGAGTTGTGGTGGAGGCTGGTCGTTTGTTGGCATTAGCGGACTCCATTTCTAACCGAATGTTAGCTATCGTTGCACACTGTTAGCCCTGAAGCGGAGCTGAAAATAAAGGCACTAACGAGCGCGCATGATGTCACATCCGTTGGATTTTCCTGGAAAAAACATTGCGCATTATTCGCATTAAAAGCAATCTACAGGCTGATAGAGGAAACCCAGAAAGTCACGGAAGGTCTCATTTTTTATGTATGGTTACAACCTGTTCACACTATGGCAATAAACGATTTTAAAAAACATTTAAACGTGTAAAAACTTACATACAGCCCCTTTAAGTTGAATATTTGGCACATGCTGAATGTGCATGTTGTTTTGTGGACAGCATTGGTGTTTTCTATCTCACCCACACCTCTGTGTGTGATGTTGTCTCCAGGTGTTTGTGGAGCTGAATGAGCTGACTATGGACAAGAACCAGGGGATGCAGTGGAAGGAGACGGCTCGATGGATCAAGTTTGAGGAGGACGTGGAAGAGGAGATCGACCGCTGGGGGAAACCTCACGTGGCCTCATTGTCTTTCCGCAGTTTGCTGGACCTCCGAAAGACCATCTCACACGGTAAGAGATGGAGTTAATTTTTTAAGCCTAAAAGTCAGCGATGCAGTTCACGGAGTGCTGAGCTCAGTGTGTGTGCGTCCACAGGTGCCGTGCTGCTGGACCTGGACCAGAAAACCCTGCCTGGCATCGCCCACCAGGTGGTGGAGCAAATGATCATTTCTGACCAGATCAAAGCTGAGGACCGAGCCAACGTCCTGAGGGCCCTGCTGCTGAAACACAGGTGACCTGCAGCACCAGACCGCAACAAACAAGCAGTGGTTTCCCTTTAAAAAGATAATTAAGTAACCTAGCAGGGGGATTTCAGCTACACTGATAGATTTCTGTCTTTCTTCCAAGAATCTGGCAGAGCCCCCTTTAAGTTTATGAGGCCTTACTACTACCTTGTCATTTGCTCTTTTTAGTGTTTGCTCATTATAATGTCTGAGTACAGGCTGGAAAGTTATTTTGAAATGGCAGATATCTTGGTATTACTGGTATCGATTAACAACTCATCAAATACTCACTGAGGCTGAATGTCATATTACAGTAGTGAGCAGGGGTTCTCTGTGCATCCTCCAGCAATGTGCAGCTGAGTCAGGTGCTTCTCAAAACAATGATGACAAACTTCAGATGAAAAAAGGATCACAGAGGACGCTTTCACAATCCAACATTTGGTCTGTTTTAATCAAACTCTGGTGCAGTTCAACCCCTGGTATGGTTGGTTTGGGCGGTTGTGAAAGCAGTTATCTTACTCTGGTGCTGACCAAAACAACCGGCTTTCATGAGAAGGTATCGGACCGTTTCCACCGTTTGACTTTCAAAGCTAATACTAGTTTGTGCTGTTGATTATGAGGATAAACAGCGATTAAACTGGCTTTTCTTTCACCGCTGCACGCTTCCTGCTACTAGGTGGCTTCATGCCTGGTCATTGCCCATCTTCCTCCTGCTCAACCTCTCTCTTCCTCACCCTGCCTCCCTTAGTCACCCGAGCGATGAGAAGGAGCACAGTAGCCCTTTCCCCAGGAACATGTCCGCGGCCAGCCTGGGCAGCTTGATAACACATCACCACAGTGCCAATCACACCCATCAGCCAGAACCGTCGGTGACCGACCCGCTCATGGGCACCGTCCACGCCACAGGAGACAAAGAAACACGCGTTGACATGGAGAAGAACGAGGCACACGTAAGTCCAGTGCTGAAGTGTTTTCAAAAAGTCTTAGTCACAAGTATTCTTCATTATCCTGATTTTTGTGTTCTTTCCATTTGCAGCAGAAGGAGCCGAACTTGGCTCACGGTATGCATCGGTCCAAATCCAAACATGAGCTGAAGCTGCTGGAGAAGATTCCTGAAAATGCTGAGGCCACTGTTGTCCTTGTGGGTGAGTCTTGAAAACCACAAACACTTTACTTTAAATATCTTATCAGCTTAAAATCACTTGTACTCAGAGCAGTGCTGTCCGTATTTTGACTGTTATGTCCCGCCCGTCTTCCAGGCAGTGTGGACTTCCTGGAGCAGCCCACCATGGCGTTTGTGCGGCTGCAGGAGGCCGTGGAGCTGGAGTCCGTCCTTGAGGTCCCCGTGCCGGTCCGGTTTCTCTTTGTTCTGCTGGGACCCCCCACCACCAGCATGGACTATCACCAGATAGGACGCTCTATCTCCACACTCATGTCTGACAAGGTGAGCGAGCTGCAGAATAAAGAGGGATACTTAAAATAAAATAAAATAAAAATAAAATACAATAAAAATGTACAGCTTAAATACAATAAAATAAGTGATTAATAAAATAACAATATAATAGAATTAAACATCACGTCTTAAATACAATAAAATAAGTGATTAATAAAATAACATTAAAATAGAATACAATTTTACAACCTAAATACAATAAAATAAGTGAATAAAATAATGTAAATAATGTCTATAAACCATTCTTAATCAAAAGCCTGGCTGAATATGTAGGTTTTAAGTTTACGTTTAAAGATTTCGTTCTCCTAGAGCTATCAAATGTCATTCTATCAGCCAGTTTCTGACCAGAATAGAAAGGAAAGGAAAATAAAATTGATTTGCAAACAAGAGATAAAGAACTATAGCTTAGAAAAGAAATATAGAGTAGTATATTATTGGTTACATCTCTTTATATCTGAATCGCCATACAGCAATTCCACGAGGCTGCTTACCTGGCAGACGACAGGCAGGACCTGCTGAACGCTATCAACAGCTTCCTGGACTGCAGCATCGTGCTGCCGCCTTCAGAGATGGGAGGCGATGAGCTGCTGCGCTCCGTCGCTCGCTTTCAGAGGGAGATGCTGCGCAAGAGGGAGGAGCAGGGGGTCAAACTGGCTAAGGAGCCTAAAAGCTTTGAGGAAAAAGGTAATATATCATATCATCTGTGGGCTTTATCAAAGGAAATGTTGCTGTTGTATGACTTTGTGTTATTGCAATTAATAACCTGCTCTTTCCCGTCACACAGAGGCCCTCCTCACACCCTTGAAAAAGTCAGACGATCCTTTAGAGCGCACCGGACGCCCCTTCGGTGGGCTCGTACGAGACGTGCGGCGCCGTTACCCAAAGTACCTCAGTGACTTCAAGGACAGCCTGAACAGTCAGTGCATGGCTGCCGTTATTTTTATCTACTTTGCTGCCCTCTCTCCAGCCATAACATTCGGAGGCCTACTGGGTGAGTCACACATGGGGGAAGCAGGAGTCGAGTTACTGTGGATTCACAGTTTATCGTCTCGTATGTCAAAACCCCATTCATGTTTTTGCCTAGATGGTTCATTTAATTATCAATTGACAAACCTTTAAACTTCATTGGTGTTCATTACGGTGTTAATTAGTTGTGTTTTTTTGTGTTGCTAGGTGAGAAGACGGACGGTCTGATTGGTGTTTCTGAGCTGATTGTGTCGACATCAGTGCAGGGTGTGATCTTCTGCTTGCTCGGAGCGCAGCCGCTGCTCGTTGTGGGCTTCTCCGGACCCCTGCTCGTCTTTGAAGAAGCCTTTTACAGTGTAGGTTGATAAACAACAACAACTGATGATGAACAGCCTACAATTTAAAAGTCTAGTTTATCATTTCTCTCAAGGTTCCAGATAGGATGGATGCTCTTTTAAAAAAATTTTTTGGAAATAAGCGTATCCACGTTCTTGTCAAGAGTTAGATGAGAAGATCTTTACCACTCTCATATCTACACAGCACAAACAAAACTAAATATACAGAAATCTCTCATAAGAAATAATTAAACTATTTCAACTTTGGTAGAGCATTGTGCGTTCATGTAGGTCCCCATCATTCATAGTAAGAAACTGTTTGAGGAAAAAGGTTTTCATGGCTGCTGTGAACATTTTCCAGTGGATGAATTGAGTTTCTTGGCTCTGTGTCCTCACAGTTCTGCAAAGCAAACGAGATGGAGTACCTGACGGGCCGCGTCTGGATCGGGTTTTGGCTCATCATCATCGTGGTCGTCACGGTGGCCTTCGAGGGAAGCTTTCTGGTCCGCTTCGTCTCCCGCTTCACCCAGGAGATCTTCTCCTTCCTCATCTCCCTCATCTTCATCTGCGAGACCTTCATCAAGCTCGGCAGGGTACACCTGAGACTTGAAATAACAACTGCTGATTACAAAAAGTTTTTGTTGGCATGCTGCGTGTTCACGTCCCCGACACTAAACTGAACAGACTAATCTTTGGACAAATGTCAAATCTCGGGGTCGAAATGAGTGTGTTTTTCTAACAAGTGCACCTGAAATCTTTTGTGATTGATTGGCCTTGAAAGTTAAATGGATTAAGAGTTTAACTATTATCCAGGCTTATGATTTTGGAAGGTTTGCTATTTGCTATTGTTAAGGCGTTTGAGATAATCTCATTTTCCAGAAAGTGTGGTTGTGGTACCTAAAAGAGTGATAAATGATAATCCCTCTAAAGAGGTGGTGTACATGTGTGCATGCATATTTGTGTCATGAAATTATGGTGCATTCATTTTAACCTTCTGTGTCGTCGGGCAGATTTTCAAGGAGCATCCGCTGAGAAGTTGCTCCCTCAACAACGGCACAGAAGGGAACGCATCGACCGTAAACATCACATATGGTGTGAGCAACACTAGCCTGCCGGCGACGGAGTCGGTCCGAGACCAGCCCAACACGGCGCTGCTCTCTCTGGTTCTCATGGCCGGAACGTTCTTCATCGCCTTCTACCTGCGCAAGTTCAAGAATAGTGCGTTCTTCCCTGGAAGGGTGAGGAGCTAAATTCACTATAAAACATCAGTCCTGCAACATTAACCCTTTCATATACAGTATATTAACCCACATATTTATTTATTTATTTAACCTTCCTTGAACATCCCAACATCACTTATCACGGATCCTTGTATGTTATTAAAATCAGTGAAGTCAGTTCTTGCCAGGATTATAATAGTAAACTAAAACTGGAACTTAAAGAAAATAAGTAGGGAAAAATATTGTTAGTTAACTGAAACTAAATAAAAAAAAACTATCTTTTAAAGGTGCTGTATGTAACTTTCAGAAAATCCTTGTTATTAATGACACCTACAGTCAGCATCCTGACATCCCACCACATTGTTCATTAATTCCTGATAATGGACCACTTGTTGGGCATTATCCCTTACATAATGTTCTGAAATGTTTCTATATTTTATTTGCTCCAGGATACTAACTAGCTTATAGTTTGTAAATTACTTTATTAGCTAAAGCAACCAATGGCTTCTTTGGATTGTCCCAACAAAACAGTCCCAAGTCCTTTACATATAAATCAGTCCACGCACAGGCTGTTAGAGGCAACCGAAAAAGTCGAGGAAGGTCTCAGTTTTTAAGTTACGTTACAATCCGTTCACACATTGGCAATATAAAGTGATTAAAACATGCAAAATGTTACATAAAGTACCGTTTAAAAAAAACTAATAACTAATTAAAAAAAAAAAAAAATGTACATTTACACAATGAAATTTATTTCAGTTTTAGTTTTTTTTAGCTATAAAATATTACTACCGAAAAAGGACATTGAACGGACGTGACATGCCAGGAGATGGCGCCATGCTGCAATTGCTTCACTTATGTAAAGTAGTGTGAAGATTAAAGATTACAGTTTTCCATCCGTGTATTTTGTGTCTATATGTAGCTACATACTTCTGAGACAATATAGCTGAGAGACAAAAAACTAATTACAACTAATTACAACAAATTAAAATTCATTTGAGCCCTAGTTGTCAAAAAAAACTTACGACAAGTTCCATTTAGTAGCTCTTCTGGAGCTTTTGATCGTATCACATTGTCTTCCTATGCAGATGGAGTTTGTCCAGTTGACATGTTACATTTTCATTTTGTTTGTTGGACCACTTTAAAGGAATAGTTTGACATTTTGGGAAACAAAAACTAAATATAAAGTGTTAATTAGTGAGCTTGAGTTGTTTCCTTCTGTTTCCAGTCTTTGTGCTAAGATAACCTTTTAGTTGCTGTTCTGGAGCTTTTCAATCATATCGCATGGTTTTCTTCCTCTCCTGTGTTACCATCATCAGCCACTTAATGGAACTTGTTTTATGAACTTCTGTTTTCAAGTTCAAGAATAAACTTTCAATCTTAAAATGCTCTAATCTGTTGAAGTTATCATACAGTAAGAAAATCACAGTATCTACAAATCTTTGCCACTTGTGCTCAAACCATCTTGTGTGTTCAGTTGCGCAGGGTTATTGGAGATTTTGGTGTCCCAATTGCCATCCTCATCATGGTCCTGGTGGATTACAGTTTAAACGACACATACACGCAGGTAACACTCAAATAGTGCCACTAAATCTTTTGTAAACATTTGACCTTTAGCTGCCAAAGATTCAGACAATCATCATCTTTGTTGTCACACTCACATTCCTGTTGTCGTCCAGAAACTGAGCGTTCCTGATGGTTTCTCTGTGACGAGGCCCGATAAACGTAACTGGGTCATCAATCCTCTGGGCACCAACGGGGAATTTCCCATCTGGATGATGTTCGCCTGCTGTCTGCCCGCTCTGCTGGTCTTCATCCTCATCTTCATGGAGACTCAGATCACCACGTGAGTTACAAGTCACATCACACAGGAATATCCTCACAATTGCTCAACGTTTTGACATTTTAAGAGTCAGTTTGTTTTGAGTTTGACTAATCTCTACTGTACAACCTGAAACTCATATAACAGGATTTTAAAGTTGGATTTATGGTGTAATCTAGTAATGTCCAGATAAAGGATAACATTTTGAGGAATTTATTGGCAGAAATGGAATATAATGTTCATAACTATGTCTTCATTAGTGTATAATCACCTGAAATAAGAATTGTGTTTTTGTTAGTTTAGAATGAGCCCTTCATATCTACATAGGGAGCGGGTCCTCTTCAGAGTCTACCATGTTTCTACAGTAGCCCAGAATGGACAAACCAAACACAGGCTCTAGAGAGAGACTTTAGCGTTTTTACGTTAACTGAAGGCCACCGTAGTTCTCCGACACCCTTGTGAAACTGCGGTAACGTTAGCCGCGGACTGCAAAACCGTGTTACCGCCAGCCGCCGTCTGACCTCCGTTGCTCCTAAAGTAGTGTTATTATGGTAAGGATGACCTCTGAGTGAGGCGAACGGCGTTGCCGCTGTTTTGTACTCGGCGGCTCACGTTACCGCAGTCTTGAAAAGGGAGGAGTGAGCGGAGGGGTTCTCAGTTGGTCGCAGTCTGCAACCACACCACTAGATGCTGCCAAATCCTACACACTGTACCTTTTAATATACTAATTTTGAAAAATATATTTTTACAGCACCTTTCATATATAAAAAGGCAGCTCAATGTGCTGTATAAATTAAAAAAGAAAACATCAGTTAAAATATAAAAATACGTTTAAAAAGTGCAAGGAAGTCAAATAATGAATAATCATTACCATAACCACTTTCACCATCATTTTAATAATTATAATAATAGTTATAACAGATTCTAGATTAAAGCAATGCTAAAGGTGTCGTTTTTATTTATTTACATCTTCTAATATCTGCCTCTGAATGGCTAAACAGTTGAAGACAAAAAACAGCTGTATTTCATTATACAAATAATACATTTATTAACGTTACTTGTGATGCAATGTTTGCTAATTGACAATATGTAACAACCATTAATATCATAAAAGCCAAAACAATATAATTACATTGTTTATTTATTATATTATACTGTAACACTTTAAAACGATGATTTTACAACATAAAAAAGATGCAATATTTGGCAGGAATCCAGGATTTATAACATTTATTTACTATATTTTATGATTAATTTATGAAGACTTTAAATACTGACATAAGGTATTTATTTAAGTATACATTGCTATAACAGGCTACACTAGATCAAAGTCACACAGTTTCTGAACTAACCATGTCATCCTCTGTATGATATTGAAGCACTTCAATGGACTACAGTATTTAGTATTTCTGAGTTACATTTTATTGTATTCATCTAAAAGAGCGTGCATGTTCAGTCAGTATACACTGAATAATAAGATCTGATAATTCTGCTTGACTTATTCGACCCCTGATGTTTACATCTGTATTCCCCCCACCCTCTCTCCCCGACTTCCTGCAGCCTGATAGTGAGTAAGAAGGAGCGGATGCTGATGAAGGGTTCTGGTTTCCATCTGGACCTGCTGCTGATCGTGGTGCTGGGCGGCTGCTCGGCTCTGTTCGGCCTGCCGTGGATGGCCGCCGCGACCGTTCGCTCGGTGACCCACGTCAACGCCCTCACGGTCATGAGCAAGGCCGTCGCCCCCGGAGACAAGCCTCGCATCCAGGAGGTGAAGGAGCAAAGGGTCACGGGGCTCCTGGTGGCCATCATGGTTGGTGGGTGTCGGACATTTAAATCTCATTACTGCTCTTTTGCTCATCACCTCCCATGTCCTATTTACTAACTTTTAACGTCCTTCCTCCTCCTCAGGTATGTCCGTTGTGATCGGTAAACTGCTGCGCCAAATCCCCCTGGCGGTGCTGTTTGGTATCTTCCTCTACATGGGTGTGATGTCGCTTAATGGTATTCAGCTAACGGAGCGGATGATGCTGCTGCTCATGCCACCAAAGTATCACCCTGACCACACCTACGTACGCAAGGTAAGAGAAGTATTATCTTACAAGATTTGAAATGTAAAAATTGATGCTTTTGTGATTGAGCTAAATCCTTGTAGCAACATTTATCTTGACAGATTTTAATCTGATCTCACAGACACACTTGTGCTGTTGAAGAGGTTTTATAAACGGTCTCTGTTCCCTTCAGGTCCGCACGCTGCGTATGCATCTGTTCACCTGCATCCAGGTGGTGTGTCTGGCGACTCTGTGGGCTGTGATGTCGACCCAGGCGTCGCTGGCTTTCCCCTTCGTCCTCATCCTCACCATCCCTGTCAAATTGGTTGTGCTGCGCAAAATCTTCACCGTCAAAGAGATTGCATGTGTAAGTTGACCACCGGAAGGCGCAATATGTTGCTTTGTACACCTGCACCACTGCAGTCATAGTAGAAAAGTTAAAGTAGTTAAAGTTAAAACTCCTGCACAAAATCCATCCCTGCAGTATGATTGACACTGATAATAGTTTCAGCATCATATTTCTAAATTTAGGCCGACATTTTGGAAAGATTTTAGAGGAATATTCTGGTGATTATAGCATACAGTTAAGGAATAAAGACATTGCTGCATACTTTGATTGTAACCCTCCATCCCAAAAAGATATTAGTGTTTGATTATATTATCTTATTTGATTATATGTTAGACAAACGCCATATTATTAGTCAGTTTTTTTTTTAAATTATGTCAGTACAAAGAGCCGTTGGAAGCAGGAACTAGTAAAGAGGTCAAGAAGCACATGGAAATAGCGCTGCCATTTATTTTATTTTTTATATCTATTTCATTTTATTATTGTAAATTGTGCATGTTTTGCTGAAGTTTAGTTATATTTATTTTCTTTTTTCTTTTTAAATGTATCTCCAGCTGTGACATCTGATTGTTGTTTACTGGTTTTGACAATCTAGATACAAAAGAGCAATATTCACCAATAACATTTAAACATTTAAGAAAGAGTTTACTTCTAATGCATTCTGGGAAATGTAGTAAATTTCTTTAGTAGACCAAACATTAGAAAGATACAGAAAATTGACTACACAAATTACACCAAGGAACATAATATATATTCATGATAACTCACAGCGAGAATAACTTTTAACAAACTGTTTTATATATAACGTGGAATAAAAAATGTGCTGAAGCTTAATGCAAGATCAAAATAACGAATCCCGATGTGTCTTCTCCCTCCTCCTCCAGCTGGATGCGGACGACGCAGAGCCGAAGTTCGACGAGCGTGACTGTCACGATGAGTACTCAGAGATGCACATGCCTGTGTAACCCGCAACAAGCCCTCGTATCACCACTTAACTCCTTTTAGTGAACACCAAAAAATCTGTTGACTCACTCTACCAACCAATGAGATCCGGGGGTCATTCAAACTTGAAACACTCACGATTTGTTGCCGCGTCACTGTGCATCCTCTTTATTAACACTGAGACATGAACGCACGCTATGTCGGCGATCCGGTTGGTTGTTAATTTAGTCCAACTTTAACTATTTAAGTAGCTTTTTCTCAGATTGTTGGGGGCAACTCAGCATCCAACTGAGATCAAACAGTCGACAGCGTGTGTTCACTCATAATATAATTTTTTTTAAATATATATATATATTTCAGGGGACAAGAGATTCCAAATCAAATGTGATCTCGAGCTGAAAATGAAATGCGATTACAGTATAGATTTGCAAGATTGATTAATTTTTTAGCCCTGAAAGGTTGCTCTGATTCACATTGAATATGTGGAGGAATTATGGGATATATATTCTTTTATATTAACACGCTACCGCTATTCAAGTGTGTCGCTTTTTTCATGTTTTAAGCTCACCAAGCGCCTTATGAAGGAATTTAAACGGTATACTGAGGTGTTTTTTTTTTCCTCATTCTGTCTTATTTTAGACAGCAGATCACTTTACCCGCCTCGCGAAGCTCGTAGCACTTTTTTAAAGACACCAAATCTGAACAATGACTGTATTTTATGAAATCATATCTTTTTAGCGTCCTCTTAAATATCAATGTCGCTTTAGTTTGCTCCTTAAACGATTATGTGATTGATTTTTAGCCTGTCTTTCTTTAACAATACTTTTTTTTTGTTGTAGTCAAACGCAGCAGTTTAGATGACAGTTGGGATTTTATGTCAAATTATGTACCTGCTGTGAGTTAAGATCACCAGCAGAGGGAGATCTTGCAGGACTGTGATGATGAAGTAAATCTCCTTTTCTCTTTACACTAATGAAATCATGTTTCCAATCACAACACAGAAAATTAACACAGTGGCATAATGAATATACTCTAAATGTCTCCACGCACATGTTTAGGGCACTAATGTATTATTGTAGGGTTTGTTTCACTTGGTGTGTTTATGGGAATCACTGTAATTTATTTGGTTTCTTTGCACAGGGGTGCCAAATGTCTCGTGTAAATAGTTTTGTGATCAGAACAATAAGCTGCAGTTCAGCCATCTCACATCTCCTAACAGCATTTCTTGAAGGAGCCTAAATTAACAACATTTTCACAGTACAACATTCCTTGTTTTATCATAATCACGTTTTTGGCATTGACTAATTTAAACATTTCATTCGCAATCATGTGAACTTGGTCGACCAAATTTCCACACAAGCTGTGTAGACAATCTCAATATCATGCTTTACTGAGAGGGAAGGCTTTTAAAAAAATATATATATGTATTTTGTTTTATGTCATGTTGTATCAGTGTGACATGGATTGGTTAAAGCTTTGACTGTGTCAAATAACTTAAATTTTCAGTCCTCTGTTACTCTCAAGTTTCAGATACTTTCCCCTCTGACCTGTCCCAGCCTGACTGTGGTTGTGATCTTGTGCCTGTTTGGTGTCACAAAGGTGCACAAAATCTCAAGTGCCTGTGGGACCATGAAGTGATTAGCTACAAGTATCTGTTGTTTGTAAGGAAGACACACATGTTACAATAGTTTGCACTTTCAAGACGCTCATAAATCAAACATCTCTCCATTATTTATCTGTTGCAATATGAGGCATTATTGCTGTTTTTGAAGATTTATTTGTCACGTCACAGAACCTTTTTCTTTTTTTTTTTAAATGTACACACACATTTGGCTGCATCATGGCTATGGACAATGAAGGAGATGTTAATGAGAAGTAGGCAGTGTCAGTTTTATGTTTGCTTATTGTGCCTGTGGATGAAGTGAAGTTGGTCTGTGTATGCCAAAGTATCTGTCAAAGTCGCTAAATGCTGATACGATATGTTGTTCCATTTCAAAAGCAATACAAAGTCCGAGAGGCTATTGCTGATGTTCCCTTGTACAATAATGGTTGAAATATTGATGACAAATAAAAGTTATTTTCTATTTATCCTGGCTGTTTTTCGTTCGTTTTTTTTTGTGTATGTAAGAAAATGCATGCTGATAGAGAAAACAAAGCAAATGTAGAAAATATCTACTAATATGACAACTGTTGTGCAGCATTTAGAAAAACATGCTGCAAAAAACAACGAAATACAGAAACACGATGCAAATACCCAAAAAGAAAATCCAGGTTCATTGTATTTCAAACAACCAATTACCAAAAAAATACCAAAAGACAACCAAATACCAAAAAAAACAATCAAATACCAAAAAACAACCAAAAAAACAACCAAATACCCCCTAAAAAAAAATACCAAAAAAAACACAATACCAAAAACACAATCAAATACCAAAAAAAATAAAAAATACCAAAAGACAACCAAATACCAAAAAAACAACCAAATACCAAAAAAACACAATCAAATACCAATAAACCAACGAAATACCCAAAAAACAACCAAAAACAATCAAATACCAAAAAACAACCAAAAACAACAATCAAATACCAAAAAACAACCACATACCGAAAAACAACCAAACACCAAAAAACAACCGAAAACAATCAAATACCAAAAAACAACCAAAAACAACAATCAAATACCAAAAAACAACCAAATACCCAAAAAAAAACAAATACCAAAAACACAATCAAATACCAATAAACCAACGAAATACCCAAAAAACAACCAAATACCAAAAAACAACCAAAAACAACAATCAAATACCAAAAAAACAACCAAATACCCAAAAAAAACAAATACCCCAAAAAACAACAAAATTCCAAAAAAAGATCCAAATACCAAAACAAAATCCAAATACCAAAAAAACAACCAAATACCCCAAAAAACAACCAAATACCCAAAACACAACCAAATACCAAAAAAACAACCAAATACCAAAAAACAACCAAATGCCAAAAAAAACAAGTTTGTCCCCCAAACTTTTTGACATTGGTTAGATCAGTGGTTCCCAACGTGGTGATTCAGAAAGTGATTCTGTTACATAACATTTGTTATATTTTTTTCAGGCTTTTCTCTATTTTCTTTCTGGGAAATACCAGATTACTTTACCTCCTCTTGCATCTAAAAATGCTTCAAATGTAAAACTTCAGAGCCCCTATAGTCACATTTCAGATGTGAGTGTTTAGCAGATTTCCCATCAAAGTTCTCAAATGGTTTCATTTGTGGCTCAAAACGGATGAATATCCAATATCACAGAAATGTCTTTAGTTTCGTCTATTTGCATGTTTGTTTTTTAAGTTGCAGTGCATCGAGCTCTCGTGGCCACCATACTAAAATACTCATGTTGAAGTCTGCTTTGAGTTATTAAATACAGACAGTTGAGGAAAAGAAGTAGTGTTCTGCGTTTCCAGACTTGTCTCCCAGGAAAAAGAGGGCTGGATGTTCTTTCCTGTTCAGGAAAACAACACGGAGTGGGTGTCGCTCTGCACTATCCCGTCACTCCCCTTGTTACAGACACAGGGAGCAAGATGGCTGCGTTACTGCTGCTGCTCCTCAGCGTTGGAGCCTTGTTTTCTCCCTCTAATGCACAGGAGGCTTACGATGGACTTCCTGAAACCTTCAAGAAAGGAGTGGATCTGGCCCTGGAGAAGCTCAGCTCTCATGCTGGAATCCTGCACCATTTTCTCTTCCTCAAAACTATCTCAAAGTCAAACATTGAGGTACAGTATGTTTGCTTTCCAGAGTCAGTGTTTATCTTTTGTTGCACTGTGGCTCATTAGTGAGTGGCTTCCTGTGATTTATTGGTAGTAAAACCCTCAAGTGGAGCTCTAATCATCAAAGAATGTGGGGATTTCATCAGAGAAAAACCCCTCACAGCTAATCCTCCTCCTTCTCTTTCTCTTCAGCCTGGTTTCGATGTGACCTACATCTACCACAACTTCTACCTTAAAGCCACCAAGTGTCCAAAAGGAACGGTTGACTCCACAGCGTGTCAGTTCAGAAACGACAGAGTGAGTTTTGTCTAAACTCTGAAATTCGCGGGTGACCGACTGACCTCCTCTGACTCGCCTCGTGCTGTGTTTGTTTGTGTGTGTTCATGCAGCCGCTGATAGACTGTGCCGTCTGTTACAAAACATACCGAGGAGCAATTGAACAGGAACCCAAACCGTATGTTCACTGTGTCCACAAACCATCTGTAACAGAGGTTAGTCTGTTCACTGGAAGGTCACTTCTATCTTTATTAAATAGAACTTCTTAAGATTGTTTCTGACATCTTCTCTTTTTGTTCTGAATGGCAGGAGATGAAGACGGCCAGAGTAGATCACTGCAACACAATGGGTTACAGCAGTGGCTCTCCAACTCTTCTGGCATCAACAGCAACAGAGTGAATACTTGGATGACTCATTTAGTATCTATTGTGACACCTTTAACGGTTTCTTAATGCTTTTTCTTTTTTTAAAACTAAAAGCAGATCACTACATCGATGTGCACACAACCTCATAAGTATTCTTTCTGTAATATGGTCATTTGAGTTTGATACTTGTGTCAACTATTTGTTTACTTCTACGCAAATATGTTTGTGTAACAAGTGTCAATAAAGTTTTATTTGACCTAATTTGACTAAGGTCAGTAATTCTAATCTATATTTTTCTTATTGTTAACAAATCCTGTTAAAAAGACCAAAACCAACAATGTTCAACCTCTCTATCCCGTCTGTGGCACTCAGCCATGAGCCCATTCATTCCCTCTGGAGAGAGATGTGGGAGGGGCGTCAGTACCGGCCCACATTTTTTGCCTCAAGGCAAGGCAGCTTTATTTGTAGAGCACATTTCAACAACAGGGCAATTCAAAGTGCTTTACATAAACATTCAAGAACATTGCGACAAAGTGCAAAAGAACATTAAGCCATAATTAAAACAGTTATAAAAACATTAAAGATTAGAAAATAAAAACAATCTAAAAATAAAAGCTAGGATAGAAGTTAAAATAGAATAAAACACAAAAGAGTAAAAGCTCTAGTGCAGTATCAGATCATTATCTGGTTTAATTAAAGGCAGCAGCAAACAGGAAAGTTGTAAGCTTTGATTTAAAAGAACTCAGAGTTGGAGCGGTCCTGCAGGTTTCTGGGAGCTTGTTCCAAATATTTGGTGCATAAAAACTGAACGCTGCTTCTGCATGTTTAGTTCTGACTCTGGGGGACACTAAGCAGACCTGATCCAGATGACCTGAGAGGTCTGGATGGTTCAGAACATAGAAGATCAGAAATGTATTTTGGCCCTAAACCATTTAGTGCTTTGTAAACCAGCAGGAGTATTTTGAAATCAATTCTCTGAGAGACAGGCAGCCAGTGTAGAGACCTCAGAACTGGACTGATGTGATCCACTTTCTAGGTCTTAGTGAGGACTCTAGCAGGTTCTGAATCAGCTGCTGCTGTCTGATCCATTTTTTAGGAAGACCAGTAAAGACGCCGTTACAGTAGTCAAGTTGGCTGAAGATAAATGCATGGACTAGTTTTTCCAAATCCTGCTGAGACATCAGTCCTCTAATTCCTGCTATATTCTTCAGGTGATAGTAGGCTGTCTTTGTAATTGTCTTAATATGGCTGTTAAAGCTCAGGTCAGAGTCCATGACTACACCAAGGGTTAACGCCTCAGCGTTAATGCTTACCATGCAGGGCCAGAACAGTTTCAAAAATCTTTTCTGCTTTAGTTTGTCCCACAAAGATCGGTGGTTCCAAACAGTGGGTAACCTCCGGGTCTGAAAAGTGAAGCCAATGCTGAAGTGCATTAAACTTGCATTCTTTCTAACAGCCAGCAGGGGGCGACTCCTCTGGTTGCAAAAAGAAGTCTGATTGTATAGAAGTCTATGAGAAAATGAGCCTACTTCTCACTTGATTTATTACCTCAGTAAACATGAGTTTATGGTCTCAATCGCTAGTTTCAAGTCTTCTTCAATACAGCGTGATGTATAATAGACCGTAAAATAGACCATAAAGCAGGGGATGCTTTAGGGCGTGGCCACCTTGTGATTGACAGGTCGCTACACAGCGTTGTACACGCGTTTTCGTCTTACAACTTTAACCCTTTCACAGTGTTTTTTCAGTTCATGAAAGTTAATTGTAACATTTTGGTCGCTTAAGAAAGTCAGTGTTGGGTTGTACTTAGCTCCGCCCTCTCGTGTCACTTCTGGTTGCAAAAAAACAAGATGGCAACGGCCAAAATTGCAAACTCGAGGCTTCAAAACGGCAGTCCACAAACCAATGGGTGACGTGACGGTCTACGTCCACTATTTATATACACTCTATGATCCCAACACTGGGGGTCACCAGATGATTTAAGTGATAGCAAAAATATATATTTATGTTACATCAAATTTCAGACTCTTTCTTTTTGCGGGAAATACTGGATTCTTTTACCGCCTCTGGTATTTAAAAATTATTCAAATAACAAAGAAAAGAAGCGTCTCTTTGGGGCCCCTTGTCACATTTCAGATGTCTATGAGTTAGTAGCAGTTTGCTCTATTAGTTTTATTTGTGGCCTAAAAGGATGAAATAATCCAACATATCACAAAAATGCCAATTCAAAACATTTATACGGATTTGTACACGCACGTGTTTTCAAATTGGTGAGGATGCTTTTTTTTTTACCTCTGTCAAGGAGGTTATGTTTTCGCTTTGGTTTGTTTGTCTGTTTGTCAGCAAGATTATGGAAAAACTATTGGCCCGATTTTCATGAAATGTGGTGGATCCAAATGATTTTTTCACTTTCATTAACATTGCGAGATGCGGCATAGCCTTGGCGTAAGTTACTCCCCCCCCACAGAAACACTCCTGAACTGCCTGAAACGCCTTGCTTGAAGTCCCACCTTTTCTTTCGTAACGTGGTGATGTCACCAAGTAACACAATTGCATAATACCTGCCAAGTTTGGCTCGCCCTCAAAACAAAGCTAGTTAGAGCGGAGCTGGAGCGGAGTCCGAGGAGTTTAATTCTGTTGACCAATCACAACAGACTGGGCGGGGCAGGAGCTCAAACAGAGCGTTTCAGAAAGAGGGTGACAAGAGTTTCTGCAGCACAGCCGGTATGAGAAAAATAAAGTGTTTTTTTTAACATTAAAGCATGTGAGGATTCTTTCTTCGTGACCTCCGCCAAGGAGGTTATGTTTTCGCTTTGGTTTGTTTGTCTGTTTGTCAGCAGGTTTATGGAAAAACTATTGGCCCGATTTTCATGAAACGTGGTGGATCCAAATAATTTTTTCACTTTCATTAACATTGCGAGATGCGGCATGGCCTTGGCGTACAGGTCTGCGTTCCCCCAATGCCCTTCTAGTTTTCATTTGTTTTGTCTATTTGTTTTCTAAGCTGCAGTGCATTCAGGGACACCACACTGTTGTGAATCAACATTATCAAATACAGATGTTGGAACATTATAAAAAAGGGGCTGGATGTTTGGTTAAAACAACAGATTGGGTTTGCAGCTGCACTTTCCCGTCGCTCACATTGTTACAGACACAGTGAGAAAGATGGCTGCGTTATTGCTGCTGCTCTTCAGCGTTGGAGCCTTGTTTTTTTCCTCTGATGCAAATGAAAATTACGATGTACTTCCTCAAAGCTTTAAGGAAGGAGTGGATCGGGCCGTGACGAAGGTCAACTCTCGTGCTGAAATCCAGGACCATTTTCTGTACTTCAGAGGTATCTTGAGGTCAGACATTGAGGTACAGTATGTCGGCTTTTCACTGTACATGTCTGCAGTGTTTATCTTTTGTTGTGCTGTGGCTCATTAGTGAGTGGTTTCCTGTGATTTATTGTGAATAAAACCCTAAAGAGAAGCTCTAATCAACACTGAATGTGGGGATTAGGTTGAGAACTGCTCAGAGCTAATTCTCCTCTTTCTCTTCAGGCTAGTGATAATGAGTACTACATCTACTACCACTTCTACCTTAAGGCCTCCAACTGTTCAAAAAACGGAACGGTTGACACCACAGCGTGTCAGCTCAGTGACAATGGAGTAAGTTTTATTGGATTTACTGAACTCAGAAATGTGGAATTGGAGGGCGGCTGCTTGCTCTAACTTTTGTTTGTGTGCATTCATGCAGGCGCTGATCGACTGTGCGATGTGCTACAAAACGATTAATGAAGAAATCGAAACGAGCCCCAAACCGTATTTTAAATGTATCAACAAATCAGCTATTACAAAGGTAAGTCTGTTCACCGGAAACTTACTTTGACAAATCCACACTGCAAATCCACACTGCAAAAATCAAATATAACTTCTTGAGATTGTTTCTGACATTTTTACACTGATCTTCATCTTCTTTTGTTTTGAATGGCAGAAGATGAAGATACGCAGTATCAATCGCTGCAACAGAATGGGCTCCGTTACTGGATCCCCAGAACCTCTGGCATCACTGAATCCTAATATGCATTATTAAGTATCTATTGGGACCTTTCACAGTTTCTTTGTGCTTTTTGAAGCTATTTTTAGTATTAAAGCAGATTACTACGTTGACATTAAAGAGGACCTATTATGCTTTTGTGCTTTGTCCCTTTCCCTCACTGTTATAGTTTTTTGTGCATGTAAAAGTTACTCTCCCCCACAGAAACACTCCTGAACTGCCTGAAACGCCTTGTTTGAAATCCCGCCTTTTCTTTCGTAACGTGGTGATGTCACCAAGTAACACAATTGGATAATGAGCAGACTGGGTGGGATAGGAGCTCAAACAGAGCGTTTCAGAAAGAGGGTGACAATAGTTTCTGCAGCACAGCCGGTATGAGAAAAATAAAGTGTCTTTTCTTACATTAAAGCATGTAAACATGTTTTAGTAGAAACCTAAAATACAAGTATGAACCTTGAAATGAACATGATAGGTCCTCTTTAATATGCATGCATCCTCAAGTATTCTTTTTGTAGTATGGCCAGTTTTTATGACATTTGAGTTGAGTTGAGCAATTTATTGTCTACTACTATGCAAATATATAATTTTTGTGAAACTTTGTGTAACAAAATTGCCAATAAAGTTTAATTCATGAAAAAGACAGAGCATGTCATCTTATTTTCTCCACTGGAAGGACACCCTAGAGGGCACTTTAGCATGTTTTCTCCACTGGAAGGGCACCCTAGAGGGCACTTTAACTTGTTTTCTCCACTGGAAGGGCACCCTAGAGGGCACTTTATCTTTTTTTCTCCACTAGAAGGGCACCCTAGAGGGCACTTTACCTTGTTTTCTCCACTAGAAGGGTACACTAGAGGGCACTTTATCTTGTTTTCTCCATTTAAGGGCACCCTAAAGGGCACTTTATCTGGTTTTCTCCATTTAAGGGCACCCCTAGAGGGCATTTTATCTTGTTTTCTCCATTTAAGGGCACCCTAAAGGGCACTTTATCTGGTTTTCTCCATTTAAGGGCACCCCTAGAGGGCATTTTATCTTGTTTTCTCCACTTAAGGGCAACCTAGAGGGCACTTTATCTTGTTTCCTCCACTAAAAGGGCACCCTAGAGGGCACTTCATCACATTTTCTCCACTGGAAGGGCACACTAGAGGGCACTTTAGCATGTTTTCCCCATTTAAGGGCACCCAAGAAAGCACTTCATCATTTTTTTCCACTGGAAGGTTTATCCTGTGACCCTTTGGAGGGCCCCGAACCCTCGATTGGGAACCTCTGGTAAACAATTGAATTGTATATAAAGTAGACAAAAGTAGCTCCACCTCGACAGGCTACAACAGTAAAAAAAAAAAAAGATGATCATAGGAACTCTGATTGTGTGTTTCTCAAAATGGTGTTACTCACTGCTTAGTCAGCTAATTTGTGAAAGAACAGTTTCATTAACCAGCCCGTTACGTATATTCCAAGAAAACCCCACATTTCTTCTAAGTGACCTACTTTCCTGTTAATGCAACAACAAGGGAGCTGATGAAGCAGACCCAAAAGAGGTCGTTGACCCACTGATCACCGCTGACCTTTATATCTGTCCTGGGGCCAAATGCTTTTCATGGCACGTTGGGCTTGTTTCCAGGACTTGGATTACTGATCCACTTAGAGATATGAGTGTATTTCCACTTCTGGGAAATGGAAACTCCCCATTGAGAAAGTGTTTTGTTAAGACAAACTTTGATCTGTATCCCCTGGGGTGTACGGGAACTTGGAGATAAAGCGTAAACAGTCTGTGACGCAGGCCAGACGTTGGTCAGTGTGTTTAGTTTCACTTGTTACTCATACAGCCATAATAGGAATTGTTTTGCCTGTGAGTATTGATCCCGCAGAGAAAGGAGGGAGTTCACCCTTTGAGCCGAGCTGCTCTCCTCACACATTCGGGAGGAAGATGACTGCTGGGTTGCTGTTGCTTGTTTGTGCTGGAGCTTTTCTGTACTCGGCCGAGGCCCAGGATCCGTACAATGGGCTGCCTGATAACTACAAGAAGGGAGTGGATCTGGCGGTAGAGCAGCTCAACACCCATGCCGGGGTGCACCTCCATTTTCGCTTCTTGAGAAGTCTGCAGAAGTCAGACATCGAGGTAAACCTTGAGTTTATGATTTTATAATCAGTTCCTCAATATCAGTCAATATCTTTGTATATTCAATATTCTGTGTTAAAACATGTATAGCAGCCTGAGACGAACATTAATGGGGAGTGATGACGTAGCAGATGTTAAACAAATGTTCTCCTAAATGTCTTCAGGAGAGAATGAAAATATAGAATTATGAATTTTATTATTTATTTATTTATCATATAAACGAAACAAGCCAAACATTTAATTGTAATCTTAATAAGTACCAGAAAAGATTGAAGTTCTGTTTCAGATTTGTTTCTGCTTTCAAAGGTTTGTCACTCTCACTCTGCCCTCGGGGAATTCTTGTTCACACCTGTTTTCACATCTGCTTCACGTCAAAGTGCACTACTGTGAATCTTCACATTTCAACATGTTGTCAGCAAGGGTTCGGCTTTCCCAAAAAGAAAAGGCGTAACTTAACTGGAATGTTAGCTTCAATGTACAAATTATAGAAAATTATACAAACATTCCCTCAAGCATCAACCTGATACTCTGATATTATCCGTGTGAACTGTGGTTTTCATATTGAACAGTTTCAGCTTGGAGAAAAGCCAACGCTGAAATATGAGACAGCTGCAAATCAATATTATGTTTTTTTCCCCTCTGGTCCCGGAAGATTATATTTACGGTTATTACGCAATTAAGGTAAATATGAGCTGATATCCAAAGCCGAACCTATCACTGTCAACTGCTGGTCTATGATAGTTTGCTCGCAGTGTGCATACGGCTTAACTGCTTTATATTAACAGGCTTTCATAATTGAATTGTTTAAATGTTGAATGCTGACAAAATAGGTGTTGCTTTATCTTTAAATTATAAGGTAATAATAATAATAATAATATCTTTATTTATAGAGCAATTTTCATACAAGAGATGCAGCTCATAGTGGTTTACAAAAGAAAATAAAAATGCAACAAACAAGGGCAATAAAATTAGACAATAAGAGGACAATAGATGCTAAAATATATAAGTGAAATTAAAAACAGAGACCATTAACCTCTTAAGCACGAAGGTGCTGGAAGGTGTGGTTCGCCTAGACAGACATACCCAAAATAAATCAAGAATAGCTCCACAACTACCAGGTCTATATGCATGATCTTGGTCTCTATGGATAGGTAAGACCGCAGAGAATTCATCCCCAGTGTCAGTAACATTGTGACTGTTACTATGCTTGAGTAAATTGTGATGAACCAAAGGAAGAATGTACATTTTTATCCTCGCCTAAAATGTTTTCTAGATTAGACAGTGGATAACACCATTATAGCAATGATGCCATGCACAGAGATGCCACTGGATTCATTCAGCAACTCCTTGACTACAACTGTGCCAAAGCAGATATAAATAACACAAAGAACATAGATTCTACAAAGGTTTTATTGAGGATAGGACCAGGCGGACTCTCCATTTGGCCAGTTGGATATCCAAAGTGTGCCAAATGGGTTTTCAACCTCTTGAAAGGGAATCTGGCAATAAAATACGACTGGTATCCACTACAGGAGGCTCTGTGCACACAATGGAGCCTTTGGCCGTGACATTTACCCTGTGCACAGTACATTGTGCACAGTATAAAATCAATAAAAAACAACAAAATTGTGTAATTTTGACTGCAAATGGAGTAGTTTTATTATAATACCCGGCAGGTTAAGAATAATAAAAATTAGAAAATTAGTAAAACAAAACTTAACTAAACTAAACTAAACTAAACTAAATAAAATAAAATAAAATAAAATAAAAATTAATAAAAAATGTAAATAAATAAATAATAAAAAGAATGACATTGATTATAAGCTAAATTAAATAAATACATTTTCAGCTGTTGTTAAAAAATATTCACAGAGGTACTCAACTTTTAAATTAAATTAAATTATAATAAAATAATATATGATGAGAATCAGCACCTCTAAATCTGAGGCCATGGTTCTCAGCAGGAAACCGGTGGTTTGCCTACTCCGGGTAGGGAATGAGTCCTTACCCCAAGTGAAGGAGTTTAAGTATCTCGGGGTCTTGTTCGCGAGTGAGGGGACGATGGAACGTGAGATTGGTCGGAGAATCGGAGCAGCAGGGGCGGTATTGCATTCGCTTTACCGCACCGTTGTGACGAAAAGAGAGCTGAGCCGGAAGGCAAAGCTCTCGATCTACCGTTCAATCTTCGTTCCTACTCTCACCTATGGTCATGAGGGTTGGGTCATGACCGAAAGAACGAGGTCGCGGGTGCAAGCGGCCGAAATGGGTTTCCTCAGGAGGGTGGCTGGCGTCTCCCTTAGAGATAGGGTAAGAAGCTCAGTCATCCGTGAGGGACTCGGAGTAGAGTCCTTGCTCCTTTGCGTCGAAAGGAGCCAGTTGAGGTGGTTCGGGCATCTAGCACGGATGCCTCCTGGGCGCCTCCCTTGGGAGGTGTTCCAGGCACGACCAGCTGGGAGGAGACCACGGGGAAGACCCAGGACTAGGTGGAGAGATTATATCTCTACTCTGGCCTGGGAACGCCTCGGGATCCCCCAGTCAGAGCTGGTTAATGTGGCCCGGGAAAGGGAAGTTTGGGGTCCCCTGCTGGAGCTGTTGCCCCCGCGACCCGATCCCGGATAAGCGGTTGAAGATGGATGGATGGATGGATAATAAAATAAAATAAGATAAAATAAATGAAAATAAAATAAAATAAAATAAAAATTAATAAAAAAATGTAAATAAATAAATAATAAAAAGAATGACATTGATTATAAGCTAAATTAAATAAATACGTTTTCAGCTGTTGTTTAAAAATGTTCACAGAGGTACTCAACCTTTAAAGGCCCAAACCCGACGAATGGATGGAAAGTGTCAGGCCAAAGGGCTCAACTGTACAGCCAGTTCATCAAATATTGCATGGATTGGCATGAAATTTATAAATTATGACAGGAGCAAAGCAGAACTTTACTTAGCTGCCTTGTAGCTCGTATTAAAATGACCTTCTGCTCTTTTGCAGTCTGGATTCGGTGTGAGATACCTCTACCACCACTTCTCCCTGAAACCCACCAGGTGTGCCAAAGGAACAACTGAGTCCAGCCCTCAGACGTGCCCCTTCAGGAACGACAGAGTGAGTGAATTTCAAAAAGGAGACGGATTTATTTCAAATCTATGTATAGCATCCTCACGCTTTTTATGTTTTTTAATGACTTCACAGCCACTGATGGACTGCGCGGTTTGCTACAAAACAATGGCAGATGAGATAGAGTCGAACCCCAAGCCGTATGTTCACTGTATCCAGAAGCCCAGACTCACAGAGGTACTATTCATGTTGATATACACCTTAAAGCTCCTATGATTAGTTTTGTTTTTAATGTGATCATGAAATCTTTCAAATTGTTCTTATGACATGCAGATAGTATTTGTTAGTTAAAAAATACAAAATTAAAACACCTTATTCAACTCTTCTTCTGCACATCATGCTTTATTCTCTCACCAATGTTTGTGGCTGCCGTCCGTCATCAGGGCGGCACCTGAGGCTGTTTCCAGTTTCCTGTAATTCAACCGCAGACTGATGAAAATCAGTTTAATCATCCTCAAAAAAGAACTCTGCCAGGATGTCGCAATGGAACGAACAATTGACTTTCACTTCTCAGCAATGTAGCCTACGTCCTTTGATGTTACTACTCCACTGCTTGTTTCTAGTCGGTGCAAAACCTCACCTCAGTGAGTCTGTGACTGGGCACTGCCCATTGTTCCGACAGCCCAATAGTCCGAAAAATGTACTGTTGAACAAAAATATATGTATATATATTTTCCCCGGAGCCTCATGGGCTATTTTACATCGTCTGTCCCGGAGGCTTGAGCCCCAGTAAGCCTGTGCATTCAGACGGCGGTGCAGGTAGAATGTGTATTTTCGGATAAACGGGACTTCGGAAAACTGGGTGTTTGATTTTGGACTATTGGGCTGTCGGAATAATGGCATGGCATGGCATCCTGGCATGTGCCGTAAGTCAGTTTAGTTTATCCGGAAGTTAGCCCACTACATAAAAATGTTACATAAAAATGGCCGCCGCTCTGACCTGACTGTTTTCAGGCCATTAAATAGGCGTTATCAGTCTCTATAAGCACCATAGATGTGGGTCAGTAGGGGCCTACTACGCCTACTACGTTGTAAAAGTGATAGTGAAACTTAATAGCAACATGTTGTAAAACTGAATGAAACGTAGCGTTTTGAACACAAACACAAAGTCTTCTTTAGGTTTAGGCAACAAAACTACAACTTCTTTTATATTTAGGCAACAAAACTGCAACGTCTTTAGGCTTAGGCAACAAAACAACTTCTTTATGCTTAGGCAACAAAACAACAACTTCTTTATGCTTAGGCAACAAAACAACAACTTTTTTATGTTTAGGCAACAAAACTGCAACGTCTTTAGGCTTAGGCAACAAAACAACTTCTTTAGGCTTAGGCAACAAAACAACAACTTCTTTATGCTTAGGCAACAAAACAACAACTTCTTTATGCTTAGGCAACAAAACAACAACTTTTTTATGTTTAGGCAACAAAACTACAACTACTTTTAGGTTTAAGCAACAAAACTACAACTTTAGGTTTAGGCAACAAAACTACAACTTCTTTAGGTTTAGGCAACAAAACTACAACTTCTTTTAGGTTTAGGCAACAAAACTACAACTTCTTTTAGGTTTAAGCAACAAAACTACAACTTTAGGTTTAGGCAACAAAACTACAACTTCTTTAGGTTTAGGCAACAAAACTACAACTTCTTTTAGGTTTAGGCAACAAAACTACAACTTCTTTATGTTTAGGCAACAAAACTACAACTTTTAGGTTTAGGCAACAAAACTACAACTTCTTTTAGGTTTAGGCAACAAACCTACAACTTATTTATGTTTAGGCAACAAAACAACAACTTCTTTTAGGTTTAGGCAACAAAACTACAACTTCTTTTAGGTTTAGGCAACAAACCTACAACTTCTTTATCTTTAGGCAACAAAACTACAACTTCTTTT